>NC_134858.1:49233294-49603294 GCF_049852395.1 Peromyscus maniculatus bairdii
TCTAGTTCTGCCTATCACCCATTAGTGTACATATGCACCATGTCAACACAGCTCTCCCTCAAAGGGAGTGGGTTTATTTGGAGCTCTTTAGGAACACATACACAGGTTGTTGTGACTACATCCCACTGTGGAAGTGGGTCCATGGATTGCTATAGTCACAGAACCAGAAAGAAGCATAGAACATTTACCACACTGGTGGGGACAACAGGCAGTAGCCAGTAGGGTAAAACTGTGCTGTTTGTTTCAGATGTTATCTGATGACATTCTTAGCTTAGGGTTAGTAGAAGCTGATGATCTAAACTAAGAGTCTGAAGGTGTTTTTTTTTTTTTTTTTTTTGGTTTGTTTTTGCTTTTTTAAAAAACTAGATAGTTGAAAGGATATTAGGTCAACTAAAGAAGTGCACAGTGAATGGCAGTTACAAGGACTAAAGATAATGATAATTTGTGCATCTATAACATTTCAACTCTTGTGGAATCTTCAACATAGTGTGGCTTTTTCCTGGGAACTTCACACTAGTCTATCAGAAGATGCAGATTTCAAGAGGAATAAAATAATGATACCACTATTGTCCTTTAGTGCTAAGACACTTAATGTGTTGAGACACATAAAAAGATACACTGTAACACAGTTGACATAGGGAATAGGTGACTAATTTAATTTCTATGATAGAAGAGATTTATTCACAGAAAGAATGTTAGTTGATCTGGGACTTAAAGAATGAATTATTCAGTGGATGGCAAAAATGTAGAAGTATTCTGTGCAGAAGGAAAAGCATGAGCAGTGATGTAGAATGGTGAAACTTAGGCATGGTCCAAGAATTGTTTCAGTGAAGGTAGAATAGTGAAGGCACCGGACTCTGTCACCAGAGTGATGGCTTTGCCCTCGGTACTGGTGGGACACCTGAGGTAATCAAGTAGGACTGTAGGCTTTGCACATCTGTGCTTCTGTCCTTCAGACTGTTCTTCTGTTTATTGAGGCTGGGATGCGAGCTGAGGAAGTGAAGATAGAAAACACTGAGTCAGGGAAGAAGCTAGAAGTGATGTAGCAGGATTGAGAATAAAAACCCTGAGTTGATGTTTTCAGAAATACTCTGACCGTTTCAAAAGGAAAAGAATGGGTTAAAGGAAAGCCCTTTCCTGTGGCACGTCTGCTCGTGTGCTTTTGTCCTTGTGGTCTATAGTGTTGAGGGTCATCTGATTACAGTGTGAATGTTGAACTGAATTTATCTATCTGTTCTGTAGGTTGTAAAAACAGTTGGTTTACGTGAGGTCTGGTTTTTTGGGCTGCAGTATGTAGACAGCAAAGGATATTCTACGTGGCTAAAACTGAATAAAAAGGTAAGAAGTATATAGTAGCATTAAATTAATTTGATGTGTTTATTATCCTGTGCTGGAAAAGCGCAGGTTCTGACTAACTCCAGGGCTCCTTTTTCAGTTGTCTCTTAATCATTACTCATACCTTTTAATTCATTGAAGCACCATCAACATACCACACACACTCTGTGAACTGAGTTTGTGAGAAATAGAACTCTGAAGCGGGAGTTAGTGTGTTAAATTGAGCATGCAGCTGTAGAGTCTGCAGGATGAGCTTTGGCACCCAAAGCACTTTTCATTCTACTGTGGACTGGGCTCCCAGAACTGCAGACAGTTGCGGGAGCATGCACAGGAGCTTCTTCAGCACATGCGTTTGTCTGCAGGCTTATGTATAGCATGCCTATCTACTTTCTTCAAAAAAGAATTTGATGTAAATGTATTCATTTACAGTGAATTACAAGTTTTGTTGATTACACTTGAAATTACTATTCTAGGTGACACAGCAAGATGTTAAAAAAGAAAATCCTTTACAGTTCAAGTTTAGAGCTAAATTCTTTCCTGAAGATGTGTCTGAGGAATTGATTCAAGAAATAACACAGAGACTTTTCTTCTTGCAAGTTAAAGAAGCCATCTTAAATGATGAAATATATTGCCCACCAGAAACTGCAGTTCTCTTGGCTTCGTATGCTGTCCAAGCCAAGTATGGAGATTATAATAAAGAGGTTCACAAACCAGGATACCTGGCTAATGACAGACTCCTACCACAGCGGTGAGTAAAGCATGCCTTCATTTAATATTCTCTAAAGTTACATTCCAGAAGCATATGCTAAATTTCTTAAGACTTTTAAGTTGCCAGTTGGCTCATAGACTGTATTTTTAAAGATCACAACACAGATTTGTATGTGTTCCACTGTGTTCATGTCTGTAGGGGTGCAGCAAAAGGAGGTTATGGTTTGGTCTTGAGGGAAGGTTATGAATTATTGTTTTATAAACATTGGAACACAGCAGGTAGGTACATAATAAACACTGTGAGAATAGTAAGTGGCGAGAGCTGTTTCTTCCAGAGAATGAAGTTCTCTGCATTTTGCAAAGACTTGAAACTAGGTTTAGCGTGCAGTGTAGTCCCGCCTTTGTAACACTCAGAGAACACGGGAAACAGGACTGGAGGATGAGGTTTGGGAACTGAATCTGCTCTTTGCTAACTACAGCACCTCAGATTTGTAATCCGTAAGGATCCACCATAAACAAAAATGGTTAATCTATGGTCTAAGAGAATTCTAATCAAAGTCTTTGTGTTTATAGTATATTATAAATATATTGCTTTTGCTGCTTAGGCATTAAGCATAGAAAATATGACTACGGTTTGGTTCACAGTTAAGAACGTTGACAGAATACAGATGAACACAAAGGTTACTAGAGGAGAGGTGTGTGGCGCCGACATGTGATGCCGAGTGCGCCTTCTTTCTTTTGATGGCACAGGGTTTAGTGTGGAGTGTACAAACGGGCCTTGAGCACGTTGTGCAGCCCACATTGATTTCAGATTCAGAATTGGTGTGCCTCAGTTTCTTAAGTACTGGGATTATAGGTGTTCACCACCATGCTCAGCTTAATGTATGGTTTCTTTCTTTTTTAATAAAAAATATTATCTACACAAAATGACAATGTTAAATTTAGTCATAAAAATAGTAGCTGTCAAGAATAAGGGGATGATCAGGACTCAAGAATTCCATTTTCCTGTTTGTCCTTAATTTTCTGTTAGTAATAAGATAGCTATTTTTTTCAATCCAGGTTATGGTTTGTTTGAAACATTTGAGTTCTTGTAAACTGTATAATGCCCATCTTAAAGCATGAATTATTTAAAGTAATTTAAGCAATCTAATACTTTGTTTTAGCTTTCCCTAGTAACATGTTCTATGACTTCAGTATTCATCCAGGATACCGGACACAGCCCATCACCTTGTTCTATTCCGTGTTTATATCCTCAATTGTTTTCAGTTCTATGCAGCTTTAGCATGTGCATTAATTTGTGTGACAGGTATCTAGTCAGGTTATGAAAGGACTCTCTAGACAGGAAGGAACTTGATCTTTGGATCACAGAGTCATTAACTACATTCTTTTTCCTTCCAGTGTTTTGGAACAACACAAACTGACCAAAGAGCAGTGGGAGGAGCGGATCCAGAACTGGCACGAAGAGCACAGAGGGATGCTGAGGTACTGGGCCTGTTCTCTGCAGTTCTCTCCACATGAGAGCACTCTCTCACCTCAGTTTGGATCTTCAGCTGATGGTGCTGCCGCACCTGATGACCGGAGTGGATTCCCCAGAGCCCACATGGCGGGAGAGAACCAGCTGCTGAGGGTTGTGGGGTGGATTGGGTGGTTTATTTCTTTGTTTCTTCGTCCATCCTTCCTTCCCTCCCTCCTTCCCTTCCTCTTCGTCCTGTCTTTTTAAATCAAAAGTGTTATCTAAATTTAGTCACAAATAGTAGATATGGAGAATAGATAATCAGGACTCAAGAATTCTTTTTTCCTTAATTTTTTGTTAATAATGAGATAGCTGTTTTTTCAATCCAGAGTATGATTCATTTGAAACATTTGGGTTCTTGTAAATTATATAATACCCATTTTAAAGTATAAATTATTTAAAGTAATTTAAGCTATCTAAAATGGTTTTAGCCTTCCCTAGTAACTTCTGTGCCTTTAGTATTCAGCCAGGATACTGACTCTGACACAGCCTGCAGACACGCTATGGGTCACGGGCCCCTATGCGCACACACACACACACACACACACACACACACACACACACACACACACACACTTTCGCTCACACACGCACCAAGTAAATAAATAAATGTTAAGGTTTGTGATGGTACCAGACCAGGTTATATGTCCCATCTTTTGATGTGGATAAATAAGTATAAAGCATTAAATGTTAGCTCCATGTAGTTTTGTGGTTTTAGTTTGATGTGTAGTTGTGTCTATTTAAAATGTATTACATTCAGCTGTATTTTAATAGGGAGGATTCGATGATGGAGTACCTGAAGATTGCTCAAGATCTAGAAATGTATGGTGTCAACTATTTTGAAATCAAGAATAAGAAGGGCACTGAATTGTGGCTGGGTGTTGATGCTTTGGGTCTGAATATTTATGAACATGACGACAAGTAAGTGAACAGCTGTCTAGTGAGCTGGTTGTTCTGTGATCTCAGTGGCTTTCACATTAGCTCTGCCTGGAAAAGTAGTCTTGATTGTCCTTGCTTTCTGTTCTTACCGTGAAGGGTTAGTTAGTTCCATAGTGAGTTTTAGCTATCAGTTCTATATTTCCTAGTACCTTTTAGTTTGGGAGTTCCTTCTGAGTCTGTTTATTAACTCAGGGTTCACCTGTGTTTGCAGTATGCTGTCTTTGTCTCTTGCGAGGGAAAGCTAGTAACAAGACTAGTAGCTTGAAATAAGTTAACATACAGAATAAGTCAAGAGCAAATAAATCAATAGATGTGTTTAAACATTTTATAGGAATTGTTTTGCATATTTTTAAATACCAGTTCAATAGATTATATTATTCATTTTTAATCTCTATTATTCATAATGGCTAGTGTAATACTATTTTGAATTTGATCAACTTAATTTTTTATATACATACACAATTCATGTATATGATACATGGTGACTTTACAATATTAATATACATATTAATACTATAATGTATATATTAAAGTATTATTAGTTATGGGTGTATATACAATATTGATGTATATTAATACTGTATATATGTATACTATAAATGGATGATACAAATATATAATACAGTGTGACTATATCAGGCTCATAGTCCTTTTCGAGTATAAAAATTAAGGGCTGGAGAGATGGCTCAGCATTTGAGAATATATGCTACTCTTAAAGAGGATGCGAACTTGATTCCTAACACCCATGTCTCAAAGCTCACAACTTTCTCTAACTCCAGCTCTAGGAGGAATGGATTCATTTGGCCATCTGCAGTCATGTGCACAGATACACACATAGCTAATAATAATAAAATCTTTTTTTTTTTTTTTTTGGTTTTTCGAGACAGGGTTTCTCTGTGTAGCTTTGCGCCTTTCCTGGAACTCACTTTGGAGATCAGGCTGGCCTCGAACTCACAGAGATCCGTCTGCCTCTGCCTCCCGAGTGCTGGGATTAAAGGCGTGCGCCACCACCGCCCGGCCTTAAAATCTTTTTTAAGTGAATAAGTCTATGCTAGTATTCCCTCCCATTCCAGGTGTTCTGCAGTCTCCTATTAAAGCAGGTTGGGCTGATTTATCTCATTGGCCATTAGAGGGCAGAATAACATGCATAATGATTATGAGTGTTTTATGTAAATAAGTAGCTATGTTATACTACTTATTAGGGATTAAAAGTAGCATAAATAGGTAGAAAATCTTGTTTGCTTATCAGGAACCTGACTAAAATGGCATGTATATGTGTCATAGTCATTTTAGTTGTCATGAGGACAACTGTCATGATTCCATTCTGATTCTCAGTATGTTTATGGGTAAGGTGGCAAAATGGGGGTGACAATTGCTAGCCACAGTGGCTCACATTCTGAAATCCTAGTACTTGGGTGTTAAGGCACGAGGAATGTAAGTTCTAGACCTGCCTGGTCTACATAATGAGAGCCTTGGCAGAAACGGCAGACGAACGGGGACACGGCGGAGGAGTAGAGGTGAGGTGGGAGTCTTCTCTCCGTTTGTCAGAACCGTTTTGTTCACGTCATGAAAGTAACCTTCAAGTTTCACTGACAGTTGTGAAGAGGAAGTCTTCAGTACTCAGTGCTTTGTGTCTGTATTCCACAGGAGAATTTATAGTTACTTTCCCCTACCGAACTGGTACTTGTAGCTTAAGACTCAACATAATAAAAGCTAAGCAGGAGAAATTCCAGCCCGAAGAGACTCAGTCCAATACTCTGTTTACCAGGTAGATTTTCCTGGGTAATTTGAAGACAATGGCACATCTATGAAAACCTTGAATGGTTATTGTTTTATGTGATTTAATTAAATTTTCCTTTCAAAGTTAGCATCAACTGTATAGTGTGAGTAAGATAATATGTTTTGAGAGTCTGGGGCTCTTAAGCCTAGTCATTCATGTAACCTGTTCCAGAGGGATCTGTATTTTCCCACTGTTTCCTACCTGAAATGTAAAGCAATATTCTTATATATATATTTTTTTTAAGGTTAACGCCTAAAATTGGTTTTCCCTGGAGTGAAATCCGAAATATTTCATTTAATGACAAAAAATTTGTTATAAAGCCAATTGACAAAAAGGCACCTGTAAGTATTTTTTTGTTTATTAACTTAACATTTTCTGCTACTTTCTGTGAAGTCACTTAGAGAAGGGCACTCATTGCCCTGAGTTGTTTCTGAGGGATAGTCTTTTCCCATAGTTAAATTTTTCTCAGTGATGAAATGCTATTAAAAATACAAAATTTCCCATTTTTCTTAATAAGACATAAAAAAATTTTACTGTGATTTAATTGTGATTGGTAATGGTATTGAAAGGTTATTAACAATCATTCCTAAGAATTAATTTAAACAGCATTTATTGGTTGCAAGAATGTAGTAGAGGTAACCTTTTTTAAATTAACTCTGTATTCTTATACTCTGAACTGTTTTTAATATTTGTGACTTATGTATTTCTATTTTGATTTTTAATAATTAGTGTCACATATACTTTAGTATTCTATCTTTGTTATCTAAAAGATAAATCTAGATTAAAACGTAGCCGTGGAGAAAGACCAGTTTTGACAGTAATGGGAAAACACACCCTTCTCTGTGTTTGTGACTTTTAGTTCATTATAGAAACGGGTGAGGGATGAAGGAATAAGGAACCGGTTATGTAGATGTGTATGAGATCTGAGTCCCTAAGCTTTATGCACAGTGAGAGTTCTACTTCATGTTGAAATTGAGCAGTTGTGAAAGACACTATCATTCAGAAAGATTTTTAAAATGAGAATATCTTCTATTCAGGATTTTGTTTTCTATGCTCCTCGTCTGAGAATCAATAAGCGGATTTTGGCCTTATGCATGGGAAACCATGAACTGTACATGAGAAGGAGAAAGCCTGATACTATTGAAGTACAACAGATGAAGGCTCAGGCCCGGGAGGAAAAGCACCAGAAGCAGTTGGAAAGGTACACATGGGTACCTATTCGTTTTGAATTGCTTGGGACAGGCTATCTAAAAGTTTCATTGGTATACTTTAATTTCAGACTTTGTGTACAGTTTTGGTGATGGACCTGAAAGGTATCTAAAATAATTTTACCTGTTAGACTAGAGACTATAGTTTTAGTATATTTATGTCATCAAAATAGAACTAGATTGAAATGAGTGTTTAGAAACTCAAACTCTTAAACTAAAACACATACATATATAATGTAAATAATCCCAAGAAGCTTCCTGGGGGAAATGTGATTTGGTTAGGGTGTGGGAAAGACACATGCAGAAGAGGAAGCTAGTATAAACAAATGTGTAGAGATAAGAATATTCAGGGTTTGCCTAGGGACCAGTAAATGGACCAGGTTTATCCTTTTGAGCAATATGCAAAGGTGATTGTCTCCCAGTTTTATGTGGGAGATAAGAAAGGCCTAGCAACCCTAGGTGTCAGCATGTGAGGTGAAGAGCTGAATGCTGTTGTAGTTTGGTATGGTCTGTAGAGGTAGGATGTGAGAAATGCATCTCAGCGATACTGTAGAATCAATCACAAAACTGTTTTCACATAGTCAAGTTAACTGTCTCTCCTGTATACTTACTCCATTTTAAAATAATGTTGTTCCCAGCTTGCTTATTGCCATGTTCCTTCCGACCTTTTTTTCCCGTCTCCATATCTTCTTTACTTTCACCCCTGTAGAAGAGCGGATGAGACACCAATAGGGAAAAGCTAAATGAAGCCAACAACACCCTTTCCTAGAAGTGACATTTATGTCAGAGTGTGACCCAAAAGGTTTGAGCATTTGGGATAGGTTACAGCCTGCAGGTCTTAAGACTTAGTTTGTACTGAGTCCTCAATAATTAAGGATCTCAGGGCCTGCCAGGAAGAAAGGTAGCTTTCTTGAGGACCTATGGTAGTGCTGTGCATGACTGTACAGAGACTGTGGAGCGATGCAATAGCCTAACACATACCCTGGGGTTGTAGACAGTGTGCTGTGGTTATTTGAAAACTAGTACTGCTTCTATGAACAGCCTGAGGGGACAGCAGCCTTTTTAAGTTAAAGGTGGGTCTTAGGTCCTTCTATTGTCCAAGGAACCTGGTATATGCCAACTTGCCCTTAAGCCTCTTCATTTAGGTTTCTAGAGGTGGTGAAATTCCCAGCCTCTGAAGTCTCTGCCTGAATATACTTTATAGGTGTTGGCTCTTTATTCTGGGTGTTGAGGAAGTACATCATAGAGAACTTAGAACCAGAGTTGAACAGCCCTCACCTTATTTATTTACTTATTTTTCCTTTCAAATAATTTTTTTTAAGATTAGATTTTTTTTTTATGTGTATTGACTGTTTTGTCTGCACATATGTATGTGCACCACATATGTGCCTTGTTCCTGCAGAGGTCATTAGAGGGTGTCATATCCCCTGGAATAGGAGTTACAGATGGTTGTGGCCTACCATGTGGATGCTGGGAATTGAACTTGGGTCCTCTGTAAGAACAAGTGCTCTTAACCCCTGGGCCAACTCTCTAGCCCCAGATCTTTGGTTCTTAAGTGGGCTAAATACATTAATCAGCAGGACGTTTAGTGACCCTTCAACTTCTGTATCCGTGTTGGTGGATCAGAAAGTTACCACCAGAAACTCCTGCCAACTTGTGGCAGTTCTCCGTCAGAGTTCCATGTTTCTTTGGGAACAGATGGATACCCAAGATCTGCGGGAATTTCCAAATTCAGGCTTTCATAGTAAGAAAAAATACTTTGGTCGTACAGTTTTGTAATATGCCTGAAATTCAGAATTGACACTAAGTGGCTGTTGGTACCGTTTTGTGACTATTAAGGAAATGTTAGAGATGGAATCATTTCAGTAAAACAATGCTGTCGTTGAAGGTAGTGCTTTGAATATTAAGCATATGAGGCAACAGTTTAGTGCTGTCATCTTTTGGTTTTGGTCAAACATGGAGTTTGACCAAGGGCAGGCTCTTGCTAGATGTCTGATGGCAGGTTTTGACTGTATTGGTTCCCCAACTCCTCTCCCCACAGTGATGTTATCAGGACTGTGACCAACACAGCTAAATCTCCATGGCATTGTTTTCCTTTTACCACATTAAATACCTTCTGCTGTCCTGATGGAATTGTGACAGGTGGTAACTACTTGTCATCTTACAGTATGCATGAATGGCTAGTACCCAGAAATTGTTTGTATTAAGTTATTTTTAATGATTAAAAATCATTGACCTCTGCTGGGCGGTGGTGGCGCACGCCTTTAATCCCAGCACTCGGGAGGCAGAGGCAGGCGGATCTCTGTGAGTTCGAGGCCAGCCTGGGCTGCCAAGTGAGTTCCAGGAAAGGCGCAAAGCTAAACAGAGAAACCCTGTCTCGAAAAACAAAAACAAAAAAAATCATTGACCTCCCAAGCTATTTGTAGTTGAAGGTACTTAAGTGTTCTCTTTAAACCTTTGTTATTTCCCGGTGGAGGGCTCCTGTTAACTCAAAGAATGAATTCCCTTGGGTTGTGGTGATGGGTACAGCAAGCCTTAAAATGTTACATATAATCTGTTCTGTATGCAGATGCTAGATCTCCTGAGTTTTTTCCCACCTGAGTTGGCCTTGAGACCATGCTTTGTACACTTGTTTTAAGTTTTAAAATTTTGTGTGTGTGTGTGTGTGTGTGTGTGTTAATGTGTGTATGTACACACATGCATAAATGTGTGGAGGTCAGAAGTTGAGAGCAGCTGGGGAAGACCCTTGAAGGACAAGGTCTGTCAGCAAGCTCCAGGGACCCACCTTCTTCTGCCGTCCCCAGCTGTGGGGTGCTAACACGTGCTGCCATGTAGGGCCAGTGAGTATGGAGTGCGGCATAGTGCTAGATACTGAACTGTAGGCAGTGAAGAGATTGAAAATTTTAAATGGTTAGCTTGCACTTTTTTATTTGATTTGGGATTAGTATAAATACGTATTAATTTGTTTCTACCTTCTTATTTGTAACATGTAACTTGTAATTTCTTTAAGGGCACAATTAGAGAATGAAAAGAAGAAAAGAGAAATAGCAGAAAAGGAAAAGGAAAGAATAGAGCGTGAGAAGGAAGAGCTAATGGAGCGTCTAAGGCAAATTGAAGAACAGACAATGAAAGCCCAAAAAGGTAAGCGTTATTTTGAACAGTCATTTCAAGATTATGACTGTGATGTTAGATAGCAGTATTTCTGTAATGATACAAAGTGTTATTTATGTCATATAAGATAGTTGTATTTAATTCACAGATTAGTGTTCAGTGGAATCACATCAAAGTCTGTTTAAGACACAGTCAGTTCTGTTGTACTCTTGTTCACATTCATTTTATATTCTTTTTTATCATTTTAAATATCATTTACATATCATTCATATGTAAGTTCATAGTTTTTCCTTTTCGGGATTCCATAACTAAAAACATGCATTTACTGTCTTCTGGCATCTACGCCAGTGCATCAGTAGAGTGCTTTGGGACATTGAAGTACTTGAAACATTTTTCAGTCTCCCTGTATAAACTAAGCTCCTACAAAATACGGGATTTCAGTGTATTACAGAGCACTAAAGGTTAGAGGTGGGTTCAGTACAACACTTGATTAGTTAGTAGTGTGTTACAGAGCACTAAAGGTTCAGCACTAAAGGTGTGTGGTTCAGTAGAACACACCTAATTGCCTATTATGTATAAGGCTTGATATTCAGCTCCAGACACACACAAGCTGGGCGGTGGTGGCGCACGCCTTTAATCCCAGCACTCAGGAGGCAGAGGCAGGCGGATCTCGGTGAGGTCGCTGCCAGCCTGGTCTACAGAGTGAGATCCAGGACAGGCACCAAAACTACACAGAGAAACCCTGTCTTGAAAAAACAAACAAAAAATGCACACTCTTTCACAGACATGTTATGCTGCTTGTTTGCTTTTGACATGTTTAGATGAAGTTCCTATTCAGCATATAGTCAGAGTGCTGAAGTACATAGAAAGGACACAGTGTTACAGTGAATAACTTCAGGATACACTACTTTGACAAAGCAGTAGAAACAGAAGAAAAAAGGTTAATTGAGCAAATTAAATTGTTCTTCCCAAGCCGCAGAATTTTAGCATGTCGTATGAACTTACTCTGTTTATAATACCTTTCCCTAACAATTAGTAGAACTCGACATTCATTTTTATTGGGAATGGCAGTGTTATTTAAGGCTTAGTTTGATTCTGTGTGTCATGTTTCCATGTGGAGATGTTTTTCAGAAACAGAACCATTTTTCAGTGGGTGTCCAGAGGAGGTGGTCACACAAGTGACCATCTACAGTTATTCTAATTCCAGGAGTATTGGGAATATTTTTTATAAAGACTGTTGTGGCTTTTGAGTGTGTGTGGAGGGGGTGGGGGCTATGTTTTTACTCAAATTTGTAAGTCAGGTTGGCCTCAAAGTTTGATACTCCTGGCTCCCTCCTCTTAAATACTAGGCTAACTGACCTGTGCCACCTCACCAGATGAGTGCTTTGGGCTGGACACAGCCCGTTCAGGGAAGCACTCGCTGTGCAGGCGTGAGGAGCTCATTGTGGTCACCGAACTGACATAGAAGGTTGGCCATGAAGCTGAGGTTGGCAGTTCCCAGGGGTTGACTAGTCAGGCAGCCTTACCAAGTCAGTAAGACCCATGTTGTGAGAGACTGTGTCTCCCAAAGGGAGGAGGGCACAGCTTCTAGTTGACTGACTGCTGCCCTCCGTGTGTATCCATACCACAGACTAAATAAACACAGATTTTAAAACGAGTTTTATTCTAACTCAAGTCGCTGAATCTCGCTTCATACCTAGAATTAACTTTCTTCAATGCTGAAAGGTTGTAAGGAGTCTGTCTATAGACCACAAAGTGGAGATAGGATCTGATTCTTGAATTCCAAATTTGATGCTGTGTATTCTGCTTTGGATACATTTTAATCTTCTGGGAGTACAGATATACAACCTACATGGCAGTAAAACTGTGTGGGTGAAAGAAATACTTGTATAAAACATTGATAGAGTATATGATGTGTGTGTGCTAAAGACCACATGACTAGTATAAGTTGTACCTTCAAGAATGCTGGAAAGAAACTTGGATTAAGGGGCGTAGGGCACATTGATGGGATGCTTGCTTACATGTGTGAGGCTCTCAGTTTGGTTCTTAGTACCACACACATGCCCTCCTGCATTATATTGAAGGAGAGTTAAAGAATGAAAATTTGATAGTAAAGGAAATATTCACTCATAGTACTTTTAAATTTATATAACTTTGAGAGAATAACTACTAAATCTTTTAATCTTGTTTATTTAGGATGTATATTAAAAGTATTAATGGTTTACATACAAAACTACTCAAAGAAGCACTGAAGAGTATAAGGGAGATAGAACATAAAGAATGTAGCGCACCTTTATCAAGACAGTTGCAAATCAGTCATCTTAAGGCAAAGGAAATCCATTGTTTGTTGTTGTTTTAAATAAAGCTTTCCCAGGTGGTCCTCAAACCTACATGATTGTCTTGTAATTTGTACTAAATTCTCATTCAAGTGAAGTAAATGACCATATGTCATGATATTTAGATTAATTATATTTCATTGTCATTGTTTTAATTTTTATTGAAGCTGTAATTTCAAATGACTTGTTAAATAGAACAAAGAGCAATTGTCCTAGGACATATTGAAGATATATTGGGTATACCTGAAAGGTACTGTCACCAATCTGATGTTCATTTACTGTTCTGAGAAATAAAGTGAGTTCAGCTTCTGTAAGACAAGCTGTAGGAAGGAGTTGTGGTCCAGTGGTTTCATTAATTCTGGGCACGTAATAAGCACTGGTGCACGAAACTGGATATATGCAGTCCCAGCTTTGATGCAGCATACACTTTATTGATGGAAGATGGAGCAGTAACCTGAACAGAATCATTTTATGTAGTTTGAACTGCTGTGGAGGGGCAGTCAGCATGATAATGTGGTGAATATTAGATAGTACTGTTTACAATTTTAATTTTGTTATCAAGTTAGAATATGACCATGAGTGAGTCATTTTAGCATCCTTGTTTTCTTAGGTTTCTAAATTCTGAAGTGGAAATAATCCTTAACTTAGCATTCCAAGATTGTTTTTAGTTAGTTTTGTTTTCTGAAAACCTTAAAGACTATCTCAGTGAAGTGTGCTGATAGAGGTCAGTATACACCTGTTAGGAGTAAGCCTCAGTCGTTTGTTCCAGGAAGCTATATTTCTAAAATCACGTAAACTGTACAGTCTTATTCTTGTAGCTTGCCTGAACAAAATAATGAGCATTGTGGCATTCTTTATTACTTCAGTCATTTGTCATTTCCTATGTAAATTTTGTCACTGATTTTTGAAGTCTTAGATTTAGTTTTATCTTTTTTACCCTGGTAGCTTTTTTGAGATACAACTGATATCCTAAAAATGTTTAATATGTTCAGAGTGATGTGCAGCTACTACCCCAATCAATTTTTGAAATCTATCCTCTCTAAGAAGAAATCCCATACCCATTAAGGAGTCAGCCAAGTTCTCCCAGTAACCCCTCCCAGCCATGGACAACTAACTGTTAATCCATTCACCGTGTCTACAGATTTGCCTTTTCTGTACATGTGACTAGTTTCTCTTACTTAGCCTGCTATTTTCAAAGTGCGTTTGTATTGAAACATAACATGATCATTTCATTCTTTTTAAATTGCTGAATGATATTTTATATTTTATTTTTTTATTCATCAGTCCTTAGGCACTTGCATTGTTTCTATTTCACTGTGTTGTGTATAACTTATGAATGTACATGTACAGATGTATTTTAATGTTTTCATGTTTATGTTTTCCTGTAGTTGGCCATATTGACTTACATTTTTGAGGAACTGCCTAATTGGTTTGAAAGTGGCTTTATGTTCCTACAGCAATGTGTGAATTCTTGGCATCTTCTCCAGGATGTGTAAATGCTTATATTTAGGATTATCATTTTCCTAAATGATTACAGTGCTGTTAGGGGTTTGACTTAGACATCTCAGTGCCTAATGATGCTGAACATCTTTCCATGTGCTTATTGGGCATTTCTTTATTTTGGGGGGGAAATGTTCAAAATTTTTTCCCCACTGGGCAATGGGATTTCTTGTTGTTCTAAGGGTTCATATATGTCTGGGATAAAAATCTTTGTCAAGTACATGATTAGCAAATATTTTCTCCCAAGGAGATGGTAGCCTAGATGATAACAAGGGCTTGTCTGTGTTAGCATCAAGTGCTGTCATTTGACAAGAGTGTGATTTCTCTCCCTGCTTTTGCAGGTAATGTACGTGTGTGTACATTTGGGGAATTGGCAAGTATTCCAAAGTAAAAGAGCATGCAGATTTGATGAGGCTTTTCTCCTTGTTGACCTGTTTTCAGGCCCTGGCCTCCTAGTGCTTTTCCAGTCTCACGCTCTGCACCCCCATCTTCGGCCTCCCGGCCCAGTAGAGGACTAGTCCAGGCCGCTATGTGTGGTCTGCCCTTGTCCACTCTCGGGGAAGCAGATACCTTTTTGTTTACAGAGTAAATACGCAGCACATGTGCAAATAGGTTCTCATTTGTCACACAAAAGGCACATGTGACATATATCCTAGGGTGTTTTGTTTAAGAGGAGGTCTTGCTTACTTATCCCAGACTGGCCTTGAACTCCTGGAGTGAACTGATGGTTCTGCTTCAGTCTTCCAAAGTACCCAGGACTGCAGCTGCACACTACTGTATCCGGCCAAAAAAATTTGTGCCTTACTGTTTACAATTACTGTGTTCAAAAAATTATACTGTTCATTGAAATCTTCACTTTTTATGATGACATATAATAACTTTGTCACTGCTTAGGTGTACTATTTTTTTTTAGCCAATAATGCATAACTGTAGTGTTCTGTGATTTCTAAAAACTGATTATTGAACTGTTACTTTTTTTCTTCCAAGATAATGTGTTTTCTCCAGAAAATCAATAATGTAGTTGATTGCCTTACAAAACAGAAAGAAAAAAATTTAATGTTTTGGGCTATATTGTATTGTCTATTAAGACATGTAGTGTTTTTTTTTTGTTTGTTTGTTTGTTGTTACTACAACGTTAATAGTAGGTTCTCTGGTTTTTGGGTTGAGAAATCATTTTACTTGCAAAATCATATAATGCTGGGCTTCAAATATGAGTGAGAAAGAGAAGCTTCCTTAAATTTTATTGATTTGAATTTACATCACCTTTGCCTATCACCTCTCTATTAAATATTATGACCAAACACACCCCTCTGACATGAGTGGGGACATAAACAGTTTGCCTTCTGTGACTTGGAACCTTTGTCTTGAAAGAGTTGATATTTTAAATAAGCTGTGTCACATACTTTACAAACTTCATGCTACACCCCCAAGATGGAAAGTTCTAGATTTTTTTTTATGAACCAGATGGGGGAAAGTATGTGGAATGTATCGTTCTTATCAAATCCTTTACCAGTCTTGACTCACTTATGGCCTAATTCAGTAAATATTTTAGGCATTTACACAGTCTCAATTACGCGATTTGGCTATTGTGTGAAAGCAGTAATGTAACTTCTGAGTGAGCATGGTGGTGATGTCTCCATAAAGTGTTAATAAAATAGCATTGGGTTTGGTTCATGGGCCAATGTTCATTAACCCGTAAAATTCCAATGCACTAGTGAAAGCTGAGCATTTCCACTTAAGGTCATATGACTACCAAATCTTTCTTTGTAGGTAAGACTAGAACAATGTTCATTCTAACATTTTAAAACATAGATTTTTTTGTTTTTGTTTTTTGTTTTGTTTTTCAAGACAAGGTTTGTTTGTGTAACTTTGGAGCCTGTCCTGGAATCACTCTGTAGACCAGGCTGGGCTCAAACTCACAGAGACCCACCTGTCTCTGCCTCCTGGGTGCTGAGATTAAAGGCGTGTGCCACCACCTCCCTGTAAAAGATTGATTCTTGTATAATCTTTTTTAATATCCTTAAAAAAAAATGTATCACAAAAAGCTATTGAGTCTACCTGTGGGGCGTTTTTGTTTTTAAGTTGATACTACAGAAAGCTGATAGAAAATAACATTAGGGAGTCTTTATGTCAAAATTTAATTTGTAATCCAAACTTAAGAGTTTTGTTACATTTTTTTTCCTATGGCAAACAAAAATTTGGCATACTACCAAACTACCAATTTTGAAGTATATGGTTTTACTCCCTCTCTCTCTCTCTCCCTCTCTCCCTCTCTCTCTCTTCTTCCCTCCCCTAAAGTAATTCATAAGTCACATAAGAGCTTTTATGTCAAATTGCTTTTTAAACTTAATATCTACAGTTAGCCTCTCAAGATTGCTAATGACTTATTAAAAAAATAAAGATTTCAATATCCCTAAATCCAAAATGTTTTGAACTTAAATCATAATGTCACGAGTGACAGCAACTGCACACTTGACTTCATGCGGCAGGTCTCAGTCAGCCTAGGTACACTGAAGGTACTGCAGGGGTTACCTTGAGGTCCTGCACGTGAGATGCATCGGAAACAAGGGATTTCATGTTAGATTGAGTCTTAGCGCTACATTCTTTCACTGTGTACACTGAACATTGAAAATCCCCACAAACAATCCAAAACTTTGGATCCTCATGCATTTCTGATAAGGGTTACCCTACCCAGCTTAGTTTTTGTAAGACTTACTGTTCTGTCCTGATGCTAAGGGTTGAACCTAAGGCATCTTGTGTGCTCGACAAGACTTGTACTGCTGAGCTGTATGGCCCTAGCCCTGTAGGTCTTCAAATGCATTTATTTAGACATCTCTAAATATGGTACTGACTGAGATAAGGTGTCAGTCTTTACTTTTGGGCAGCACTAAGGTTTGCCACTTGGGCCTTGTCCATCTAGGCAGGTGCCTCCTGCTGAGTTATTCACCCAGGCCCCAGCGTTTCAATTCCCAGATCAAAACTTACAATTACAGATACTTAAAAAATTCAGTATGTGAGCCGGGCGGTGGTGGCGCACGCCTTTAATCCCAGCACTCGGGAGGCAGAGGCAGGCGGATCTTTGTGAGTTCGAGGCCAGCCTGGGCTACCAAGTGAGTCCCAGGAAAGGCGCAAAGCTACACAGAGAAACCCTGTCTCGAAAAAACAAAAAAAAAAAAAAAAAAAAAAAAAAATTGAGTATGTGCTTCTAAACAGCTTGAACTGTAAGGGACTTTCAGTGTCCTTGAAGCTTTGAAATACGTATTTTGTAATTTTTACTACTCTATAAGGTTAAAATTGAAGTGTTTATGTATTTAGACACATGCTGATCTTTAGAAACTACAGATTTTGGCATCTTGCTGTAATGAGGATGATTGAAATTAACCCATGTCTGTGGGCTGGGTGAAACCTTTGACAGAACTAGAAGAACAGACTCGGAAAGCTCTGGAACTGGAGCAGGAGCGCCAACGAGCAAAAGAGGAGGCAGAGCGGCTAGATAAGGAGCGGCGGGCTGCGGAGGAGGCCAAGTCCGCCATAGCCAAGCAAGCTGCTGACCAGATGAAGAACCAGGAGCAGCTGGTAAGGCCCTGTGTGTTCTCAGAAAAGTAAAACTTTACTAAATATGTGGCGTGACAACCACCCAAGTGTATGACACCTTCTAAAAAGCAGGCTGAAGGGATAGTAACAAATGACAGAAACTGAACATTTTTCTGCCTGAAGAAATTAAAAACCAAACGTAAAGCCAAACAAGATAGTAGGTCCATGTGTTTTTTTTTTATCATGTATTTCCTTTTTTAAAATTAAAAATAATTTTCTTTCACATATGGCTATGCTTCCTTTTAAGTGGAGCTAGTGGCCAACAAAGGATTTTTATTCACTCAGACCACTGGTTCTCAACCTTTTTAATGCTGTGACCCTTTAATAGTTCCTCAGGTTGTGGTGACCTACAACCATAAAATTATTTTTGTTGCTATAACTATGATTTTGCTGGTGTTATGAATCATAATGTAATATGTATGTTTTCTGGTGGTCTTAGGTGACCCCTGTGAAAGGGTCGTTGAACCCTCCAAAAGGGATCATGACTCAGAGGTTGAGAAACACTGACCTTAGCTTTGGCCTGGCTCACAGGAGGACAGACATGTGGCATCTTGTGCTTAGATGAATTTGACATAGTGTGTTTGGTTTCTGGGCGACATCTATAAGCTACAATTGGTTGGAGTTTTTTATTTAATGTACTTCCAAATAATGAGAGTATGTGTGACACAGAGGTGATTCTAAATATACTTATTAATTCAAGTGTTTATTTACTGCATGTCTTTGAATCTTGCTTGTGTGTAGACAAAGTCTTGCTACTAACCCAGGCTGGCTTTGAACTCTTCACCATCTACTCCCACTTCCTAAGTACCAAGAGAGCATGGATTCCAGGTGTGGGATGCCACACCTGTCCTTTTTGAGCCTCTCAATTTTTTTTCTCTTTGAAAATAGGATTGATGAGGAATCAGATGAGGCTGATGACCAAGTGCCTTTCCAGTTACAGAACACTGTGTAATTTTATTTAATTGTAAACTTCTAAAGCAAGCTCTTACACATTGTAAGCTCTTCCTACCAAAACATAAGTAACTGCTCGTCTGTAGAAACAAAACTTTGCTCTGTATTATCTCATTGTCTCAAGTACCTATTCAAACCAACTAGTTAAGATCATCAGGAAATACTGCCTTTTTAAAAATGGAAGACCAAGAGAAACTTAAAACAGTCCAACCATGTACCTGAAAAAATTTTGACTGAACATGAGGGAATATTAAAAATATTATTGTCTCTAGTATTCATAATATATAAATATTTTAATTTTAGGCAGCAGAACTTGCCGAATTCACTGCCAAGATTGCACTTTTAGAGGAAGCCAAGAAGAAAAAGGAAGAGGAAGCTACCGAATGGCAACACAAAGTAATCCTTGTTTTGTTGTGTGCTAGCGTCTACTGACTTGGCTGCTCTGTTAGTGAGCCAGCAGTAGGCTTGCCTACTTCCTGCCGGTGATGTGAGATTGGTGTATGCTCAGCCCCTGGGACTGTGTAAGGGGTGACCACCTGGGGGAACCAGACAGATGTCTGAGAATGTAAGAAGCTCTTAAGTTGGGTCTTGAAATTAGTTTTAAGATTGGAAATGATTAAAGGCTGAAGTGCGTTGTTGACTGTTCCAGACAGGAAAGAATGAGTAGAGGAAGTAGGAATAGCCAACAGTCAAGTGTGACTTCAAAAAAGAAGATGCAGGTATCAGTTGGATAATAGGAAACTGAGTTATAGGGGCTTTAAACAAATGTCTACTGATGCAAATTGGTGGATGTGTGTGTATAGATAAACAGGTTCTGAAGATTGGAGAACACAACACAGTCAAGTATGATTTTGTAAAAACAAAATCAAACAAAAAAAGAACCCAAACCTTCCCATTGTGAAGTATGGATTGGGATATCAGGTGCTTTTAAGTGCCCGAAGGACGTGGTAGTGAAAATGACAAGACTGGAAGGAAGAAGTCAACAGTCTCTGGTGACTGACACAGACCTAACAACCAATTACAGGAGGTAGCTTGAATTAGGGGTTGTGGTTTTGCTATGAAGTAAGGTTGTTTTATTAGCATGCTTTAATTCTACGTGGACATTATGGCATTTTCATACATGCATATACTATAGTCTGACCATATTCCCCTAGTTACTCTGTAGTCTGCTGCCACTCCCATGATACTCTTGCTCTTCCCACTTAGCATCTCCCCTTCTGCTTTCCTGAATTAGTTTCTTTTTAATGGACCAGTGAGTTTGTTAGGGTTACAGAGCTTGAGTAAAATCTTACAGGAACATGGTCAGCTTGTCAGTGGGTACACCCCGGAGGTCAGCAACCATTAACTCCCTGCTCCTTAGGGAGGGGTGGGTCTCCTGAGCATCTTTTCCCAGCAACCTTTAACTGCTTATAAATCTTAAGGGAGCAGTGGATAGTGATGAGAATTCACAAGTGCAAAAACCAAGCTTGTAATTGGAGGAGTGATACAGAAAAGATAATGAGTTTAATTTAATAACATCAACTTTAAGTGCAGTTTTAATTTTTTTTAAGTAATTGATTTTTTTTTTTTAATTTTTTATTTTAAGTGCATTGGTGTTTTGCCTGTGTGTATGTCTGTGTGAGGATTCCCTGGAACTGGAGTTACAGACAGTTGTGAGCTGCCATGTGGGTGCTGGAGATTGAACCCAGGTCCTCTGGAAGAGCAGTCAGTGCTCTTAACCGCTAAGCCATCTCTCCAGCCCCCACGCCCACCCCCCACCCCCCCCACCCCCCCCCCGCTTTGTACAGTTATAATTTTATACCCATGAAAGGTACATGCAATATGTGAGGGTTTTTCTACAATCAAATGCACTTACCGTATAAAATGTTTTTCTTTTCCTGCTCTTAAATTTCTTTGAGGCAGTTCAATTTTTATCGGAGCTCTTTTGACACACTACATGTGTATATATGCAAAAAATATAAAATACATATAAATAATTAAAAGGGTAAAATGGTTAATCTCCCTGTTATACTGCTTTTGTCATGAGAATTTTATAGACCCTATTTAGAGAGAGATTTATGAACGTTAGAGTCATACAAACTTAAAATGTATTACAACTGCAAGTCCTGTGAACAGTTTAAAAATGCACACAAATCAACAAAAGTTAATTTAAAAATAAAATGACAGTCCTATAAAGTAGGACATTATTTTAAAACATTAGCATATATCCTCTCCTATTTCCTATGTTGATATATACAGTTATATGTTTGAAATGAAATCTTCGTTTATATAATTCCATTTTATTGAATTTTATCTCATCTAATGTTAGATTATATTTAGATTCCAAAACTTAACCAATGAGTTTGGTAGTTTGTAGGTGGTTTGCTGTGCCATGTGGAGAGCAGGAGTTTAGATCCTGATTGTTTAAATCCTAACTGTACAGGATAGTTCCTCTGCTCATCCTGATTGGCTGCAGGGACTTGTAGACTGCCCCTCCTCAGGTGTTTGTCTAATTCTTCCTTATTCACTCGTCTTACATCACAAGTAGTTCCTATAAACTGAAATGTCATTCTTAAAGCTTTGTTTGTTTGTTTTGTTTTGTTTCAAGACAGGGTTTCTCTGTGGTTTTGGTGCCTGTCCTGGATCTCGCTCTGTAGACTGATTCTTATAGAAGACCTCCGTAGTTTAGGAACCCTGTGAGAGTAAAATAGAGTACTCCTCATAGGACATAGGGCAAGACTGCAAAGTGAGACTTTTCTCGGCAGTCCAGGAAGTACTGTCCCCCAAATCATCAGTGACTTAGAGATTTCACGTTTTACCATGTGAGGTGACTTACCTAGTTAAGTGAGTGAGTGAACGGACCATTGTATTGGAGTAATGACAGTCTGGTTCCTCCATTAACTGTTTTATTTTTCTGCTTGTGCTCCAGATATAATCTGTTAAGTATTGTCATTTCTCATCATTGTACAGATTAAGTTGTTTTCCACTGAGCATTTGCACAATGGTTACAGAACAAAGGGCAAACTTGTACTAATACTTTAATCAGGAGATATCTGCGAAATGTTTGTCTCCTACCTACTGGAATCCTTGGAAAATGGAGCTTTTTATTAAAAGGACTTAATATTATTACTCTGAAATGTAGTTTTTGTAACAAGACAGAATACATTGTTTTTATTCCCAGTTTCACAAACTTATTTTCAATGTTCAGGCTTTTGCAGCTCAGGAAGACTTGGAAAAGACCAAAGAAGAGTTAAAAACGGTGATGTCTGCGCCCCCTCCCCCTCCCCCTCCACCAGTCGTTCCTCCCACAGAAAACGAGCATGACGAGCAAGACGAGAACAGTGCTGAGGCCAGTGCAGAGTTGTCCAGCGAGGGGGTGATGAACCACCGGAGCGAGGAGGAGCGGGTGACGGAGACCCAGAAAAACGAACGTGTGAAGAAGCAGCTCCAGGTACTGATGCACGTGTGTGCACTTAGACCCTTGCAGTCTCTATCGACATCAGTTTCGTAAATGTCTGACTCCTGATACGGGCCAGCCTTGTGACTGGCTTGTATTTGTCCTCAAGTGGTATTCCTCTTTCCTTCCGTTATGCAACCCTGTTAGCAAGGGGCTTTGCTAGCTGCTGAGTGTTGAGTTACAGATTGGCTCATTTCGAAGGAAGAAGGTATTCTAGTACTGTGTAAATGAAGTTAGTCTTTAAAACAATGGTGCAGTACTTGATACTTCATCCTTTTTCTAAAATACTGTCATCAGAATTATTCATATTTTAAAACTAAAGGATCAGTTTATTAAATGTGCATTATTAGGTCAATAGGAAATTTCAGGATTATTCAGCAGTTTAAAAACTAACCTCTAATTTTTTCAGTTGGTGAAATCTTAATAAAGAAGTGATAATTACAATAAAACTTGTATTGATTTCTAGAGAAAAATGTCCATTTTATATCTTATATTAACTCTTCTTTAAAATGACTGCCTTGAACTTGATCAGTTATTTCATGTATTGGATTAAGAAAGTTAATGCAGGGCCGGGCAGTGGTGGCGCACACCTTTAATCCCGGCACTCCAGAGGCAGAGCCAGGCGGATCTCTGTGAGTTTGAGGCCAGTCTGGTCTACAGAGTGAGAGTTCCAGGAAAGGTGCAAAGCTACACAGAGAAACCCTGACTCGAAAAACAAAACAAAAGTTAAAGCAGTTCAGAATGTATAAAATATGACTGATGACTAAAGAAAAGAAAGCCTTGGGCATTCCTCCCGATCACAGTTACTAAAAAGAAGCTTATGGGGCTGGAGAGACAGCTCCGTGGTTAAGAGAACAGCTTGACTGCTCTTCCAGAGGACCTGGGACCAAGCACCCACATGGCAGCTCACGACTGTCTATAACTCCAGTTCCAGGGGATACACAGACATAAACATGCAGTCAAAATGCCAGTGCATATGAAATTAAAAAAAAGATGAAGCTTGTATACCATCCAGAAAACTACTCCACAGTGGAAAAATTAATCATATAGTAAAGAATCAGATTTATTGTCCGTGTTATTTTGCATCTTTAAACTATTTTCATAATTTTTTAAACTTTAATAGTAATACTTTTTTTTTTTTTAATGCAGGCATTAAGTTCAGAGTTAGCCCAAGCCAGAGATGAAACCAAGAAAACACAGAATGATGTTCTTCATGCTGAGAATGTCAAAGCAGGCCGTGATAAGTACAAGACTCTCCGACAGATTCGACAAGGCAATACAAAGCAGCGCATCGATGAGTTTGAAGCAATGTGAGAGCTGTTCTTGTGATACATGTCCTTCATAAGCTGAACCACCACCAGAGAAAAGCAGGCCTTTGCAGATGCGATGGAATGCATCCCACCTTGCCAAAGCACTCAGACCAGTTGACTGTGCTCACTAGCAGGATTCTGAGGGGCGCTCTTCAGCATTAAGGCAGTGTGCTGTCATGTTTGGTCATTTTTCTTTTGGCCAGGGAATGGATAATGCTATTCTGTCACCTCTTTGTACATGTTTCATTTTTTTGTTTCTGTTTCATTTTTTTCAGTTGAATATTAACACTAATGACATTGTCTGATAAATGTGTATGTGTGCTTTGAGCACTGTGTACATGTTAGGATAATAGTGGACATTTCAATGCATGTTTAGTTAATGAACTCATTTTTATTTGCCCTTTCCATGTTTAGCCTACATACATTTCCATGTTCACACTCATGTTTTTTCAGTATGGCCTTCTCATGCCCTGTCATGACAGAGCCATAATTCTGATGTCATACAGATCACTTACTGGAGGTATTTAAAATGAGGTGTTGGGGTAAACAGATCCAGGTAGATGAGACAGCGGCCCTTGTGGGAGACTGCATCATGATGAGAACGTTGAACAGCACGGTATGCAGAGGTGGTTAATTATTGTAGAAATCCCTTCATCACATTATTGGGTGTTGGCTTTCCATTTACTCAAGTACAGTTGTCATGCCAGCTCTAGTGACTGGTGGATCATGTCCTGTAATCCTTGGGTGGCTTTACTTGCCTGCCACCTCAGAGATGGACCCAGCAGGCAGCACTCCTAGGAGAATTCTTGATGAAACACTGCTTGCGAGTAAGTGGTCTCTGAAAAAAAGTCAAGGTTTGTTGTTAGGTTGATTTAGAGACACATGTCTAATAGAAGATACTGTTGATGATAACTGATTTTAATTGTTAAAAAACAAACAAACAAACAAACAAACCTGGGCCTTTGAGCAAGGGCAGCAGATGATAGCATCAGTTCCAAGAAAGTAATACTACCTCACTCTATACCTGTGATGACTGTTCACACTCAGTGTGTGTACGCTGGTGTCTGTCATCCGTGGGCAGTCTCAATCATGTCCTTCATTGAATATACTTGGAGATTCCAGTGCTAATGTTTAACTGCCTTTTTGTTGACTCGTGGGGCTCTGATGTGTGTTCAGATTGTGTGTTCTCACTGGTATGCTGTTTCCTGAGGGGTGTTCTCTGTCTGAGGAAGTGGAGTGGCCCTTTATGAGAAAGACATCGCCTTTGCAGCATGGGAAGGATTCTCATCCTTTGTTCTTGGTGGGATAGGTACATCATTTTAGCGTATTTGGTTTCTGAATCACTGCTTATTTTATTTGCAGTCTCTAAAAACAAATCTATTTCAATTATGTCTTATTGAAGTCTTTCCAGCTAGAAAGATGCTCTTATAGTCTTAGATCATGAAGCACCTGAGTTTGAAGATACAGAAAGCCTTGTTTTCTCTGTGTGGTTCAGCTACGTTCCATTTGGTATTATGCACTCAAACTTAAATTTATCTATTACAATTGCCATTTTATTAAGCAGTTTTCATGCACAGTAGATTAAACTTGGGTCTGATTTTGCTGACTTTAAAAGGAATAATTTGGGCAGATATTATGAAAAGGAAAGGCCTTGCTTAATATATTTTTTGGACTCTGTAGGACAAAGGACAACTGGTAAACCTTGAAGTGACTGTTGTACAGTGGTCGTGCACATGCTCACCATCATCTTTGAGGGAACGTTTCTGCTTCCCGTACATGAGAGGGAGAGGTGGTAGGCCTTACTGCTCCACTTTGAAACGTGAGCATTCACTTTCCCAAAGTGCTAGAGCAATAGTCCTTATTGCTAGAAGAATTGACTGCCTATGGATTTTCCCCTCTGCATTGTGTACGTTATCATTGCTGCACCAGTTGTGACAGTGTTGAGAGGCTACCAGTTATATTTGCTGTTAATAGTCGATTTGTAGATTAGTATTAAAATGGGTTTAATCCATTTTTAAAGCTGTACGGATTTTTCTAAAGGAACAGCCATTTGCAATATGGGTTTTCATAGAGATTAAACCAATTATAACGTTTAGCAGTTGAGAGCACATGTTCATATAGCAATGTAAAAACACACTAATGAGTATTTGATAATTTCCCATTAGCATAATTTCATGTTGTACAAGTAAATTACAATTACATCTCTAATTTTGGTTAATATTCATTGGTTAACAATAAAGTGACAAAAGCTCATGCCTTGAGGTCCACTGTTGTTATTTAACACGGTTTTCTCATACATTTCTTGAAATTATAATTTGAGCCATGAACTATTTGATTTTAGGAAAAAAAATTTGAATCTTCCTAGACTTCTCTTTATCCCCCTTTTACATTGTAGAGGTCACAGTGACTTTTAGACTCGTGACATCTGAAGGTGATTTGAGATTTCCAGACATTGCTTTGTTTACACTGTTCATTTTCTTTTTCCTGAGGAAGATAGAGCTTCACTCTTGATGATTCCTCTCACTGTTAAAATTGTGGTATTCTTTGTATTCTAGGCTAAGTACTGTTAGTCTTCCTAAAACTGTATCATAGCAGTCCACTGTGAATGTAGATTGCCTTTTAGATAGTCTCTCACTAATACTTAGTGAATATTCTTAAATAAAAGAGGAACAGCTCTCCTCTGAACCTTTTAAAAGCCAAGAATTGTTACTTTTTCTGTCTTTAAGAATAGGTAGTCATTTCTCTGATCTTGAAAAGCAAAGACATTTTTATAGAATGTTCTACTTTTTATCTAGAGAGTTTTTTTAAACTGGAATTACTGCTTTTAAACTTAACATTCTATTGGAGTTTTTCTTTATTATGTGTAGAAAAATGGCTTGGCATTAGTGTTGTGGTTTGGAGTAATTCCCATTTTTTTCTAATTTTCATCACCTTATAGATTTGGAATGTTTTAAGAAACAAAAGGATAAACATTAAACCCACAAGTATATGTGCCCAATGAGAATTCATCTTTTTTTGAAAGTTAAAACTTGAACTAAAATATAAGTGATTATTAAATTTGAGTTAATTTACTGACCAGTGAGGCAAATGTGGCCTGTCACATAGGGTGATACTCTCCTCATATATCTTGGAAGTTGAGTGGACTTTGTATATTTTGGTTACATCATAAAAATGTCCAAAAGCTAGGTGTAGTGATCCACACCTGTGATCTCAGAATTCTAGAGGTGGAGGCAGGAGAATCAAAAGTTCAAAATCACCCTTGGGTACACCATGGTTCAAAGCCAGCCTAGGCTAAATGCCACCCCTGTCTACTCCCCATGCCAAATAATCAGACCATCGGCACTCCTGCTTCTACACCATAAATTGGCCGAAACATGGGCATGTTTAGGTTTTCAACCTTGACTTTTCAGATAAATACTTTCAACTCCTATTTTCTTTAGACTTACCTCTTAGCAATGAGCCCATCTTTCAGGAATTGAAGAACTGCCATTTCCTGGTGGGAAGGGCTGTGGCTCCTGTCTTGTCTGCTCGTTGGCCCCTTCACCTCTGCAGATCAAGTGTTCTGACTCAGGCTTGTACACACTCCCTTAAGCATGACATTTTCCTTGTTACATACATCACCCAAGGGCTGAAGTATTTCCTTCATGCTTGTATACACACCGCCTTAAGCATTGAAGTGTTAACTTGATCTCATATAGAACTTTAAGGTAAAGTCTATGACCAAGAAAGCCCCATTTAGGTCACCTTTGTGTCTATGGTGCTCCTGAGCACTTGTTCTACATTTTTATTTAGTAACCTTTATTTAATCAAAAATGTTTATTAATTGCCTGCTATATTTGGGGACTTGAAGCAAGATAAGAATGACCATGGCCCTTCAAATACAAGACTTGAAATATTAATTTACCTTAATTCTTACATCAGTTTGCATTTCTCAGTTACAATATCAGTTTACTTTGAAATTGTCAGTGCCATATTGTTGCTTTGTGCTATTTTGTATGCCTCGATTTCCTCCATACTTACAGCTAACCTGGTTACTCCCATCTTTGAAGTTTATTCCCCTGTCCTAATTGTTCATTTTTCCTTAATTTGAAATTTGGGGTTTTATGCTTATCATGTCATTGGTTCCTAAAAACCTAGTGGAACTGGCTTTTGCTTTGTGTCTTATGCTTAGTAGCAAGCATGCTGTTAGGATTTGGGGACTTGGAAGCTTTTCTGATTAAATGTGGATTGTGACATTCTTCTCACACTGTTACAATATGTATAACCTTTTCATTTTCTCAGTTTGTATATTCTTAGACCTAGAAGCATGCATTTCTTAGGATCCTAAGAGTATCTTCCTCCTCCCATTTCTTTTATTCATACTAAAAACCTATGAAACTCAAGTGTAGCATTTGAATCTTTTATACCATCATTCCATTTATATAGTTTTTTGAGTTCTGAATGCATTAGCTAAAAGATGATAGTTGTACAATGATGAGAATGAGACATAAGGAAGGTCAGTAGCAGGAAAGTGAGCAGCCAGGATAATGAGTAATGGGTGTGGTGTTACCCACAACAGTGTAGTCCCCAGGGAAGCTTGTTCTCTGATACATTACAGTGTCCTCTCTGGTACATTACAGTGTCCATTTCATAGGTCAAGCTTTCAATGTTGGTTAATAAAGATACCCTAAAGATGAAGCTCCTGATTTTAAGTCTAACTATAAGAAGGTTCACTTTATACTCAGTCAAGTAGCATAGTCAGAGGTATGTGCATTAAGTGGGAGTTTGATGGAGTTAGAGTTTTTGGTTGAATATTTATGGGTTTGTTTTGTGATAAACTTTGTGTAAGATGAGCTTGTTATTTTAATCACTTCAAGGGTACAGCATGGTAGCCCCACATTGTCATTGTTGTGCACCCATCACCAGCATCCATCTCCAGAGCATCTTCATCTACACTGAAGCAGTACTCGTTGAAGGACAGCTCTCTTCCTGGTCCTTGGTGGAAGCTGTACCCGTTGAAGGACAGCTTTCTTCCTGGTCCTTGGTGGAAGCTGTACCTGTTGAAGGACAGCTTTCTTCCTGGTCCTTGGTGGAAGCTGTACCTGTTGAAGGACAGCTCTCTTCCTGGTCCTTGGTGGAAGCTGTACCTGTTGAAGGACAGCTTTCTTCCGGGTCCATGGTGGGAGCTGTACCTGTTGAAGGACAGCTTTCTTCCCAGTCCATGGTGGGAGCTGTACCTGTTGAAGGACAGCTTTCTTCCTGGCCCATGGTGGAAGCTGTACCTGTTGAAGGACAGCTCTCTTCCTGGCCCATGGTGGAAGCTGTACCTGTTGAAGGGCAGCTCTCTTCCTGGTCCATGGTGGAAACTGTACCTGTTGAAGGACAGCTTTCTTCCTGATCCTTGGTGGAAACTGTACCTGTTGAAGGACAGCTCTCTTCCTGGTCCTTGGTGGAAGCTGTACCTGTTGAAGGACAGCTCTCTTCCTGGTCCTTGGTGGAAGCTGTACCTGTTGAAGGACAGCTTTCTTCTGGTGCATGGTGGAAGCTGTACCTGTTGAAGGACAGCTCTCTTCCTGGTCCATGGTGGAAGCTGTACCTGTTGAAGGACAGCTCTCTTCCTGGTCCATGGTGGAAGCTGTACCTGTTGAAGGACAGCTCTCTTCCCGGTCCATGGTGGAAGCTGTACCTGTTGAAGGACAGCTCTCTTCCTGGTCCTTGGTGGAAGCTGTACCTGTTGAAGGACAGCTTTCTTCCGGGTCCATGGTGGAAGCTGTACCTGTTGAAGGACAGCTCTCTTCCTGGTCCTTGGTGGAAGCTGTACCTGTTGAAGGACAGCTTTCTTCCGGGTCCATGGTGGCTACTTTTGATACTTTCTGTTTCTGAACTCTGGGGTTTCTAGGCACCTCATCAGAGTAAACCATATGGTATCTGTCCATTTCTGTCTGCATACTTCACTTAGTACATTTCACTTAATATAATATTCACATTTTAATGCTTTTTTTGTTAAGGTTGAATAAATGCTCCACTGTTCATCACATTTTATCCATGTATCGGTCAGTTGGCATTTGGGTTGTGTCCACATTTTTTACCATTCTACCATTTCCACATTTTTACGAATGGTCCTGTAACTTTGGTATGAAAATATGTCAGACTCCCTAAATGGATTTGCTGGATCAGGTAATCCTGTTGTTAATTTTTTGAAAAACGGTCATATTATTTTCCATGTCAGCTGTACCAGTTCGTACTGGAGTGCACCTGGGTTCCAGGTTACTCCATCCTTGCTGACAATTGTTGTCTTCTGGATACCTCCTTTTACTTTCCTGACAATGTAGTCGTAACTAATTGTGGTTCTGATTTACGTTTTTTTTTTTTTTTTTTTTTTATTAATTTTATAAATGAGAAAACATTGAGCATCTATCTCTTCATGTACTTATGGCCATTTGTATATCTCCTTTGGGGCATATTCATTTGCATTTGTCCATTTTAATTTATTTGTGGTTGAATTAGGTTTTTTAAAAGAGTTCTTTATATTTAGTATTCAAGTTATATATTATCTCAGGATTTAGTTTTTGGTTTTTCTGAGCCAGAGTCTCTACATAGCCCTGGTTGTCCTGGAACTCACTATATAGACCAGGCTAGCCTTAAACTCCCAAAGGTCTGCCTACTTCTGCCCCTCAAGTGCTAGGATTAATGATGTATACAACTACAATCGGTGAGAGTTAGAATTTTAATCCCATAACAAATATGAGTAGCAAATACTTTCTTCCATCCTATGAATTTCTTTCTCACTTTTGTTAATGTTTTTTGATGCATAAAAGATTTTGATGAAGTTTGGTGTATTTTTTTGTTGCCGTTACCTAGGGCTCTAGTTTTTCTTTTTTTTACAAAAACAAAAACAACCCATGTTTTTGTTAATTTTAAGATCTTGATGTGTTCCCCAGGCTGGCTTCCGCCCCCTGTACATTGACTAGCCTGCCGTAATCTCTGAAGTAGTTGGTGCTGTACACATGCTGCTGCCACAGGTTGTTGGTTTGTTGTTTGTTTTAAGGAACAAAGTTTTAGGATTTTTATTTATTTAAGACAGGCTCTCCCTCCCTTGAACTTGTATCCTATCAGTTCAGTTTCAGGGCTGTTATCCCAAATGCTGGGATTACAGGCCACTGTGCCTGACTTAGGGAAAGTAGGCTTTGCTGAAGACACTGCTAAAAAGAAGACAAGATGGAAGAGTGCCATTTCCAGCGGCTAGTATGTAGACAGGAAAAAGTAAGTGGGAAATGTGAGTCACCCTGCGCTGACGATAGGATGCTGCCAGGAGTATGTGCAAGCTGGGAAATGGTGCCAGGGTACATCGGCTTGATTCAAGGGCAACTGGTGGCTTTGATAATTCATGTTGCAATGTAATACATAACTAAAAAGTGCAGAGGTTAAAGAAAGCCTAGAGTTGCGTTCTGTAGCTAGCCCGCAGGGAGGCTGTGGCCCCGTGGAGGAGAGGCATACCTGGATGTAGTCTGTTCTCAGCTTTGCTGAATGTAGCCATGCTCTTTTTCTTCTGCTTTTTTCCAAGTGACTTGTTTGGGGACTCTTAGGACCCTTCCTGCTCTGTGGCCTTCTGTGGTAAGGTTTTTGGTGAACTAGAATTTAAGATTCTGGGTTCTCATCCCAAGCCTAACACTGTGCTATATTGTAATTCTGATTTTCTAGTTCATAGTTTTGAATCAGATTGCCTGTGTCAGAGTATTTTTCTAGAATCAGGTATGTATAACTTCGACTTCAGAACTACTGGCTAACGCTGGCTAATATTCATGTGCTTTTCAACTCTTGCTTGTAGTTGAAAAGCCGTTACCTCAATATGGTGCGTAGGACAGTAATTCTGTGCTCTCAGATACCCCTAATGATGTCATGACTGGAAGATGTCCATCAAACAGGTTTCTAGGGACTAAAAAGCCAACTTCTTCGGGTCATTGTGAAGGGTCATAATCATCAAGACATGACCAGGTGGTGATTATCTCAGAGCACACAGCTACAGTTACTTACTGGCTGCAGCATCTTTGGGCAATTCATTCTGGAAATTTCTATAAGCACAAGAGATAAAAGAAACTTACATGCATTCCATTCATATGGAAGCATGCCAGACTGAAATTCAGAAGGCAGCACGTGACACAGGCAAGTCATGAGGGGAAATAGGTTGGATATGCAGTTTGGGCCCTGATGGAATCCCAGGGGTGGGGGTGGGGGGGGATGCAAGAAGAGAAAGTGGGCTTGGGCCAGAACCTTGGAGAGAGCACCACAGTGTGGCCAAGCTGGGGAGCACAGGGGAGGGAAGAGCACAAGCCTTGCACGGAGGGCTGACTCCCTGAGCTCCAGTGCCATAGAAAGGGGGGGCTGTCAGGACTTGTGATCACACTGGCATGGGACACAGTCGCTGGAAACGAGCATTGGATTAGATGACGTGTACCGTGTCTTCTGGAAGGCGTCCTCAAAGACCTCCATGTCAGCTATTCTCAACCTGTGGGTTGCAGCCCTTTGGGGGTTGAACAATCCTTTCACAGGGGTCGCATATCAGATAGTTACATTACAGTTTATAACTGGGAAGATTACAGTTATAAAGTAGCAACAAAACAACATGAGAAAGCATATTAAAGGGTTACAGCACAAGGAAGGTTGAGAACCACTGCTCCATGTGGTCCTTAAGTCTCCAAGAACAGAGGAGTGCTCTTCCCAGCAGAGTCCTCTACCATCCCCAAGGTTCACTCCAGCATGAGCTCCACCTGGCACTCTTGCCGAAATCACAGGCTTCTCTCCAGTAAAGTGGCAATTACCCTTTGGGGCAAATATGTTCGATGCAGCACTTAAATGATTCAGTTCCCTCACCTGTTCTGGTGTGGTAACACTAATGATAAGGCCCTGATGATTCCTAGATGAGTTAGAACAGCATGGTCAGGAGGAAGCAGAAGAGTCCAGATGAGCATCAGGCCGATAGATAGTCAGCCTCTTGCTGCCGTCAGCTAGACTATGGATGCTCCCTCTGCCCTGAGGCCAAGCAATACTGGTGGGTGTGGAGAGCTGGTCTCCATGGCAGTTTGCACACAGGCATCAGAGTATGTGACGCTCCTCAGCAGTCCCCAATGTTGGAACCAAGGGCATCAGCTATGTGAGCAGGGATTGAATTTGGGGACATAAGTCCGCCTCTGGAACTGGGTAAAGGGCAGTGCTAAGTAGTGGTGGGCTATCTTAGGTTATGGTTGTAAGCAGTGGTGGGCTATCTTAGGTTATGGTTGTAGGCAGTGGTGGGCTATCTTAGGTTATGGTTGTAAGCAGTGGTGGGCTATCTTAGGTTATGGTTGTAAGTAGTGGTGGGCTATCTTAGGTTATGGTTGTAGGCAGTGGTGGGCTATCTTAGGTTATAGTTGTAAAGTTAGAGCTGTGACCTGTTTGCAGAAGGCCTCAAGACAGAGCTATTGAACTGCTAAAGAAAGGTCTTCTGTGGGGAGAGAATGTCAATGACTTTATTCAAATATTTTAGTGCCAAGAACCTTCCAGACCCTGTATACTAGCCATTCAAGACGACATAGTGACAAGCCCTTGCCCTAATAAACTGACTTTCTGTAGGAAAAGCAAAAGACATCAGTAAGCAACATTAAATTGCTACACATTTCAGTACTAGATTGTGTGAAACAGCCAATATTCAAGCATCCTTGACCTATAAAAGCACTTTTATTTCCACTTAACCTATGAAAGGGCTGAGTTGGGTAAAACTTTGGGGGTGATAATCAGGGTTCAGAAGGTCATGAGCACCCCCATGAAGAGGTGGTGTATAAATTGTCACTTGAAGAAAGAGAACTCCTCCCTTTCCTTCACTTGGATCAGGAGGGTGGGCACACGGGGGCTAGCCAGAACTGTCTGTCCAGGGCTCTCGTGTGCTGTGTCTGGGGCACACCTGGTTCCTCAGACACAGGAGCCCCAGCATAGCTGTACCTTTAGATCTAACAAGATAAGTCAGAAAGGCTTCCAGAAACCGCAGTAGAGCGGCTAGGATCGGAGGGAAGGAGGCCCTTGAGAAGTGAGGTCACACACAACTCAAGGCAGGCTGATCATCCCAGGCAGTCTCAGCATGTCTGGAGGAGAAGTATGCTAAATTCTCAGAACTGCGTGTGATTATTTCAACAAAGTAGTTAGTAGATGGAAGGTAAGATGTAAATTTGTGTGAAATCTGCCCCTTATTTCACAAGTTTTTGAAAAAGCTTCTCAAGCCCAGCAAGATACCCTCCTATGGGGCCGCAGTAAACCGCGGTCTTGCCTGAAAGTGTTCCAGGAAGAGAATATCACAGCGAAGACCTTCAGGCAAGAACCGGCTGGACTGCTTCAGAAGAAGGGGAGGGTTAGGACTGAGGGCCGAACAAAGTCAGAGGAGAACAGTGGAGTGGTATCCAAAGTTGAGAAGGGGCCAGACCACATCTTTCCTAGTTCATGGGGTTTAGGCTACATGTCCACTGAGCAGTTTGGCCTTGGAGACCACGTTATTCCCAGAGCTAGGCCCGCATCGTTTCAGTAGAAGTTTGAGGGACGAAAGCGAATACACTGGCTCAGAGATACAAGTGTTGTTGGTCCAGTACTTAATGAGCCTTGCACGGGGATGCTCCTGCCTGGAGGAAGGGGCACCTCTGCTTAATCCACAGAAAAATGTCAGGAATACTGCAGGCGGCTTGAAGTTGGTGAGCTATTCTACTTAGTAATGCAGTAGTTTGTCCAAAGACAACCATCATGGCAGTCTATCTATATTTGGACTTTGGTTTGCATTGCAGTAGGAAGTATGTATATCCACATCTCCTATGTCTATATACCTGTCAAGGCCATTCTATATTAAAGTGACAAGACATGCTTGAATGCTCTTGTAGGCCTGTCTTGTCTGCATACCTCCAAGTGAGTATATCCATTAATGTAGAAGCCAAGTTGAATAAATTCTCAGTTTAAACGTAACAGGGTGGTGACTGAAAATTACACCATCAATGGAAAACTGGGCTTCGACTCAGCTGGTTCATCTTCAAGATGAGGTGAATGTGACTTCAGTGCAGACTGAGATAGTTGATTGGCCCTTGCAGGGAGAGAATGCATCTTTTGATTGTCTCTTCAAGCCTGCCCAAATCAAAAGAAGCATATACCCCCAAGAGGTGGCTTTAATTTAGGTGAGGAGCTATAGGCGATTAATGGCTATTGAGAGTGGGAGAATCAGTTTGTTCCAAGGATGAGCCAAGGATAGGTTGGTTATCCCCCGCAAATGGTCAGGCCTATACATATACATGTAAGCAACACTAAATGTGCTCAGCAGATTATGTGTATGCATGTATATGTACCTATGTAACAGTAATTAAAGAAGAGGTCATGAATTTGAGAGGAAGAGAGCTGGACACAGGAGAAGCCTGCAGGAGAAGGAGGGATGGAAATGATGTGAATACACTACTTCTGTATGAAATTCTTTTTCAAGTTATAAAAAAAAAAACCTATAGAAAAAATAAAATTGGAGACGTGAAGAGAAAGAGGCTTGTGCTGAGTTGAGTCAATGTTACTCAGAGGTGTTGAGTGTTTCAGGATTCAGCAGGAATTGGGGCATTGGCACTGAATTCAGGCTGGAGAAGATCCCGAGGTTGGAACTAGAGGGAAGAGATCAAGGGAGGGAGGAAGCCCAGTGGGCAGTGAGAAGTGAGGTCAACTGTGGCTTGAAGCAGGACTGTAGTTGCCTGTAGCTAAGGGGCAAAGGTCTATGTGTAAGAGAAAAACACTAAATTAGCTCTCAGAACTCAGTGTGATTATCTCAGTTAGTTTGGTCCTTATTAGGATATTTGAAAAGGAAAAAAAAAATAGTGTAATATTTTACAGATGTCCTGTGTCTGCAGATGAACACGGATCTAATTTACCTTTATGTTTCTATTAAACAATAGCATTTTTACTTGTGGAATTGAAATGAAAACTACTAAGAGAAAATCACTAGAGATGTGTTTAGATTTGTAGATACTAGTTATCCAATTAGAGCAAGGATTGGGAAATATCTCTGTTTGAGACAGGGCTCACTATGTAACCTAGGGTGGGTGGTCTTGAACTCATGGTGCTCTTACCCTGCTTCCTGAGTGCTGGGATTACAGGTGTGAGCCCCCATACCCAGCTTGACAAATTGTTTATGTGAAGATGAGGTTTTTGCCTTCACACACCAAGTGTCACATGCGTGACTAACTAGCATGGGTGGTGTGTAAAGGAGCAAGCCTGAATTCCGATATGGCTTCATTGATGTTTACATCCACGTTTCGTGTACTTTTCATTGCTAGGGAGGCTTTAGATTTGGGAGCAACAGAGGGAAAAGAAGACGAAAAGCTTAAATCACTGTTAGAAGCAAAATTGGTGGGACCATAGATTCGATTTACTTAGTCCACAAACTGGTTTTTCAGATTTAAGAATCCATAGCCAGGCAGATTGCACAAACCTCCGATGTATCCCATACTTGGGAGGTGGAGCTTGGAGGTTGGAAGAGTGCCTTTTGTTTGAGGCTAGTCTGTTTTACATAATAAAGCTCGGACTAGCCAAGGCCGCACAGTGAGACCCTGCATCTGAGGAGGACTGAACCACAAACGGTCAGGGGTGTGGAGTTCTCAGCTGTCAGGAATTCTGCTGCGGTCACAGGGGAGGTTTGCGTTGTTGTAATAAAGGGCATGTCCTGCCCTTTGAAAACCTTTTAGCGTTGACTTAAACCAACATGCCTTCAGAGTCCCCTGAAGGACATTGACCTTTGCTGACTGATGGACCTCATCTTCCTGCCTGGATTCTGTTTACAGCATGATCCATTCTATTACTCAGGCTTTCCACTGAGGTTTTTATTTGGCTTATTGAATTTTTTATTACCAGCATCAATTCAGTTGGGTTTTCTTCAGTAATTTTCTTTATGTCTCCTATTTTCATATCTTGGATTGACATCCTTATTTTTCTCTCTCTCTCTCTCTCTCTCTCTCTCTCTCTCTCTCTCTCTCTCTCTCTCTCTCTCTCTCTCTCTGTATATTCGTGGCTTGAGGGAGTATTGTTAGAGTCATTCTTTTCAATTCTTGGTGTGGTAGTTCTTCCAGGTCACTCTTGTTAGGTGTCATTATTATGGGATTAGGGACCTTATTGGGGAGGCAGGCAGGCTGTCTTGGATGTCCATATTTGTTCCTATACCGCACATCTGGAGTAGTTTGTTGGCTCTTTTCCCTCTTGCTGCTTTGAGGGGAGGTGGTTTTCAGTGTCAGGAGAGGACTGAGACTCAGGAGGGTTGAAAGGCCTCCCCCACCTCTCACCCTCTGCCCTTGAGGCTGGTGCAGGAAGTCCTGGAGTGACTTAGGCAGCCTCCTAGGAGGTGAAATATGGTCCCCTCCAGGGGCAAAATTCCTGGGAGCTGCAGGTGGGCTTGGTTGAGGAGGCCATGCCTGGCACCTGGTGCATGGTTCCCAGGCAGTGTGGATGGGGTGGATGGCCTGTGGAGGGGGTGCCATGTCCCCTCCTTGCTGGATGAGGCTATGTGGGCTGGGCTCCTCCTCATGCGGAAAGGCTTTTCATGTTCTCCCTTCTGGTTGCAATGACTGTTCTTTTCCCAGCTCACTGTGTTGTCCAGTCATCAACAGGCCTGTCACTGGTCAGTACCATGCTGTCTTCATTGAACAGGCCTCCATCTCTTGTGTAGTTTACTTCTGAAGTTTCTCCATGTTATTCTGATGAGAAGTTCCTCTCTAGGACCCCACGCTTTTGTATAAATCTCAGCATTAGTTTGTTTTATGATGAAAAAGTTTTCAATGGGAAACATTTACAATATCAGAGACTCCTAATAACAATGACATCATCTCCATTTATTGGCATGATCTTCCATCATGTGGTTAGGTAAAGTTGTTTAAATTGTTACAGTAAGAACATATATCTTCTTGTTAGGTTTATTAATCGTCTTATCTCACGATCTTTTAATGGTTGTCACTGGAAATATTCGGGGCTAGGGTGGAGAAATGAAACTAGTGTTTGTCTGCCGGCCTTAAGAGCATTGCTGAACCCCCGGGGTTTCTAATGACTTGCCGGTTCTTCGGGGCAGTCTGAGTTTTCTGCCGCGGTGACAGTTCTAATCCTTCCAGCATTTATAATTTCCATTCTTCTGCTTATTGGATGGCGTTTCCAATCCAGTGCTGAATGTTGGCGGCATCTCATTTTGCTTGAGATCAATGTTTCTAACGTTCCTAGGTTTGGGGACATGACCTTTACCGGACTAATGGAAATTCCTTTTATAAGTCTTATTCATATTTTGCCAAGAGGTTCATTTACAAAATACAAAAGAGGGTTTCAAACTTACTCCATGTAATTCATGTACATAGGGAGATAACCGTTCAAGAATTTTTGGTTAACCTTCTGAACTAAACGAACAGATATATATCGTTAAAGAAAATGTATGTGTTTGAAATAACGCGATATAACGTATGTCCTAGCTATGGCCGGTGCTCCACAAGTCCTGAGACACCTGTGACTATCCTGCCTATCTGGTCAGTATGTCCCACCCTCTCCCCTGCAGAGGATGCATCCTTCAAAGAAGCGTAATCTAACAGCGCCACCTGCTGGCAATCTTGGGGATTTCTTCCCTCTCGCCCTGGGCTTCCTTTATCAGCGCTTGTCTTGTGCTTTTTCCTCTTCACTCCCTGTCCTCCTCTGTCGAAACGTTAACGCACACGTGAAGCCGTTCTCTTCCCGCCTTTGCTTTCCTTCCCTCTTGTCTCTTCATCAGTCTAAGCCTCCTTCAACAGTGATTAAAGATGGAAAGCACAGAACTGTCAACCAAAGCAAACAGCACAGCCAGACATACATTTGAAAGGGCATTCCGGACCAGAGTGCCCGCTCTGACCAGTTAGCCATTAGCATCCTCCAAATGCTTGAAGTCCCCTGAAGATGTCCTCAAGTCTCAATTTTTTTTTTATCATTTTCTAATGAATTCTGCCCAGTTTAACAAGCTCAAGAATCAATGAAAAATTAATAAACTGTTAGTAGCTCTCATTATTTCTATCTTTTTATTTTGGTAGATTTGACAAATTTGGAGTATATTTTACTATAAGGATTCAGTTTTTCATTATGGGTTCAACAACCTGGTTGGCTGCAGAACCACCATCCACTGCAGTTTATAGGGAGACAGCCCCCTGCAGGTGCCTCTTGGTACTGCAGTTTATAGAAAGACACCCCCCCCCCCGCCCCCCCTTATAGATGCCTTTTGGTACTGTAGTTTTTAGGGAGACAGCCCCTCACAGGTGCCTCTTGGTACTGCAGTTTATAGGGAAACCCCCACCCCCACCTGTACAGGTGCCTTTTGATACACAGCTCACTTAAGAGACAGTCTTCTGTTTCTAATTGCTTCGCTGACTGGTGCAGCACTTGGGAGTTGTCTGATGAGTAGGTGTGGCCAGTGCAAGATGCTTCTTTGTTGGGTTAACCTTCACCTTGATTTTGGTCTGTATCTAAGTATGGCAGTTGACTATAATGAGGAAGACACCGTGGCCCAAACTGATCCCTGTAGCCAAGGATAGTGCAGCTATGAGGATATTGTACTGTTTCTTTTCACATGCCCCAGCCTACCATGAGACAATATGTTGAGAATTCTTGCTCATTCGAAGATAGCAACTCTCGACTTCAAAGTAGGCACCACAAAACCTTCTAGGCCCACTAGGCTGGTTGTTACATGAAGGACACAGGCAGTTCCTAGATCACAGGAGAGATTGTAAAATAATCTAGAAAATCCAGGCTGGGGATGTAGCTCAGTTGTTAGGGGTGCTTGACTAGCTTGCAGGAAGCCCTGGGTTCCATCCCCAGCGCCACATGAAACCAGATGGTGATGTACACCTCTATCCCAAGCCCTTAAGAGGTGGAGACAGGAAGATGAGGAGTTCAAGGTCATCCTTAGTTACCCAGTTGGCCAAGGACAACCACTGATGAAGTTCTGGTGTGTTATGGCTTTAGAGCCATGATTGTTGTGAAACTCTCTGGGGAGAGTTCCTCAGCTCTTAGTGAACCCTCTGGCATCTGCCTCAGAGGGATCCGAGGTATTCTTCTCTCCATGTTCAACCAGTGCAGTTTCAAAGGTGAACTTTAAGGAGAGTTAGAAAGGAGAGCAGGCTAGCTGTTGAGTTCCCCAGTTGGTCCTCTGACAGTCCAAGCTGAGAAAGATTTCCTAGCCTCTAAACTGCTGAGCCTGCTGTCTGAGCCCCCTCCCCCCTCCTCCTGTGCTCCTCTGCATTCATGTTTTCTAACCTCTTGGTATCTCTTTCAAAAGGTGGGGACCCAAACTGTATGCACTGTTCCAGATGCGCTCCTGCCAAAGCAGCATAAAGCATATGTAACAGGATGAAGCCTCCCTCCTCATGAGGTAAGTCCAGCGGGCAGCAGCTGCTGGGTGAGCCCATGCTTCCCGGAGACCTGCTCAGATCCTGGGGGGCCTCCTCTGCCTGTGCACCTGCTGGCCAGGGTCTTCTACTGTCCAGAAGAAGGAGCTGAGCCGAGTGCACTGTGGCACCCCGTCCTGCCCCGTCTCGACCTTCTCAAGGGGCCACGTCTTCCAGGCTCTTTACTAGTCAAGGGCGCCGACCTCCACTGCAACCACTTTGCTCTCAGCTCAAGTTTATGAAAATGAGATTTTTATCTGTGACCATGGTCAACTGATTGTAAGTGCTACTTTAGGTGGGCCATGCCCTTGCGTTTGCGAGAGACTCTCTGGATGAGTAAGAGGTGGCTGGTAGATTGTGCCCTCAGATGTGACACTCTTGATGTGCTGGGGTGTCAGTCACAGGGCTGTAGGTAACAAGGAAGGGTTGTACATGCCTGCGGAGTCAGAAGATCAGAGAACTGGTTCATCAGCCTTATTAATAAAATATTGTGCACCTCCCTCGGTCTGGCTATTTTTGAAGATTCTTTTATCATGATGACAGATTGTTAGAAAATTACTTAATGTCTTTGGCAAAGACTATTGTGACCCCAGTTCTAGATGAAACCACAGCACTGAAGTTTATCTTAGGGACTGTGATGGGTCCAGGGTGAGGTCCCCCCAGACTTTGCGGGAGAGCTTCCCAAGCTTTGACCTGCCTAGTTACAATGATGGATGCAGAGGTCCTGGGATATGGGACACGGGTCCATCCTAGCGATGTCTTCTAGACTTCTTTTCGTGGGTAAAACAGTCGGTATATGCTCTTACAAGGTGGGGAAGCTTAAAATGACTTCCTTAGCCTTGAATTTTAGGTTCTCTGAAGTGAGGTGCAGGTCACTAGACTCTCAGACACCTCTGAAACTGTCCCAGTTGGAAAGTGAATTGGAAGGCCACAGTGCACTCATCTGTGTCTGTTCACACTCATTTGGAAAGGGGTGTGGCCGGCTGTAAATTCATAGAATTCAGCTATTTTTATTCCTGGTGTTTGAACAAAAATCCCTGTTGGAAACACATTCTAAACATTCACAGGTTGCTGCAAACAATATTCTCCATGGCTTTTCATCTTGAAACCTTGTCTTCCAGAGCAGAAATCCATTTATCCTTTTTTGTTTGATTAGCAAGAACCCCAGATTAAAATCGGCAGTATCTTCTCCTCCCTTCTCGGTGTTTTTCACCTGTTAATACCTGTGCTCTTCAGAGTGCCTCCTTTGAGGGAGGCTGACTCCAAGCCATTGTTGTCAGAAGCAGAAAAAGAAAAAGTGTCTGTGTGACTCACCAGAGCAGCCGAGCTCCAATGACAGATTTCGAATTATCCCGAGAAGGATTCATGAAGGGAACAAGGGAGCTGGCATCTTTGAGTCTGAAATGTCATCTAGCTGTCAGCCTTGGAAGGGCTGAGGCCTCTGCAGTTGATTGTCACTGGAAAAGGACTTAGTTGTCCTTTAGGCCTTAGTTCTCTGGGGTTTCTCTCCAGAACTGTCATCCTGCCTACATGTGAGATTCTGCTGGCAAGAACTTAGAAGTGACATCCAAAGCCACAGACAGGAACTAGCTGGCTGGTTTGCTAAGTGGTGGGGCCCCCTAAAGTCTCAGGACCAGATCACAGCCAAATGACTAATCAGCTGGCACAGGGTGCATCATGGGCTTCCTGGTCTCAAAATTCAGGCCTTGGTTTCTCTGCAAGGCTCTGGGCTAATTTTTGCTTAAAAGGCCAGGATCTGGTTTGACCTCAGGCTTCTCTGTGTGGGGGCCTGAGGTGGGTGCCACATGGAGCTAGTGTCAATAAGGTGAGCTCATGCCTCAGGCTGTTCTCTTCTCAGCCCCTCCTTCTCCATACCAGAAATGTCTGTGACTGTGACGTGATGGGCAGTGTTCAGACTGCAGCTTTACATCCAGAACATGATTCTGGGGTCAGAATGTTCCCAAATCCGCTGTTGTGATTTCTTTGGAGGCCCCAAACAATTCTGGCTGTTCTGAGGTCAGAGAGCAGTAAGCACCTCCTGGCATTTCCTCCACAGCATTCCATCCTCTGCACAGCCCTGGAACATTCCCCGAGTGCTAAACACGAGTTTTCAGGGCCATGCCCTTTGCAACCCATCCTGGTAATGTTGAATTTTTTTCTCTGTCTCCTGACTTTCCTTCCCATCATCTGGCTGTACAGGTCCCTGGTGGCTGACCCATGATGAGCTTTCGACTAAGGATGTACTGAGACAGCCCTGTGTCTTGAATGCATACACCCCAAAACTCTGGTGTCTCCAGGACAGCTGGATAGACTCTTGCTCCTCAACCAGGGCACTTGCTGATGTCCCCTCCCCCCATCTGCTCTTGGCCTTCTTCTTGCTGTTGTTCTTTCCTAGACCTCTTCACTGTCTTTCCTAGGAACAGCCCTCAGGAGATGGACCAGGACTTGGGATGTCTGCAGACCCTGCGGTCCTCAGCCAGCCAGCATCTGCTGAGCTCGACTTTTAGATGCCATTTTCTCAGACAGATGCTGGAAGGCACCAGCTTCTGGAAATCCCCCAGCACACACACCCCACCCCCGCTTTTTTTTTTTTTTTCTTCCTGCATGACTAGCTCAGAAGATGGAATCTAAGGGGAGAATTATCAAGACTTTTTCACTTTTTAAAAAAATATCTGTGACTTATCTTTGGCTTTTATCTGAGAGCAAACTTGGTGGCGTGCATCTCCTTCAGTGTGTACTCCTGTGGGATCTGCAGACACTGCTGTGACATCCCCTTCCTGTCTGGGCTGTTTGTATACTTGTATATAAATGTAGCAATAAATATATTCTAACATCCTCTGGAGCCTGGATTCTCACTTCCTTTTGCACCTGGGTGGCAGGCAGTGGTGGCCACACTTTCACCAGCAGGCCCTGCTGACCGCCGCCGGGACCGACCTGATCCAGCCGGGTTTCTCATCATCTCCGGTTTCACCCAGTGAACGTTACTAAGAAGCAAGGCAGCGTTTGGAGAAAGGATGAGGAGGGTTTGGTAGCAGAGCTGGGACATGATGCGGCATTAGTAATTCATGCAGCGGCCCCGGTCCTGGCTGAGGGAGGTTTGAATGTGCAGAGACTAAAGCATTGGGTGACAGTTTGCAATGTGACTCAGCCATCTGACATTAGGATGACTTGTTCAGATAGCTGAGTCACACTGCACACTGTCACCTCCGGAATATGTTGTGCCACGGCGACGTGGTGAAGGTGACAGGTATTTGCCAGGCACAAAGGTAGACTTTAAGGATTTTCATAAAAACCATACAAAATATGCCACGATGGAATTTTTTTCATTGGTCGGTGGTTTTTCAGAGGTACCAAGGCAATACAGAGGGCACATAAACAGACAGTCCTTTATCTGTCAAGCACAACATCGTTTATCTGCTGCCAAGGAATGTTTATTAACACTGTCCTCTCATGCACTTAAGGCCTTTTGTTATCAGACTTTTTTATAACTTAAAAGATAATCATATGCTTTGCTGTGGTATCTTATCAAATTGCTTTGCTGATGTTTCTCAGTAGGCCTCTCCTCGGTCATAAAGAGAAATTCACACACAACGGTTCAGTCAAAAGAAAAAAAAAAAAAAGACAAGGATATGATGGAGCCCCAGATTGGAACATACCGGGGCATGGAGAGGTTTGGAGCACTTGAAAGGCGGCTACTCTTTGTGTATTTTTTAAAAAAGGAAAGGGGTGGTCTGGGAGCAACTAGGAATCACCAGGCTGTGAGTTCTGAACCTTGGCAGGGAGGCAGGACTGTGCATCACAGCTGTTCTTAGTTCCTCCGCTTAGCAGACCCTCCAGAGACTCCAAAGAGAGCCTGCTCTCCACAGCCATACTGCTTTGCTGAACAGATCCTTCCTGGCTGGGGCTAGAGATTTGCACAGGCAAAGCCATCGGAAGAAGGATGGCTGTGGTGGGATAAGGGACAATCCTGTGGGGAGGCCTAGGATTTCTGCAGGGGGTGCTAACCGCAGCCTGCCGTGTGTACTGTGCTAGAAATCACTGTGAATTAGTGCCTGGACCTGGGGCCAGCTGTGCCAGCAAGGGGCCTCTTACCCCACTGCTGTAAAGTGGGGTGACTGCATGGAAGGGGAAAGAGTCCTGTACCTCCATTTCTACATTTACTTTCTGTCTGCAATGTGTCTTCTTGGAAAAGGGAAAGAAGTCACCTACTTTTAATATTCACAGAAGGCGGCTGGTTGGCACAGATGGGCAACGGAGACAGGAGGACTAAGAGTGTTTATGTTCAGATGCTAAAGCAAGTCAGAGCTTAGCGAGTCCAGCCCCTGCGCAGAGACGGAGCACATCATGCTCACCGCCCATGCCCTGGTGGCTGGTTTTCTGACTCTTGGACAAATGGGCTGGAAGTTGATGGCTCAGCACCCCAAAGCCTCCAGTGTCACCAGCAGAGGGGGAGAAGACGATGCTTCTAATTCCCACCAACCCCACATGCACCCAAAGGAGCACCTGGGTAGGGAGGTTTCCTTCTCCCCAGAGAACCCACATGGGAAGAGCACTCGGCACCCCTGTCTACTAGGATGATGAGCTCTGCATTTCTTTCTTTCTTTCTTTCTTTCTTTCTTTCTTTCTTTCTTTCTTTCTTTCTTTCTTTCTTTCTTTCTTTCTTTCTTTCTTTCTTTCTTTCTTTCTTTCTTTCTTCCTTCCTTCCTTCCTTCCTTCCTTCCTTCCTTCCTTCCTTCCTTCCTTCCTTCCTTTCTCTCTCTCTCTCTCTCTCTCTCTCTCTTTTTCTCTCTCTCCCTCCCCCCTCCCTCCCTTCCTCCCCCCTCCCTCCCTTCCTCCCCCCTCCCTCCCTTCCTCCTCCCTCCCTTCCTTCCTCTCTTTTCTTTCTTTTTTTTTTTTGGTTTTTCCAAGACAGGGTTCCTCTGTGTAGTTTTGGTGCCTGTCCTGAGTCTCGCTCTGTAGACCAGGCTGGCCTCAAACTCACAGAGATCCACCTGGCTCTGCCTCCCAAGCGCTGGGATCAAAGGCATGCGCCACCACCACCCAGCGAGCTGTGCATTTCTGTCCTGGAAGATGGAGGCTTTCACTGGACAGTTTGTGGAGGACCCTGCTTCTCAAGTTTTCTTTTGGGGGAGCTGGCTGGCTGCACAGAGTCCACAGTGACTCCCATCTCTTGGCCTCGCAGGTGACCACAGGGAGGGTGGGCCTGCTTTCTTGGGATTCAGTGGTAGACAGGAAGTCCTGTTGCCCTAGACTAGGTCTGCACACTCCAACAAGGAGCTTCCTTCGGTCAGGCTGGAGGTGATCATCCAGCCACCGCCTACTTGATCTTTTGCTCTGTCGCTCAGCCCCATGTTTCTCCTTTAATGTACATCGGACTTGCCGGGAAGGGTGGCTAAGAAGAATGCTGGACCCCTTTCTCAGACTTTCTTTCAGAGCAGGCCATAGGCCTGGCCCAGGCCTCTGAATTTATAGCACATTTCTAGGTGAGACCAGGGCTCCTTCAGTAGGGACTGCACCTAAGACCCAGAAGCTCTTGTCGGAGAGAAGGAGTGGTACTTGTTCTTCTCAGACACCACAAGAACTGAATGTTCTCAAGGCTGAGTCAGCTGGGTGGCATTTGCTAAACAGGGGCCGGTGAACATTCCTTGGTCAGCGTGAGTAACTTAGAAATCAATATCCTCTTCTAGCCATGGCCTTGGGGACAAACAAGTGGTTATGGGTTACACTCACTTCAGACTGGGTAGAACATCAGCTAAGTGGATGCCAGCCGGACATCGATCCTGAAATGGCACTTTAAGGACAGAATCCCATTTTCCCTCAGTAAAACCACAGACAGAGCCCTGTGCACAGATACACAACCTGTAACCAGGCCGTTGAGCGAGGCTGGGAGAAGCGGGGCCATATGAGCTTCCCACTGAATCATAGAAGTCAACCATTCACAGGAATCAGCATGACAAGTCCTCACAATGGACAAGTCCGAGGAATCAGCACAAGAGGGGACACCCTGATGGGTGCACTTCCCGGAAACGGGGATCAGCCCCAATAGATTTCGCCTACTTGTAATTCATGTAACTGGAGTTAATCTGCATGCACTCTTCAGATTTTACTGAATGATTTTACTCAACAGACCCTCAACAATTCCTTCAAATGCCTTTCCACCCCTTTGGCTTTGGTGACAACCACACCAGATGTTTCTCCAGACTTGGCCATCATGGCTGCCAGAGGCCAAGCCAGCGAGGCCTTTCCGAGTCGCAGCCCACCATGGCTTCTCAGCCAAGCCTCTGCAGGTCTTCACATCTAGACTCCCCGATTTCCCAGCGTTCCTGCAATCTGGTCCGCTCTGGTGGAAATGTCTTCCTTGCCACACACTCCGTTTTCGTTATTTCAAGGCTCCCTAAGTTGCCTGCAGTGCTCACCCAAGCCTCAGCTGCCCTTCTTCCTGGGCACTTTTCCAGGGCGTTTGGCCCCTCGCCCGTTTCCATTGGATTAACACTTTCCGCTCCTGCCTAATGCAATACTCAGAAGTAGCCACAGAGCCTCTTCTAGGTGCACTCAGGGAAACAGTGAGCACAGGGACTGTCTGGTGAAGGTGTGCTGGCGAGATCTGTCAGCTCGACACAAGCTAGTCATCTAAGACGAAGGAGCCTCAATTGAGAAAACGCCTCCATAAGACCAGGCTATAGATGAGTCTGTAGGGCATTTTCTTAATTAGTGATTGATGGGCAAGGGCCCAGCCCATTGTGGGTGGTGTCATCCCTGGGCTGGTGGTCCTGGGTTCTATCAGAAAGCAGGCTGAGCAAGCCATGATGAGCAAGCCAGTAAGTAGCACTCCTCTGCGGCCTCTGCACCAGCTCCTGCCTCCAGGTTCCTGCCCTGTCTTCCTGAGTCCCTGTCCTGACTTCCTTCAATGATGGACAGTGATGTGGAAGTAGACATCAAATAAGCCCTTTTCCTCCCCAACTTGCTTTTGGTCACAGTGTTTCATCGCAGCAATAGTGACCTAAACTAAGGCAGGGTGTTACTCTGTCTCTTCTGCTAAACTATAGGTCATGGGTACTTGACAGAAGAAGTTTGTTTAACTTAGGAGTCTGATCATCCAAACAGCCTGGCTCTGTGGTCCTGGTGAGGCCTAGGATGCCCATCGTACTGCCAATAAAAACAGAAAGGGACTTGGCTGAGTGAGGAAGGGCTGAGGGCAGGCTCACTTCATAAGTTTCCTGACAACCCTTCCAAGGATGGTGCCCTGTGACTTAATCACTGTCCACGAAGTCCCACCTCTTAAAGGTCCCATTATCTTCGTATTGCCAAGTTGGAGACTAAGGTTCTATCACCATAACTTGGCCAAACCATCACATAATTTGGTCAAACCATAACCAAATCGTAGTATAAGCATCTCCAACTGTCCTGGTATTCAGACTCCTTCGTGGAAGGGTCAGGGGATAGCCTACCCGTATTTCTGTGGATGGAAACACCTGTGTTCATACACCTCTAGTGTGTGTATTTTCTACACCCATGGCACTAGGGGATATGTCTGAGACATCCTTGATTGTTAGGACTGGGTGGAACTGACATCCAGGAGGAAAACCAGGAGTTCCATGAAGTATCCTGTGTAAGGGACTTCTGAAGCCTCAAATACCCACTCATCATGGACATCAGGTACCTCCTACCCTCCCCCAGTCTGTGGCCTCTGTGCATGGGTCTGTCATGGCTTTGGAGAGGTTGAAACAGCAGGGAAAGTAGTCAGGATGGACTGAGACCAGGCTGGACCACAGGCTGTGGCCTACATCCCTGGCTCCTTCAATAGGCCAGTGACTAGCAGGACCAGAGTACAGAAGTTATATAGAAGTAGGGCTCTGTGTGATATTCTTAACAGTCTCCTGTCTCAAAACTACAGAAGACAGCACATCAGTGGGGCTCCTCACCCCAGGAGTCCTCCCTCCCTCCCCCTCCCTCCCTCCCTCCCTCCCTCCCTCCCTCCCTCCTTCCCTCCCTTCCTCCCTCCCTCCCTCCCTCCCTCTACAGGATGCTCTCTGGGCCATGGGATGCCTCTGAGTGGACCCAGCAGTCCCTAAACATGTACACTCAGACCTCTTGCATCCTGAGTCCCACATATTGTCATCACTGAATTTTCCTTCTTGGTGATTGGTCATCAAGTCAGTAGGTCTGAGGCATTGCATCCTGCTGTCATCAGGGGGCTGGCTAAGGCCAGTGTTGGTCTGAAATGAAGCACTCTCTTAAGTCTCTCTCTACCTTTTCTGCCATGTAACTTCACACCCCACTTAGCTCCTCTGGATTCCAAAAATATAAAAAACAAAATATATTGTGAAAGAATGAACTATTACATGCATGCTGTTCATGTGTCCTCTTTTCCTGGGACAGCTGCTCACCCAGTCCTGAGGAGTATTTATGAGTGCTCTGAAGGCTGAAATCATGCTTGGTACATTCTGAGAAGCAATTGTGTGCAGTCAGAAGGAACAGCATTGTTCAAAAGAATACCATTGTTTCCCCTATCTACTCAACAACCATTTACAGCCACCCTGAGCTCCAGCCCTGCAGGGTCAGTGGGACAAAAGGGGTCCTGCCTTCCCCAGGGGCCTCTGTACCTCCTCTTCCTATACCCAGTGCTGGGGCAAGGACCACCCTGGATGATGACCAGGAAGGAATGCAGAACTAAAAGTTGCAAGGTTCCTCCCACCCCAAGAAATCAATCAGCTAGAATAGTCTAGCCCCCCCACCCCATGCCTGGCCCAACGTCCAGGAAACAGCCCAGAGGCAGACAGCAGGCTGCACAGGCAGGAAGAGAACATGTGAAATGCCTATGAATGGAGACTTGCATCCCAATCACCAGGTGCTACCTGCATTGCAAGGAATGCAGCTCTAGATCTGGGGTGAATGATGTCTGCCACTGGGGATTATGAAGCTGCTTTAGAAGTACTATACCCTTGTAAGGCTTACCCCGAAGTACAATAAACTAGCCTTGGGTACATCCCTCTCCTGGCTCTGGGAACTGGTAGCTCTACTTTGGGCTTTACCACCTGACCCTTGATTTATCTGTTGTCATCGTTGGGCATATCCTTTAATCCAACATCATAAAATCAACACTCAGGATATGGCCCACTCCCAGATGAGACCTGGGACCCCACTACCCAAAGTTATCTTGGCTTTCTGCCTACCTGCCTATCTGGGTCACAGGGAAGGGATGGATCTAAGGAAAGGCCCAGCAGTAGCCTTAGCTTGGCTAGGGTCAAACCCTAGTCTGAGCTGTGGGGCAGCTTAGACATATTCCAAGTTGACGTTTGAGATGGGGCAACCAAAGGACTTTGTCTGGTCATGTATCACAGATAAACTGAGACAGCTATACATCAGGCCCATGCCCTCATGGCGTATTTATTTCAGGGCAGGGGGATGAGCAATACAGAAACTAAATCTCATTGACAATGCTGAGGAGGCAATGTAAAACGGGGTGTCTTAGAGAGGGAGTGTTCGGATGTTCAAAGCTCAGGAAGGCTTCACAGAGGTAATGTTGGAGTAGATAATACACCTTCCAACCTGGAAGACTGCATGCATGCTGGAGAAATATCCAGGAGGTCCAGTATCTGCTGCCCTCTCCAACTCAAACATGTTAGGAGCTTGGCATAATGAAATAAGTGAGTCTGGGCACACATATGGCCAGAGGCATCCAGCACAAAGCAGAAGGACAAGTGGTGGCTGAGTTGAGAGCAGTGGAGGGCAGGATGCACCTTGTGAGGGATAGGCAAGAAGGCAGGGGGACGGCCTTGAGCTGCAAAGGAACTTCTCATTCCAGCCCTTCTACCCTCCCCAGCGCACGGCCGGATGCTCTATACGGGCATCTCCTTAGCCACACTGACATCCTTGAGGTGGACATGATTCCATCTACAGGGGAGAAAGCCCCAATAAAAGGTCAAAGTCTTGTTCACATGGGGGCACTGCTCTGAAGTTCATGCTCACGCCATTGTGTCCTTGCTCCAGCCTTTTCCCAGGGCGTCTGGCGCAGTCTCCATGTTAAGTTCTTGTGAGAGAGATGGAGAATCTTTCCAAGCCAGTTGCTTCGGGTCGCCCTACAGTTCCTGGCAACTGGCCTATCCCAATATCCCTGACAACCTTGGGCGGGTTCTCTCCAGGAGGCAGAGTTAAGGATGCTCACCTTTGCAGCTGCCTCAGAACTAGGAGATGACGGAGTGTGGTAAAAACCCAGATCCAGGTTTTATTTTCTTTTTTAAATGAATTTGCCATTACAGTTGCTTTTTGTGATCCTCCCCTTTCACTCACTGATGAGTGCTTCAAGTCATCAGTGTGTGCTAACTTTCCTCTAGACCTGAGGAAAGTGAGGTACTAAGTCTACTTAGCACTCTAGGCCATCTCCTGTTCTGGGCTCAAGTAGTCCTGGGAAGGCTGGAAGCCTCTCCCACTAAACGTAGCTGTTGATTCATTGCTTTTGGAGATGTTGAACTCTCTGACAACTGTGAGAGCATCAATACTTCAATGTGCACGACAGCTTGAACCAAAACACACAGTCTAAGTCTGCAAGTTCTGAGCTCCAACTTAGACAAGTAAGTGGGCAAAGGAGCAGAAGAATCTATGGCACTGGCCAATGGAAAGTACCAATTTTAGGGGCAATGTCAGAGGGAAGCAAAGGTCTGCAAAGAGACAGGAAAATCCCAGAATTTAATCATGACATCACTAGAACATGTTGTTATAATGACCACAGCAGCAGTGGAATACTCCCAATGACCAAAAACCGGGTCAGGAAGACACAGCTCTCTGGAACAGCAGGGATCACGTGAAGACCGTTTCAAGGTTCAGGAGCAGGGCCAGGTAGCACTATACTTATCTGCCCCTGCCCTTGAGTTCTCCTCCCATTGTGCACTGGGGACAGGCACCTGTGACACGGGGGTCAATGCCATTTTACGAGGGAGTTTGGGAAAGACTCTGAGAGCTGATCTGCTTGTTTCTGCATGCTGTGTGTGTGTGTGTGTGTGTGTGTGTGTGTGTGTGTGTGTGCTGTCTCTGTTAGCATACTAACATGTGCAAGATGGGTTCAAGCACATGAGCATCACTTACTAACTTCTGCCTGCTGTCTCCTCTAACCTCTGGAAGAAATGAAACATCGACCTATAGTGATCTAGCGTTTTGAGTCTCAACTATTAACAAGATAAAATTTATTAGGTTTTTCCTTTTAATACTTACTTACTCATGTTGACTGTCTTGTTTTTAGACTCCAGCTTAACTACATGGAAGTGACCTTGAAGGATGCATGTGAAGCTTGTTTAGGGTTCACATGCACCAGTGCCCCAAGCTGGTGTACCACACTACCCCACCAAGAGAAGTCTTTTCAATACCCTTTAATCCTTGCTGGCCTTCATCAGAACAAGGACACTGTACCATCCAGCCTTTCTGTAAACTCAGTGGACAAAGTCCTTATCCGCAATCACAGTCTTAGCTAGACAACCAGACATTTCAGAATCACCAGAAACAAATCACTTTAGAGACAAACAGAAAGAAAACACTCTCACCATGTTTTGAGTCATGACTAGTTATTTTTGACATTTAATTTCAGTTTAATAGGAGTTATTTGTGGCTCTAACATTTACATTGATGCTGAACATGTGCACATCCTACAAAGAAGCCCAATGTCATTAACCACAGAATTCAGGCAAGCCAGGGGAAGAGAGAAGGAAAATACTTTGTTCATTTAGTATCTGTGCTGTCACAGAGATCAATTTCTTCATGAAACAACGACCTATCACAGGAACAGTGGTGATTTAGTATTTCCCCCTCTACAGCTGGTTCCACTGCTTTTGGAACTGTAAAAATCCCATTACAGAAACACACAGAACAGACAGAGATAAACAGAATAATATGTTTATAAAATGGTTGCTCTAAACATATTCTTTATTTTCTTTTTCCTATAAGAAAAGTGAAGGATCAATAAGGAAGTTCTCTACCAGCATACAACTATAGTCAGGAGCGAAAGGAAACCTGACAGAGAGGGTATACCATGTCTGTAGTATTTGACCATTTGTGGGTATTTAACAGAAGGTAGAAAGTTTATAATTTAAAAAACCCAGGGGAAATCTAAATCTAAATATGTGTGTGTGTGTACATATACACATACACACATACACACACACACACACACACACACACACACACACACACACACACATACACAAATATGTGTGCATGCTTACAAAACAACCACTGGGTTTCTTTTTCCTGTGAGACATAAGCTGCTTTAGAGAGGAGTTGGTAAAGCTCTGCTGGGAAACATCTTGTTGTTCACCTGAAATACCTGGATAGAAAGTCAGTACATGGTTTAAGAAATGAAACCTTACAAGTTTATAAAGAATGAAAACATGCATAGACATTTTCTACTGCCAAATGGCCAAAACCTGAAACCGTGATTAAATCCGAAGGATTGCGGATCTAGGGGAAAGTCCTGTACACATATGACAGTGTTGTCATAACAGGCAAGGAGGTGGGAGCATGACAGAAGGAACATAAACACTGGGAAGCCAGAGTCGCACTCCAACCTTAAAAGGCAGTGTAACTACTGAAGTGGGTGGTGGTTTTCCTAGCTTTTTAACAATCCCATGAAGATAGTGTTATTGCTGTGGTCCATGGATGAAGCCCTGGGAATGAGCATGCTCAGCAGTGTTCACCTCCAATCATTCAGACTCACAGGTGATCATAAGAACATCACTCCCATGGCAGTCCCTAAAGTATCCAAAACCTCTATAGTAAGCATCTGGACAGAGAAAGAAGACACACGTGTTTCTTATTAAGAGTGACAATGTAAGAAATACAATCATTATAGCTGTTAGACTACTCGGTTTTAAATATTACAGAAAAACCCTAAACTGTGAAATTATAGTATGTTAATCTTTAAAACCACTTGTAAAGAATGATAGGTCTGGTGAGTATCAGAAGACAAAGTCAACAGAAAAATGTAACTGACAAATACAATCTTTGAAAAAGTTGTGGCTAATTATGGCTAGTTGTGGCTAAGTTTTAAAACAGACTTTTTTTTTTTTTTTTTTTTTTTGGTCCACGAGGCCATTAAAAAAACAAAAGATAAAGGATTCTAATTCATAAATAGAAACTCAAAGCTCAGAGAAAAATTTCAATACTCTTTTGGCAGATTTGTTGGTTAGACAAGAAACATCTGAACTGATGGGTGTGTGAACTCAGCATAAATGCATGAAAGTGCTTTGAAATGACTGCCGCACGTCATCTTCTGAAGGACGCCAGTGACTATCTATTACCTCTAGATGTTTGCTGACATGCAGCTAGTATTTATGATATTAACACACACCAGAACTTACTGCGTGCGCAATGTCTGGCTTTCTTCCTTAAGGGCAGGGCTGAGGAATGGCCCACAGGTAAAAACTGCCCTGATGCTTGTTTCTGTACATAAAATCTTATCTAAAAAGTCACATTTTTATCTATATGCTGCCTGTGGCTTTTACACTGTAAAGGCAAAGGTGAGCAGTTTTTAAAAGACTCTTTGATTCTCTGAGAGGCCTGAATTATTTATTACCAGATCCTATACAGAAAGAGTTGTTGGCACATCACCTAGGGTTTAATTCCTAAAGCATCTAGAACACAATGTCTTTGCCTTCACACGCAGGTACCTGGCTTCCTCGCATTCTGAAGTTTGTGTGACAGTCTTCTATGCTTTATTTTGTTCATCCTGAAACTTTTACACTACAGCTGGATTTTTCACTTTTAATATATTTAATAATATATATTATCTCTAGCCATAATCTGCTTGATGTCAGGTATTCTCTAAGGATTAGAGATTAATAAAATGGAAGAGCCACCCAGCAACAGAGAGACTAGAAAACTGTCTCTCTTATTTTCTCTTGAATAAGGAAACAGGATAGAAAAAGGAGAAACACAAACCAAATACAATTTAGGGCATATACCAGCAAGTCAGGGAAAGGGTTTCAGCTTTCACATACAGAAAGGCAGACAGCAGACAGGCATTGATACATGTGTATACATACATACATACATACATACATACATACACACACACACACATTCCTCACATCTATCATAAACTAAAAAATACAACATAAAGTATATTTGTTTTATAAATATATTACTGTCTATATACATATAGATACATCCATAAAAGACATGTTAAATAATCATTTGTATAATCAATACTACTTTTGTGTATTTAAAAATTACACATTCTATTAAAATTATCAAAATAATCTTTAAAATACCAAGAATAAAACCAACCAAGTGTTTCCTTCCATGTATGTAGTTCTGAATCTTATCATTGGTCAAACAGACCCTGGACTTGGTCACACAACTCAAAGAAACATAGTTCAAGCAGGAAAATGCTATCCATTAAAAGACAACCCCCCATTTTTTTAATACTTCATAACAAATGTGTGTATATATAAAACACCATCTTCAGGTATATTACATATTCTCATAAATGTATTTTCATAAAAACACAAAATTCAAGTTTCCACCAGTGTCAACTATTTTATACTGGTGACCATTACTTTCACTGTTTAGGTCAGTGACAAACTCCCATTAGGATAATGGGACTGAAAACATCTGTATGACATGCAAGAAAAGAGGAAATTCTAAGGGCCACTTTGGCCAGTTAGGTACTATTCCCTCTGGACTAAGACACAGGGACAAACAAACTGCTAATTACTGCATGAAGTACAGTCAACTGTCTATTATATTCAGGGGCAGAATATTCCAGTCTGAGTCCTTTTTAATCAGCTGACCAATTCTGACATTTTTACTGCTTATTAACACACCATTTTCAGGTTTATTTATTTATTTTAGAAAGTCTGGTAAATAAGAATTAGCAATTGGGAAGAAATATTTTAGCTAAAATTAAGGTTTATGATCAGCTATGAGCTTAATAACGGACTCCTGTTACTTATAACTTGAGATATTTGAGAATTGGATGTAGCTAAAGTCTGCCAATTACATTAAACTCTGCAAGCAACGTTGGTGCTTCACTAAAGGGGACAGACTGTCCTCCTGTCCTCAGAAAACTTTTCCTTAGCACACAGCTAATGGTACTGAGAAACGTAGGTGTGGGTGGGTCAGGGCTGCCCACTCCATGACAGTGGCATGGATTCTGTTAAAGATGAAAAGGAGGGTAACTAGTCAGCTAAAATCATTAGAAGGCCAAATTTGAAAAGTCATATCCTTCTTCCCTAAGGTCTCCCTTAAGTCTTTCTAGTCAAGTTTGCCCATTTCCAAATAATCACAGTGCTAAAATGAAGCAAAAGTGACTTGCTCACCTGAAGGGACCCCCGCTCCAGCCGCACACTGCCTGGGGAGACGGGCTGGAAGGAGCTCTCCTCTGCAACCCTGCTTCTGACGCTCATTTGGCCTCCACAGTTCCACCTGTCCTTCAGCGAGTGACTGACCAAGCCAAGGACAGTCTCACAAGTCAGCGGTGCCACTCTACAGACGCCACTCGGAATGGCCGCTGTGACACCACCTGCACCACTCTTGGTAAAGATGTGCGCCACACTCACTCCAACACAACAGCAGTAACTGCAGAACATCACTCTCCTGAACTAAGTTTGCTGAACATGGTTCAGATTATTGGATATGCTAATATGCACAATGCCGTTTCGAAGCATTTACTGTGTACCCAAGCCCTGCTCCATGCGACACACAGTGTCACACGAGTAGGGAAAATGTTATCCTAGTCGAAGATGCTTGGACGTTATTTTCAGGCAGCATTTTACCTTTATTTTAAGATAAGTTCACACTAGGTAAGTTTTTAGGAGAAAGAAAATGCCAATAAATTTATTTAATATATTTTAATATATAAAACTAAGACAGACACCCTTATTTATCTTAATTGTTAGTTTTATTTTCTATCCTATTCTAGTCTTCAATTTTACTTTAAAATTTTGTATTTAAATAAGGGATAAAATGTTGCCCAAAAGTCTAATTATAGTTACACATTTGTGTTTTTAACTAGATCTACAAATCAAAATAGTTCTTATTGTTAAAAAGATACAATTTGTATCAACAGTAAAAGGTACTTTCTGGTTTTCAGGGCTTTGCCTCTCTCAGGCTGCAGGACCACCGAGACCAGAGCATCCAGGCTGATGACAGACCAGAGCTGGACTTGTCCTCTACATGAAGTGATTCAGGGTCAAATTCTGTCCAGCACAACTCTGTCTGCACTGATCATAACCCATCTTCCAATCCTCAGAAATGTCACTACAGCAAGCATAACCCATGACTTTGCAACCAGAAATATCCCTTACTAATACTAGAACAGACTTTAGTCTGTATCTAAAACTACACTATTTGTGGCAAGAGTCTGGCCTTAATAATATAATAGGCCCCCCAAAAAACTACCTTCAGGAAAATGGAAAATATACAATATCTTACAAAAAATTTAAGTTACCATTTACATGTCCTCCATTGCCATTTCTATAGTGCAGTATCAATAAATGTTGCATATCCTCAACACATCATCAGACCACCTCAGGCCAGCCTTGATAAATAGCAGGAAAGCTAGAGTGTATTAAGTAGAAAAGTTGCATTGAGAATACTTAGATTCATTAAAAACAGGCAAGAACTGTGAAAGGGTTATTCATCCAGTATTGTGCCTCCCACAGAAAGACAGACATCAAAACACACGTTAATGGAAAGCCAGGGCTTCGGTCATCTCATTTCTACTGTCAAGAAGCACATTTTAGCTGGAAAACAAAGCTTTAACCTGTAATAGTTAAGGCTTTTGCCTTATTCATAAAAAAGGAAATGGAAACATTTTTTTCCATTGATTGCATCTGCTTTCTTTTAAACTGACCATTTAAAATCAACTATTTTTCTTAACAGGAAACATCCAAACAAAAATAAAATAATAAAAAGTGCCATACTGAAAATCATTCTAATATATACTATTACTCATTTTAATATAACTGGTAACTTACATTTTGTTTAAAATATAAAGTCAGTGCTGTAGTATATCTTTGTTTCTATAAATAATGATTATAGCACAAAGAAGCCCACTTTCCCCAAATAAAAATAACTTAAAAAGCTGTAAAGGATTCTAGTTAAGCTTGGCTTGAGGAAATAGTTTGCTAGGTCTAGTCCAGTACCTCCACATTTTGAAGGTACTGCAATTGCTTGCAGTTGACAGACAAACACCAAGTTAATAAGACAGGAAACAAGGATAAAAAGTGCTGCATATAAACCCCTGATGCACCAAAGAGGAATATCAAAGATCACAGATACATCTATTAAATCAAACTGGAGAAACTTCCAGCCAAGTGTATAGCTTTAAAAAGGAAATGTTTAAAAAAGAGTTTGAATGTAAAGCAATCCCGTGATCCGTCCACCAAGTGGGGTTCCATACAGATTCCATGATACAGTAGTTCACAACAATGGATACTATATAACCTCCTTGCTGAGAAGGAGAGCACATGTGCTATTGTAGCAAACCTCCCTCAGCATCTGAGCTGAACAAAAAACTACTCAACACCACAAAGATGCATCATCTTTTCAATAACCCAGCTGAGATTTTTCCACTAAGATGGCTGCAGCAAGCTGCTGGGCATCTGTCATATGAGGATTCCTTTTCATGACGAGCCTTACAAGGTCAGGTGGGAAGATGTTGCACAAGTTGATATAAATCTTCTCTCGGTTGTCCTGGTACCTCGGAGGATCCTGTGGCATGCCACAGTACGGGACTCGCCAGGTGGGCTCCTGCTGCTCAGGCAGGCTCTGGAAGGTGACTGGCTCATAGCACGGGGGTGTGGAGTTATCGGGTAAAGAGTATGTCTGCCGATAGCCATATGCATCCATCCCGTAGCTTGGCCTATCCCAGCTTCCCAGGCCTTCCTGGCGTGAGTAAGGCTTTCTTTGTCTTGAAGGAGAACTATCATAGAGTCGAGAATCAGAAATGCTGTCTATTCTCGTGGCCACTAAGGACCTCCCTAGGTGTGGTGCCTTAGAGTGTGCGGAGCTTGGTGGAGAGGGGTAATCCCCGGGACAGCTGGAGCGGGCAGCCACAGCAGGGTGCTGCAGATGCATAGCCAGGTGTGGAAGAGGAGGCTTGTGATGGAACTTTGGTTCTTCGTGACTGTAACTTTGCACTCTGGTTAAGGGGTCGTGGAAATTCTGCAGGAAGGGCTGGGAGTTAAGGCGGCTGTGAGGGTGCACGTGCTGACACTTGAGATTCTCCTCCAGCTGTGGGTCAGGAGAGCTGACGTAGGAGCGCTCACTGTACCCCACATAGGAGTCACTGCTCCCACAGCTCAGGCTCCCCTCACTGCTGCAGTCGGAAGCTACGGAATTGACTCGATAGTCAGTGTCTAAGGAGAAACGCCTTTCAGGACTTCGGGGGCCTGAGATGCTCAGATTTGAATATGCATTCAACATGGAATAATATCCAATGTCCACAGGAGAGTCACATTTTGGATACTGTTCATAAGGCATTGGCGTTCCATGATTTTTGGTTGCCATCATCATTGGAGGGTACTGCCCCTGTGGTCTTTGATCCTGAGGTGGGAAATGAACTCCAGATGGAAGGCCATTGCTTAAAGATGTAGTGCTTTGGGGTTTTGCAGTAGAAGTGGCCGGTATACTAACTAAGGAAGGTACAGACCTGGTTTCCAATTTGTTTTTGGTGGGAAGCTTTTCCTCTATGTCTTGGTAGACATGAGTCCTTATGCTCGGGTCTGACTGCCTCTTTGGAGCACCTCGCTTACCGTCCGAAGTGCTATCAACCTTGGTGCTACAAGGAACACTGTTGCTCTTCACCAGTCCCCCTTCGTTGGTGGGTTTGGTGGCTGTGTTTCTAGACATGGCACGCAGTTCATCAGCTACTGACCGCTGCGGCTGACTGCCCCGCTCTGGGTGGTAATATTTGCACTTGTGTCCGTAGGTACACTTCTTCCCTATGGAAACAAAGTCAGTCAGGCAAAGGAGCACACCCCGAGATCCTCCACAGCTAGTGAAGCACGCCGATCTGCCCCTGACAACAAAGGCAGAAATGGCAGGCGGCTGGGTCTTAGTCTGTTCCTGACGCTCCTCGGTCTTCTTGCTTACTATGAAGAGCGCTGAGGAAACTCGCATATCTGCCTTTTCCCTTCCACGTCCTTACAACTGTGTGGGAAATTCTGCCATCAAGAGCAACTGTACTGCTGTAACTCGATAAAGCTATGCTTATCTGATTTGTCCCTAGATAGAAGAATTTTCATTCCCATAAAAACTAACTTCAAACAGAATTACCACTATTTTCTGACCATATTTTCACTCAGAGAAATTCATATATTGAACCCAAATAGGTAAAAACAGACTAACACACTTTCTTAAATTTAATTATAATCAAAAGAACCACCTAGTATACCATCTGAGATTTTTCAATGTTTATTTATATTAGCCAAAGTTTAACAGTACATTGTGCTCTAAAGGTACACGTAAAGTATTCATAAGGACACTTACCATATGGACAAGGTTGCTTTTTGTGCTCAGGAACAATGGGTTTCTTCCTCAGAAAATTATCTAGACTTGGGCCATGTCTTCCAAGCGGGTCATCAGGGGGCATGAACCTGTTACAGAGACAATAATAAAAAATGACACCCCAGAGGAAGGGCAATTTAATCCCAGTGATATAGTCACTCATTCTATTTTCTTTGAAATTTTAATCCAAGTATCTTGGTTAATATTTATAAGATTAAAGAAACCCAAACTTTACATCAAGTTTTCCTATAAAGTGCAGCTTTCTCCTGAACTTGTATCTGTTTTAATTTAATCAATTTTGAGACAGCATGTGGTGGTAATCTAATTGTACTGAATTATTATTTTGATTGTATGTTAATAAATAAAGTTGTCTGGGAGTCAGAGCTATTAGAGCCATAGCAAGAGTGTGGCGGTGGTGGCACACGCCTTTAATCCCATAGATATCTGTGTGTTCAGGGTCAGAGCTATTAGAGCCATAGCAAGAGTGTGGCGGTGGTGGCACACGCCTTTAATCCCATAAGATCTCTGTGTGTTCAGGGATACAGTCAGCATTGGAGACATATGCCTTTAAGACCTAGGGGGCTGTACATTCAGACAGTGACGAGGCAGTCATGTGTTTGGGTTTACAACCAATGAGAAGGCAGAACAACATACTATAAAAAAACGAACCGACAGGAAGTAGGTCTCTTTTCGCGAAGCTGGGACAGCAGGAGGAAGGGTGAGATTTTAGCTCTGAGCTCTGACTTCTCGGCTCTCTCTTTTACATTGTTTCTGTGTTTCTTATTTAATAAGACGGTTGGTTACATCTACAACAGCATGTCCTAACAATGCTCCCCCCCCCCTTCTTCCCAGTCTTGGGATGCTTGAAAGGATTTGAAAAATGATTACCAGAGCATTTTAGGAACACCAGTCTTGCAAGGGCATGTGTGCGTGCATGCATGCATGCATGCGTGCGTGCGTGCGTGTGCGTGTGCGTGTGTGTGTGTAGTGTGTGTGGGGGGGGCGTGGAGCAGTTGATCAGGGAAAGAGGGGAGGGACAGCAGTGAGGACAAGAGACTCACTTGCTGCCACTATTGCCAGATGTGCTACACACAGCACTTCATTTCCCAGTTCCAGCTCCATTTCACAGCTCAATCCAGAATTCTAATTTAAGCTCAGATGAACTAAGTCACATTGTGTCCAACATCCAACGACAAAGTCATGATTCAATTATACATGACCCTGATGTCTGTTCTCTTCCCACTATAGCAATGGCTTCTCAGTGGAGATGGAAAAAGTAAGTTGTAAGGAGGCAGAGCACGCCTGTGATCCCAGCTGCCTGAGGTAGGAGGGCAAGCCTCTGAGGCCAGCTTAGATAGCAGAACAAGATCCCATTTTAAGGAAAATGGTTTTTTAAGATCAGATCTTAGCCAGGCAGTGGTGGCACACACCTTTAATCCCAACACTCAGGAGGCAGAGGCAGAGGCAGGCAGATCTTTGTGAGTTCGAGGCCAGCCTGGTCTACAAAGCAAGTTTCCAGGACAACCAGAGCTACACAGAGAATCAATCAATCAATCAATCAATCAATCAATCAATCAGGTATGATGTCACAGATCTGAAATCCTAGTTACTTGGCAGAGGGCCTCGAAGAGGTTAAGGCAACAGGACTGTAAGCTGTAAAATGAGTTCAAGGTCAGCCTACATAAAACCCTTTCTCAAAAACACTTAGAAACAAAAGCAGTAAGGTTGTAACTCAGTGTAGCAGTATGCTTGCCTAGCATGCACACGTGAGGTCCTGGCTTTGACCCCTACTACTAAGAGAAGGAACTAAATCTAAGGACACAAGCTTATCATTGGACTGAGTATCAAATGGAGGAAAGAAGAATTCATATCATGCACAGAAATAAATGCTAATACTTGTTACATCCTTGTTCTAACTTGAAATAACTCCAAGAGTTTACCTACAAAATGAGAATGTGCACAATATAAAAACTCAATGAGGAACAATCAAAATGGCTAAAGAAAACACTTAGTAAATTGTGTTACTATTACAAAAGCAAAATGGCAATGTTCCGTGAAAAACCGGGGGTTATGGATGTAGTTCAGTGGTAGAGCATGTGACTAGCCTGAGTGAGGCCACAGATTCCATCCCAGCCTTGGGACATAAATTATTTCCATGTTTCTTCCCTCCTTTTCTGACAGTGTTACTATGCAGTCCAAGTGGCCTTGAACTTGTTATTCTCCTGTCTCAGCCTGTATAATGCTGAGATCATAGCCGTGTGCCAACACAGCCACTTTCCACATTTCTCAGTGAATCACTGAGCAATTCTGCAGCAGGGATGCATTGTAACTTGACTGATTTTTCTGTGTGCTTAGTTGCCTTGGAATCCTGTAATTCTAAATACAGAAATTAGCTCATTTGATCTTTCTTTTTTCCTCATTAATATATTCTAAGGAATAATGCAAGGTTGAGGGTGTAAACATATTTTTGAAGCTTTTGCTAAATTGTACAACACTTTTCATGCATTTTAATTTTTTAAACTTTCTTATTTTTCTGTGTATGGGTGTTTGCGTGCATGTCTGTGCAGCATGTACATGCAGTGCTCAGGAAAGTCAGGAGAAGGTGCTGGATCCCCTGGAACTGGAGTTACAGATGGTTGTGAACTGCCAAGTGCGTGCTGAGAATTTAACCTAGGTCTTCAAGAAGAGCAGCCAGTGCTCTTATCTCTCCAGCCCCAGTGTTTACGCATCTTTAATAGCACAAGTGTTCATATTTTTGTGAATTAATCAGGTAGAAAACTCTTTTTGGGTTTACATTAATAGGTAAACTTCTTCTATGGCTGGAAATATATTTACTTCTTATAACTTGTGCCTGTTTATATCATTTGTCCCTTTATCAATTTGAAGGCTGTGATCATGACCACAGTCTTCCTTGGTAACACAACTTTTAACATGTGTGTGTTTATTAAGCTATCATGCTCTAAGTTGACTTGACAGGCATTTGGTGGGGGACGAGGGTTGGGGTGGGCGTGGGAGGGCAGTCTAGATGGTTCTGTCAGCCAGGTCCCTCAGATAGAGTCTAAGAAACTTCTTTGGCCTCAGGTCCTGTGAAAGCAGCTCAGGGAGGGGCACAAAGCTCACACTTGTCCTCCCATAGCACAAGTGTTCAGTTTTGGCTCCCATCAGGATTCATGGGAAACTGGTGGTGAGAAGAAACCAGTCTCAGGTCTGGTCAGTGGCAAAATGGGAAGGCTAGTACTGCGGCTGCTATGGACAGCTGGCTTACTTACTTGTCATTGACAAAGGAATACATTAATAACCGCTCATCTATGAACTTCTTCCATTCCGGTTTCTCATTTGCCAAATCTCTGTAGTTATCGTTGGACACAATTATACCATCAGACTCAAAAGCCAGCTTCACGATGAACCGGTCATCATAGCACACCACTCGCCTGCCCTGGACGCGCCGTGAAGGTGTAAAGACCAGGATTTTTTCCTTCTCTAGTTTCCGCAGAATTTCCTGGTCTGCAATAACAACAGGGTAGAAATTCAGGAGTAGATACATAGTTAAACACTGATGACTTTCATACAATGAGAATGTGTTTAAGGAAAAATATTTATTTTATGGATATGAGTGTGTTGCTTGATGTAGGTCGGTGTATGTGTGTGTGGTACCCACAGAGGTCAGACAAGATTATTAGATGCCATGGAACTGTTGTTACAGATGACTGAGTGCCATCTGGGTGCTGGGACTTGAACCCAAGTTCTCTACAAGAACAAGTGCTCTTGATCACTGAGTCTTCACTCCAGCTTCCTGGAGAGTTCTCATAAGAGCTGGAATGTAGAGATTACAGCTCACAGTTGATGGGCAGAGCATAATCTAGAACTCTCAACAATCCTTTTAGAAACATCAGTCAGAAGAGCTCAAGTCACAGCACTAGCGTGACGCTCCAGCTTCTGAGGCACCGCGCCACGGGGACAATCACACCGAGCTGTTAGGCTGGTTCAGTTTTGAGCAACAGGCACTTTCCTCATCTGCGGGTGTGTTTTACAGTTTTGTTTTGGTTTTTCTAAACAGAAGATGTGATGGTGTTGTAATGAAGGAAGCCAAAGACCCATTTGGAAACACAGGTTCACAGGAACAAAGGCAGTGGGTCTGAAGTGCTGGGACAAGCACGGCACCATGTTCTGCATCCTGTCCCCCGAAAGGCGGTAACAAATGTCAGTTAATAATTTCCAAAAACCCACCAAAGAGTCTACAGATAGTTACTACCTATTACCTAGTGGTCACTGAAGTTCAGAATGGACTAGTGGGAGAAACGTGGGTGTCAGAATAAGCAATCATGCATAAACTCAAGGTTTTCTCCAGTTCATATGAGGGAATCACAATCTCACTGAACCCGCCGCCTCTTTGTTTCTGAAATGCAGTGCAGGCTGCAAGGAGTAAAGGAGTTACCACATGGAGAGGCGGAGCCAGGAAGCTCCCTCCCCCCACGGACCTTGTCCTTTAACCTAACTTGAATGTATTTCAATCATATGCAATTGTTGAGCTCTTTCAAATTCACAGAAAATTAGCGCAAACCCTGCAGGCCGGATTCAGTAATAGAATCCAGCACGCTATAGTTATGACAGCACAGTGCCCTGTCTCACTGGGCTCTGTATCCATCCAGCACATGAAACACATTAGTAGCTACTCAATGAATGTCTATGGAATGGATGGATAAAGGAACCACTAAAGGCTGCATACTCTGAAGTTTCTAGTTCATTCCCTGTATCTTGCTCCTGAGTAACTCATGGGCCTTTATTTCCTGAACAATGGTTGTTTGCTTTGGTTTTCATTTTTCTTCTATTGAAAATAATATTACACTGAATTTTTGGCTCTAAACCTTCACCTATATATATCCCTTCTTATTTTCTTGGGACTCATTCCTTAAAGTGTAATGTGAAAATCTAAGAGCACAGTAATTCCTGCCCCCTATCCACTGGGAAAAACTCCAAGACACACCCACCCCCAGTTACAAGTGAAAACACGGAGAGTACAGAATCAGATATATAGATATATATATATATACATATATATATATATATATACCTTCACATACATATCTATGATAAAACTCAATTTGTAAATAAGGCACAGCAAAATTAGCCTATAAAAACATGTCTTAGGTTTTCTCCTGTTGATAAACACCATGAAGAAAAACAACTTGGGGAGGAAGGGTTTATTTCATCTTATAGTATACAGGCCATGGTCCCAGGGAAGCCATAGAAGAATGCTGCTCACTGGTTTGCTCTTTGTTCCTCGCAGCTTGACCAGCAGGCTTGCTTACAGCATCCCAGCCCAGGTGGTACTGCCCTTCCACATCAATTATCAATCAAGGAAGCGTTCCATAGGCTTGCCGACAGGTTAATCTAGTTGGGGTATTTTCTTAATTGAGGTTCCCATTTTCCAAATGAAGCTAGCTGGCGTCAAGTTGACATAAAATGAACCATCACAAAAATGGAACAATTCTAACAATATACTGTTAACAATGATGTTGAACATGACCTTTCTCAGCATATACTTTTCCCTTCTTTATAAATTTGAGAAGTTCTACCTTTTCACTTCAAGGGTGTACTTAACAGCTTTTCCGTGTCAATACCCAAATTGCTAGTATTGCTTTGGGCTATTGTTAAATAAAGTAAGGGTTACTTTATGCATAAGCACTGCAATAGACAATCTGCTTGTCCAAGAGGGCTACGAGATAGTGGTTAGGGGCATGGAGTAGTACCTACAGGCTGGAGATGCTGGACAAAGGGAAGATACCTTTCCTGGATGGGACAGAGCAGGACAACACAAGCAAGAGAGTGCATGGTCATCTCTGAGTGAGGAGCAAGAGAGTGCATGATCATCTCTGAGTGAGGAGCAAGACAGTGCATGGTCATCTCTGAGTGAGGAACAAGACAGTGCATGATCATCTCTGAGTGAGGAACAAGAGAGTGCATGGTCATCTCTGAGTGAGGAACAAGAGAGTGCATGGTCATCTCTGAGTGAGGAGCAAGAGAGTGCATGGTCATCTCTGAGTGAGGAACAAGAGAGTGCATGGTCATCTCTGAGTGAGGAGCAAGAGAGTGCATGGTCATCTCTGAGTGAGGAACAAGAGAGTGCATGGTCATCTCTGAGTGAGGAGCAAGAGAGTGCATGATCATCTATGAGTGAGGAGCAAGAGAGTGCATGGTCATCTCTGAGTGAGGAGCAAGAGAGTGCATGATCATCTATGAGAGAGGAACAAGACAGTGCATGGTCATCTCTGAGTGAGGAACAAGACAGTGCATGGTCATCTCTGAGTGGGGAACAAGACAGTGCATGATCATCTATGAGTGAGGAGCAAGAGAGTGCATGATCATCTATGAGTGAGGAGCAAGAGAGTGCATGGTCATCTCTGAGTGAGGAGCAAGACAGTGCATGGTCATCTCTGAGTGAGGAACAAGACAGTGCATGGTCATCTCTGAGTGAGGAGCAAGAGAGTGCATGGTCATCTCTGAGTGAGGAACAAGACAGTGCATAGTCATCTATGAGAGAGAAGCTGGGGAAGGGACGCCCAGGAGCTGCAGAAGTTTAGGGTACAGGGCAGGGTGAGAAGAGCTGAGGAGAGCCCCAGGCACCGAGTGATCCTAGGCCAGCAAGCACTTTTATGTCAATACACACCTTCCATAGCCATTACTCCCCATTTCCTTTTGGACTGGACAAAGCCTTTGGCTTTGGCCTCCACCAATACTTACCACTCCCCTCATCCTATTTTAACATTCCCTAATGACAGCAGAGAGAAAGAAAACCTTAAAACAATCTTTCTGATTGGAAGCCTAGTCGTCTGTTTATGTCTCCTTCATTCCTTCTACTCCTCCTTCCCTCTCTGAAAAGTTCTCTAGTTCTGCCTACAGGGGGGAGAGAGAAGGACTGGATCCTGCCTGTGAGTCACTATAACTTAAATGTTCAACAACAATTAACAGTTAAAGAGGGCATGTTTGCCTCAAACTCATACATTAAAAAAGTGACAAAATAGTGCAAAAATAAATGCATTACTGGGTTCTGGTCACCTCCTCTTTTGAGGCTGGGTCACATACACCAGGGTCTTAACAGACTTTTTATGTCCTACAGCCATTAGAACCTGACAGCTGCCTAGGCTAATTTCATAGATGATGGAAGTGGTTTCTGAAGAGCTTCGGTGTGGTTTCTCAAGTACTACGGACTGAATGCCAAAGCTAGAATAGTATGTCTAGAAGAGTCAGAATTTTATAAAATTTGATGTCCAAGTTTCCATATAAATGAAAATTATCCAACTTACATAGCTGTGCTGTTTGAGTGAGAATGGTCCCCATAAGCTCATGTTTGAAATATTTGGTCCCCAATTGGTGGAACTGTCTGGAAAGGACTAGGGAGGTGTGTCACTGGGAGTGGGCTCTGAAGTTTCCGAAGACTCATGCCGTTCCCACCATGCTCTCTGCATGCCGCTCTGCTTGAGTTGTGAACCCTAAGCTACTCCTGCTGCCAACTTCACTCCATCATCACATTTTATCACGGAAACAGAAAAGTAACTAATCAATACAGTATCTAGTTACTATAATCAGATCATTTTCAAACTGGACAATAAAAATGTTCCATGCAAGACAATGGCCGTCACATAGATTGAATAAACAGAAACAGACTGAGAACCCCTCACGTGCCAGCTTGCACGGGTATGTCACGGGCAGGAACAGCCACTAGCAACAAGCTTACCTGTGATGAGAGCGTCAGGTCGGGATTGCTCTTTTCTCCAAGCAGGAACAAAAACCGTAATATCCTTGTGGCCTCTTTCCAAAAACCAATCCACTGCCAATTTTATTCCTCTGCAGGAAAATACTTCTTTGTTTCCATGGCTGAAAAATTATTTTAGAATACTTAAGGCACAACAAAACCTAAATTCAAGTTTATAAAAAGAAACAGTCACATAATTATAATAATAGTAAGAAATTTGAAATTTAAAGTTACACAACTCAGAAAAATTAAAGCTGTTGACTTCAATTAACTTAGTTAAAATCAGAATCTGTGTGAAAAAAAAAGAAAACTGAGAGAATATAGACAATAGAGAAAGGTGAGCTTTTATGCCACAAGGGTTAACTAATAAAAAGATATAACTTCTTTTTGTTGCTAGGGTAAAAAAAAGTATTCAACAGGAAGAATTTCAGTAAAAAAGAGAAACCTCTTACACACACACACACACACACACACACACACACACACACACACAAATAAATAAAAACCAGTGGGGAAAACATTATCATTTTCTAAAATATTTGTTTTTTTAAAGAATTTTAATTATGTATTTCATTTAATGGCTAAGTAATGCACAAAGCTCAGGTGTGTAAAATAACACAAAAAAATATTGCACAAATACAAAATAAAAATTGCACAAAGGTGAGGAGTGTAAATGAATACCACATGCTTACTGACCTGGAAAAACATTCACAAACACTATCTATCCTACCCTGAGTTCTGCTCAATACCACTGTGTCAGACAAGATTAATGGTGGCTACAGGGCATTCAGAACTGGACTAGCAGTGCCAGTGTGGCCATTCTGTTAGCACTTACTTACCTGGCACCAGCTCTACTTATACCCTTTGTTCTAGTAACTAAATATGACACATTCTAATGTCCTTAAAGAAAAAGCTCCCTGCTTCGGATGCACTCTGTCGCCTTCTTTTCCAGTATGAACATTGTAGGCTTCATTTCTCATGTTTTTTTCTTCTTGGAACAAAAAGGGCATAATAAAATAATATAGGTAAATGTTTTGCTAGCTTTTAACATGTACCAGATATTATATACTGTCCTAGTTGGAAGCACCGAACCTTCTAACATACGGAAATCAATTTAGTATAAAACAAATAAAATCTACTTGCTTTGAAGATGCTGAAGGCTGAAAGTGCAAATGCAGACTGCTTATAGTCCATGGCCTATTTTAATGGTCCAGGACAAGGCTAGAGGTGAAATCAGATGCACTGAAATGTTCAGAGGATGGGAGAAGGAAGAATCTGAGGTCACATTTCCTAAGTAAGACAGGCTGCCGGACAGCAAAAGGTACAATATATTAGGTTTCATGGGAAATACTGACTGAAATCTCATCTTTCTTCTGAAAAACAAAACAAAACAACAAACAAACAAAAAAAACCCCAAACCTAGGAAAATCAAGTTATCTCTGGAGAGACTATATACAGCAAGGACTCCTAAATACACCCCACTTGGTAAACCTTAACTACAGTGTTACTTTGATTTAATGATTGGAGATCTATTTGTATTATGCTTTGCTAGTAAACTGTATTATCTGGCAATGAGAGTTAACAATGTCATTGCTTCTTCCAGCTCTCAGTACAGGCCTGCATAAGTGTTTTCCTTCTGGTGCTTCATTTGCTGAGAGAGGATAATTGTCACACTCACTCTAGAAAGTAAGACCATTAATAAAGATCGTTCATAAACTATGTATAAACAGCAGACTATTTAAATTCTAGAGGTGCCAGGGCAGGAGACTGGAGGCCACAAACCCAGCTGGGCTAATCAAGGCTGTCTGTCTCACTTCCCTCTGCTCCCCATCCCTAACCTTCTGAGGAAGAAAGCAGGAAGAGAAGGCGAAGGCTGACCACAGAAAGGGCGAAGTTAGAGTCTGCACTCTGAGCAGTGTACACACATCCAACCATGTTCTCTGAGAAAAAACAATTCTCCACTTGCTTAAGTAACTACAGTGAAGTTTTCTACTATTTGTATTTGAACTTCTTCTTAACTTCTATGAGGCATACTATTGTAGTGGGTAGTGACCACTGTACTCTGCCAAGACAGGGTAAGATGGTCTTTCAGAAATCCTGCTTCTGAAAATGGTCTGTCAGATACTCTAGGCCTGCAGCCAATTTAAATGCACCAACAATGCTGAGAAACATTAGGTGACTGTCCAGGCTGCCAGCTGTCTTGGTCTACTCTTACAAGATTCCCGAAGTTGCTTGCATCCGTCTACCATTTCTCAGGTACCATTATGTTCCTTCTCAGGTCTTTGATGAGATTGAAGACTAGCAGTTATAGTTACAACTTAGTATATATAATATCTTAGATAGAACATATTAAGTATTAGATTCAGGTTCTTTAGGATAGGACACCTTTGAATGATCTTTATAACATGCCGTTTACCTATGCTCTATACTTCTCTGGATTTTAGAATGTGTTTCTTGCTTGATATTGTTTGCATTGGTTGTAGTTACATCATATCTAGGTCATTATCCCTCATTATTTCTGGACAATATTTGATAACCATTCCTTTGTATATAGTCTTGTATTAGTTTAGAACCTTCTTATTTAGACAAAAAGGGGGAGATGTAGTGGGTAGCCATTCCAGCTTGGATCTGGGAGCTCCAACCCCCATTGAGACTCTGGCAACTGTCACGCCTATGAGGCGGGGCGAGGGGAGGTGCTGGAAACCTGAGAGCTTGATGGGCAAGCGCTCGCTCTGGGCGCGCTCTCTGCGCCTGGACCCTGGATGGTGGAGATTGATTGTGCAGAGCTCCAGAGAACACCGCTGGATTGCGATACGCCTTCCCCAGACCCCCGCGACCTATCCATTCCTTCATTTGTGAGTCATCCACTAAATAAATCTTCCTTTTAACTACGTGGAGTGGCCTTTATAATTTTCCCCAATATACTATAAATCGAAGAAAGCTGGCATTACTCTATTAATTCTAGGAGAAAATATAGGAAAAACATTCTTAGGGATTTACAAAGCTATTACAAAGAGGCACATAACATAGGAAATTACAATACTTCTGGATTCTGTCTCTGGAATGATAAGGCAGAAGAACCCAGGAGTACTAGAAGAAATGAGCAAATCCATACTCATACTAAGTGCTACTTAAGAGACACAGAAGAAAGGAACAATCATTTGAATGCTGATCTAATGGACACATACAACCCTGCAAAGATTAACTAAGAGAACATCTTTGCAAGAACACATGGGAGCTACATCAACAGCCAAGTCACTTCACAGAAGAGGGAACCAAATGACCAATAAACACAAAATGCTCAATGGTAAAAATGCAAATTAAAGCCAAAATGAGACACTACTTCACACCCATCAGATGGGTAAAAATAAAATCTGCAAACACCAGATGTTGCCAAGAATGTGTGAAAATAGGAACTCATACATTACAGGTTGGAGTGTAAATTGATGTAACTATTTGGGAGAACAATTTGGCAATACTACCAAGTTGAGGGCATACTTTCTCTAAAACATAGTAATTCTACATCCAGGTACAGTAAAACCCTACAGCAACCCAAAGCTGAATTTAATGCAGTTAGCCACTGACTTCTATCTAATTAGTCTTAGATTTCAAGTAGACATAAGCCAATGTTCCTGCCTTTGAAAGGGGATGAAAAAAATAAAAGGCAAGTGCAGGGTAAGTCCTGAGTGTCCAAGATTTTCTAATCTAACCTCCAACTGAAAATGAATGTTGTCAGTGGAGTGCTCAGATACAAACAGGACACCTATACCTCCTTCATCCTAAGAATTAGGGACCATTGTGGAAGATGGGGAGAAAAGGTCGAGATAGCCAGAGGACTGGGGAGGACCAGAAAAAAACGGGTCTTCTGAACATGATAGGACTCATGGACTTACAGCAGCTGTGTCTGTCTGCACAAGCCAGTCAACATTCTAGCACAGAGGAAGGATGGGAGGAGGGGAGGGCGCATGTGCAGGCAGCTCACTGCTTCCTGATGGCAGAAAGTCAGGTTCCTTCCTGGGTGTGGCCCTTCATAGGTCAACCATACTCCAGTGGACGACTCCACACTTGTGAGTATATGAGAAGCACAAATTGGACTCACTGGGTCACTAAAAACAAGAGGACAAGAATCTGGGAGGGGGTAAGGAGATAAGGGTGAGCCTCGGGGGAGAGGAGTGAATATAATAAAAATATGTATCACGCAGAGAAAGCCCTGAGTGAGTTAAATCCTAAGGAATGTATGCTGCTGATGTGGGCACAGCATGTCAAGGATCCCACAGCCTCAGCCCCATGGGAAATGGGAGGGCCTTCCTTGGTAGTGGTGGTGTGCTGGGATATCCGAGTGTTCATACTGATAGTGTACACAAAAACGTCTACAAAGCTCCCTTGCCCAGACATTTACAGCCTGAAGACTGCTCCCCTCCAGAGACTGCTCCTACCAAGGTTAGCTCAACCCATCTCCCTGATGCAGCTGTCCTCCATAAACTCTGCCTCCTTGTTTATCTGTGTGTAATAATTCCACCTCCTTGTTCAGCTGCAAGCAAGAACCCCCTCTCTGTTTAACTCTGTAACAAACATGCTGAGCTTCCTGGTGCTGCTATGGTTTCTCCATCAGAATGGAGTAGAGTCCACCCAACCCAACCTTCCTGTGTTTGTCTTTTCTTCATCATCTTGCTGCCCCTCAGCAGGTCCATCCCTGGACTAGTGCTAGATGTGGCAAAATATATTGTAGAAATTCTCAAAGAATTAATGAACATACAGCATTAAAAATGAATACTTATTCACAGATCGACAAAATGGCCTTGGATAGAAGTCCCCATCAGCCACCAAGTCTCAGAATCATCCCTAGTAATGCATGACTTGGAACAGAAAACCACCAGGTGGCTCCAAACTGCAGATGGGACGTGGACAGTGAGGAGAGTGTGGGGGACAATGAACTAGGTTTCTCTTTACTGAGGCATGGAGCAAGGTATGACCTCTCACATGTGATAGATATAAGGAGCAGCTGCGGGGATACTGAAGGAGAAGACAGAGTAAGTCTGAAAAAGTGGGATCTAAAAGCATACTGTAGCAACAGAGACAAATCAACTGTTGACTGACTACTAAAAAGCACTACACGTCTAGTTCTACACACGAAGAGCAGACAATTTACTGTAGCTTTGCAAGCATTTATAAACTCTATGCATGCATTCAGAGTGTCTTCACACTCCATAGAAAAGCTGATCCTGTATTTATAATTTAATGTGCTCCTTTGGGTATCAATTTCTTTTGATTTCAATACTGTAATAATAAGTATAGTTGACATCTCTTACACACACCTCATGGTAGATGAGTGTGTTGGAGGATTTGGAGTCACCTTGGCTTAAGTAAGAGACCATGAATATTTATTTACTAAGAGCCTCCCTCCCCAACTATTTTGGATTAGTGGGATTGGATTTCCAGGGAAAATTCCAAACCCTTACTGTAAGTACTAAGTTTCTGTGGAGCAAATGGGTGAGAGCTTGAAGGTCCTATTGGGCTCAGCAATTGTTGATGGTTGGTATGAGAAGCCCAGGTCTCATTCTTATAAACAGGAGGCTTATTGTATTCTGTTGTGTTTGGAGTTGGTATACTTGAGAATCCTACTTTACAGTGACCAGAGCTCATTTGAGGCAAACAAATTAATGTATTTACAGAGGTTCTTAGATAAATTCCATTGAAAACAAAAAGCATTGTTTGTATTTCTGGAACTTATTGTATTTCTCAGGGAATAAAAACGATGATCTAGGTGGCCACAGAGACTGAGTGAGAACCTAGCATGATGGTATACCTTTAATCCCAATCAATACTCATGAAGCAAAGGCAGGCTGATCCCTGGGGGTTCAAGGACAGCCTGATGTACACAGTGAGTTCCAGGATAGCCAGAGCTACCGAAAGACTCCGTCTCAAAAAGAAAGAAGACACTTGGGTCACTGGAGCTCCAGGTAGGCTTGTTTGGTGTTATGACTCCTGGGTCCTCTTGTCCAAGTTACCAGGAACCCACATGCCAACCTGCATCTTTAATTCTAGAACAGATTCCAATCCACAGTGTCAAACTCCATATTCCTTCCTCTTCATTTCTTCTTTTTTTAGCTGTGTTTTGAATGTTCAGCTTAGGAGAGTTTTAGAAAATGAATCTGTGTTAGATTAATCTGGTATGGTTACAATTCTCCCCTTTGAAGGGCTAGTTACCCACACATTCTATAGCCAATGCAAATATCTATCCATCCACCCCTTTTCTAGGTTTCATAATGAGGCAAACGGAGGTAATAGGGAGTAGAATCAAGAGAACAGTAGAGTAGGCCAAGGCTCTCAAATGTCTTTATAAAGAGTCAGGACTATCTGGTACACCAGGTACATAAAGAGTTCACAGGCCTCGTTTCTCAGCTGACAGGACTCATCTTAAAAGTTAGTTTCTAGAGCTCTGGAAAAACCTGTAAAAACTCACCAAGGTGCTTTGTGGCATGTTTTCAGCTTACAGCCCTATGCATGAAGATACCACATTAGGTAACTTCGCCTGGACAGCGAAACAAGCAAGGCAGGGGTAAAGTATACCCTCTTCATAATTATGCCATGGTTTCAGGAAGCTGACTATCTCCTCCAACAGCTCTGGCTGCCCCTGTCCTGGCAGCAGCTCATGAAATCCTTCTGAAGGAGGTGATGCAGGAGAAGCCCCACTAAGGCTGCCCAGTCCCTCACTGAGCTTTACCAGTGGTCCACTGGGAAATGTTTCAAATAACTGAGGATGGTGTTAGGAGCAGACTGAAATAGACTCTGGCTCATTTATACTCTGGGGCAACCATGTTCCTGGAATCTCAAACCTATGTAAGAGCAGAGGGAAAATATGGAGAGCGATAGAGAAGGTAAGGTGACTTAAATTGCAACCTAAAGTTAAAAGTCTGCATAGGGGATGCTTGGGAAACAGATGGTGCTCAGTTGGTAGCCTAGCTCATGTGAAGGCCTGGTTTGATCTTCCTCAGCATCCCCAATGAACACCCCAAGAGAAACACACACAACCAGGGAGAAAACCTTCTTCTAGGGCCACTGTCAAGGAAGAGGAGACTTTTAATACAAAGTCAGTAGGCCAAGATGATAAGAAGCCTGGGCACTGACAAAAGGAATGCTGGGAGAGACTGAGGAGGACACAGGCTGCAACTCAATTCTAAAGCTCTCCTGCCTTCTTCCAATGCTTGTACCCTCAGGAAGCAGGCAGAAAGCAACTGGCAAATGAGCAAAGCAACACAATAGGTGTAATTGTGGCACCTCAAGGATGGGAAGGAAACCACCACATGCTTGCCTGTGGGTTTTGCCTTCAACTTTCCCTGTCTTTCTTGTGAAAACTGAAGGCAATGTTTTGCAATAAGAGGAATAACTGGTCAATTTCTTTTGACAGTCTTCTGCCTGTTCTGTCTTCTGAGGTCACGGAGTAGCTAAGTCCTGCCAGAAGACTTCTCATGCTCCTCTCTCATGTCTCGAGGCCATGACCCTGTGGGAAACACGCCTGCCACCTGCCGTGTCGAGCAAGAGCTTCCACATTCTGAAGCTTCTGGGAGACAAGTCACCTGAGCTGCTGATTATGTGACCATTTCAATGGTAGTGAATACTGATAGTCTTCCATGCCATGGGATGGACTGTGAAGAACACAGGCTGCTTTCCTACATTAATGGTAACAATAATATCACATGGAAAGTGAGCCACTCTTTTATAAAGGTCAGTGAGACTTCCTAAGCAAATATACTAGAATATATTATAGACCTTGCGCAGGAAAGAAAGGTGAAATTAATTTATAGATGAAGCTATGACAAGGACCGTTGAGTATTGGGTTGGCTAATTTGAGTCTTATTACTTCCACAAGGACAATCATAGTTTCAGGCATATGCAACTCTCTATTCTTAGTAAATTGGAAATCAGCAGGAGATAAGATGGATACAAATTATCTTGAGTAATAAATGTATTCTTTAAGACTTTTACTACTTTTTAATTACTCTGAGATCACTTTTTCTCATAGATGTAAAAGGATTATCTGTAATTTGTTTATATTTACCACTACAATATATCTGAAAAACACATCTATTTTATTTTTCTGTCTTCACCATGGAGGCAATTTCATAAGAAGTCAAAACTCATTTATAATAATTTATATCATAATTACCACTGGAGAATTAAGGTATACTTGCTTATTAATGCCATTAAACTACATCTGAGGCTTAATGGATTATAAAGGTAGATTTTTTTTTAATATAGAGAAAGATTCAGTGAACCACTTATTGAATTATAATTTTTGTGATTCAGAAATTTTGTGATCCCTCAGAAAGGGGAGATGATAAACCAACCCTGGTCTGCCTTATCTAGTAAATGCAATTCCCTACATCATATTATCTTCAGTTATAACATTAACTAGGCTAGCCCAAAGGAAAAAAGCTTATTTTAGAATTGTAACTGTCATCATCCAATGGGAGATACAAGCAGTAAATGATAGAGAATCTAAAATAGGAGTAAAGTCATTTACTAAGGGGACTGCTGCTTCTTAATGATTTATATGGCAGCCACGGGCAAGAAAGAACACAGGTAATTTTCAATTACCCTTTCATTTCCTTAAAATTTCATTTCACTACAGTTTGTATTATAATGCTTGTAAAGAACCTTAGAAATTATAGGTGACTTTTTATTACATAAAATTATATAAAATATATTTATACTTATTGCATAAATATATTAACTACATGATTAAAGGAAAGTTAGTCTTAAAAATAATTTGCATAACATCTACAATCCAATTATAAAAATTGTACCCAGAATGGCATGTTTTAATACTTAAAATAGGACAGATTTTCAAGAGTAAGCTAATATGGTGAAAATATCGATTGTCTCTGGAATTAGATATGTCTCTGTTTTTAGACCACTTTTCTATAGATCTTGGGCAAATTCTTATTATGAACCTCAATTTCTCATATTAAAAACCTTATATGATTGTGAGACTCAAAACAGTAATATATATAAAAAGCCTGTCTGAGTGTTCAGCAAATCAAAGACTTTAACAAAAATTAGTTCCCTCAGTTTCTCATGAGTCCTAGTCCTCAGTGTCTAGAAAAGGACACTTGGTTTAGAATGGGGGAAAGACTATTAAGCTTCAATCTCACCATACAGTATAATGATTCTTACATATCTTGGGCTGAGGACATCACTAAACAGTTCTAATTTTCAAAAGAAACCCCCAAAATGAGCAATGTACTTAGAGGACTCAAGAACAAAACTACTGCTTTTCTGCAATCCTCTATTTCTTTATTAAAACAACAATACTTGACCTACACATTTACTAAATTCTAAAATGGGTCTTTATATGATATTTTTCCTAGAAGATGAAGTATGGATATAAGAAATGCCTAAAACTTGATGGATCTTCATCCCGAACTACCCATCATGATACCCTACATAGGAGTGTGTCAGCAAAGTGTCTAGAATGAAAGACCGACAGGATGAAGAATACTTTTTAATGATTAAGAATCATATTCCAATCTCTAGTACTCAAGCCCTTTTTGTTTAGATCTATACTACAGAAAATTAAGAGTTCACAGAGTAATAGTAATATAATAATATTAAATATTTGAGGAACACTAAAGTATTTAGATAAAGCCTAGGTGTTCTCCAAATATTTAAATTCATTTTATTTTTCAAGTTTTTGCCTTATGCATGAACCATCTTAGACATATAAAAATAGATTTTAATTTTAAAGCAACCTAAAAATGTCTTAAAAATCCTCAATGTTTAATAATTTTTTAGAAGAAAATGTATTTTTTATTTATGCTGCGTCTTAGGTAGCAAGAATTACTAACACCTCCAATACAGAAATGCAGAACATTTTATTTTCTGGTTTTGTAGTCCAGTTAATTCACATTGTACTCGAGACCCTACAATTCATTTCATGTTGTGGACTTGAAAGCATCTGGAGCCTTTGTCCCGCAGGACCGAGGTTAATAAGCATGTGTTTTCTCATCTAGGCTCGCCTGCTGTCACTCCTGCGGCTACCTCACTGTGGCTACCCCTCTGCACTGTCTCTGATCTCTTTCCCAACAGCAGCAAATCACTGTGGATCTCAGGCTACTCTCGGCCACTACCACTACCCATCACCACAGGATGGTAAATCCTGCTGATACAGGTCACTTAAACCAGGGTTACAAGTTGTGTTCCAGCCAAAACTTCACAGGAGGGCAGAGAGGCTCTTTTGGGGAGAGGGGCAAGGTCATTTTCGCAGTGGGCAACAAAGCCCCACATACATGCCCCAAGTCAAACAGAATTCCACTTTGCTTTCAAGCAAGTTTTACAAGACTATACTGCTTTCAGGGAAAAGAAAAGTTTGAAAGATCACTGATTTAGGAAAATGAAAATATTCAACCAAAATTGATTATGAACACAGCAAGAGAGGTAGTGCTGAGATTTGGAAGATAGAGGAAGAGGAGGAAGATGTTCTTTATCTTACAAGGTCCATGATCTGAGGAAGATTAACATGGAAGCACATCTTGCTAATCTAGGTCTGAATGGGCTACGGGTCTAAAGATGACAAAGAAAACCTATCTGCTAAGGAAAAATTAACATGTGCATTAGTAAAAGTAGAAAATGTGGACTCCAGCCACGTTTTCAGTTATTGTCATCAGTAATGCTACTTATGTGAATATCTGTAATTAACTTTACTAGTTTGCTATTTTTTAGGTTATGGTTTAAATAAACACATGTAAGGCAATAGGAGAGGTTATTGCCACTGCTCTCTCAAAGTGTGTGATATCAATGACAATTAGAATTATGTACTTCAAGTGACAGGGTATCCTGGGGTAAAATTAGGCTTTGTCTCAATCAGACTCTACACTGGTACAATTAAACAATAAAAACACATGCCACTTTGGATTCTTTCCATACTCTATAGAAGCAGAAAGAGAAATAGGGCACTATCAGCTAACTTGCAAGTAATACCAGTGATATACCTGAGGGAAATTACACTGTCCTTGAACTCATGGAGCAAGTTGGACTTAGCATTCTACTAAGAGGCTGTCCAACAGAAATATGAGAATCACATATGTAATTTTAAGGGACCTAGCACAGCATATTAAAAAAGTGGAATCACTTGAAATCAATTTTATTATGTGTTTCAGTTAACATATAATCATATCAACATATAATCAATATAAATATCATTGAAATAATTTTTGTATGAGCTTTGAAATTTTATTTTGTAAATATATTTTACAAAATAAATATTTTGTAATGAGCTTTGAAAATGTGTATATTTGGCTTCTCAATTCTAACTAGACATATTGTGAAATAAATAGCCAGAGCTGCTAGTGGCTACTACAGTGGATCAGGAAGGTCTATTTTACATGATTTTGATACAGGTTTATTGAGGGAGCCAAAACATATCTGAATGAACTCCAGCCAGTTAGAGTTTCTCCTTCAGTCTAATCAAAGCATTAGGATTTTAGTAACTGTAAGTCAGTGCTACACTTAAATGGTAAACAGGTAACAGGAAAAAAAACAACTACCCCACCACTAAAGGTGCATTTTAGCTTGGGCAAAATAGTGTTCACTGCTGAAATTTAAGAGTTCTCAAGTTTGTGTAATTTCATAGAGCAGATTACACACATGAGAAATTTTGTATTTGGGTTGGGGATTTAGCTCAGTGGTAGAGCACTTGCTAACAAGCGCAAGGCCCTGGGTTCGGTCCTCAGCTCCAGGAAAAAAAAAAAAAAAGATCCAAATTAAGAAATTTTGTATTTAAAAAAAAAAAAAAAAAAGACTCAGAAGTTTCAATCCCAAGGGTACAAAATGCTCAACTCTGCATGCATTTTCTGAGTGCGTGGCTTGGATCACTGTTGTCATACCAAGGAAAGTCATCACAATTTCTGCATACCATTGTTCTGTATTTACATTAAAACTCTGCTTCTGACTTCTGTTCAAACTTTAGGAGAACTACCTTGATGATTCACCCAGAGTACTTTTCTACAAGCCAGCTTTGCACTAATACCAATTGCTTTGCAACAGGAGTCTCTGCAGGAGGTAGAACATAAACTGTTAAGCAAATAGTTGGATTATTTTCCTGTTTTGTGTCTTTTCATTGGCATATAAAAGTACTGATATTATCAGTGCATCTTCTTCTCCAGTCGTCTACAGCTATGTCCATATTCTTATCTCCAGTTTTAGTTCCCAAATGCATTCTCTAAACTTCCCTAGAGAATCATCTTTCCTAAAAGCCAATCTACTATACCACTCTTCCATGGGTAAGAGTCATCTAGTGGTTCTTCAGTACTAACAGAGGTAATACAAGACAGAGCCTACTGGCAAAAAGAAGTTTATGTGAGAGTATCAGCCCACAAATACTTGATTCTGATACTTGGCACAAACATGTACTAAGGACTTCTGGTCTACCTACCAGTCAGGAGATTCAACCCAACCCAGAAACCTAAGTTTACTGACCAAGACAGAAGACCTGCAGTGATGGGGCGAGGCTAGAGTAGTTAGGTCATCATAAGAGGACAGGTGCCCCAGCTTCCTTCCCAATATGTAACAGGAAAACGTGTGCTACCGTGTTTTGTGGCAGTAATGACAAGGCTCTTGGTTTTTTCTTGTATTTTTGGTTGTAAGCCTATCCTTGAATGGCTGAGCCATCTCTCCAGCCCTCTTGTTGTTTTTTCCTTTTTCTTATTTGTCATTCTTATTTTATATAAAATCTGGAAGAGACTTAAGTAGACTGTAGAGATTTAGTTTATTTGAATGTCAGATGATTAGGCCCTAAAAGCATACTAAAGAAATAAAACATTTTGGGGTCCCAACAGCAGCTAATTCTTACCCCTGATAGCTCATGTACTTTCTTAACAACATGACAAGTCATCAAAAACTGAAAAAATGTAAAATAACTGGATTTAAGGAAATCCATTAATTTAAACTAATGGGAACATATGGAGAAAGACTAATTTTATATTCCACTGCTGAGCTATCCCAAATTTAATGGAATCACAGATTTTGAAGAAATAGCAATCATAACAAGAATTCCAGCAATTACGGTAAATATTGTATTTTGTTTCCATAACTGTAAATGGAGTATAAACTTCATGACTATGAAATATTACTACTAAGGAAAGAGGCCTGTTTGCTAATGAGTAATATATGAAATAATTTAGCTCATTTTAAAAAAGAATTGATATTAGCTACAGCCATTTGTTAGAGCTTCTCAGACTAGCTAGCTCTCTACTAAATAAGAAATTTTATTCTGCTCCATACTCAAAAGCAAGCACTTCTTTGGTTCCCGTCACTTTACAGGAAAGCTCAGGTATTTCTCTAAAAATAGCTCACCCTTCTAGTTTTGCATTCTCGGTCCTCGATGATCCTATACCTGGTTGGTAGTGAAGTAGCTATCAAATTGCGGTAGGCTTACTGAGTATTCATCTGTCAGTCTGTGGCAAACTGTGCATTCAACAGACTTTATTCAATTCTTATCATTGTAACACATTAAAAGAATAACAATAACATCAACTATCATCACCACCAAGAAGAAAACCATTAACTAAGCTCAAATAGGCAGTGTGTTCCCCAAGGCAACAGAAAAGCTCTCTATTTTTTGGGACCCATGTTATATATATTCTGGAGACTCCTTTACGGCACTGTGGAAACTGTCATTGGAGGCATGATGACTGAAATCAATGCAATTATTAAAACATATCAATCACAGTTTATAAGAATAAAATGGACTATTAAGTTACTATGGCTATGAACTGCACAAGACCCTAAAGATGGCATGTGAACATAGATGGGAAGAAGTTCAGGAGGCCAAACTCCTAGCAAAAGAGCTATAGGATGTCAATGGCTTCTGAGGGAGGGAAAAACAGTTTTCTTCAGGAACAAGCTCCCTGATAGGTTACCTAAGTGGTCATCCCTAAACTCATGTACAGAGGGTAATAATATTTAGACTCAGATTGTGCGTGCACATGTGTGTATATACACATGTAAGTAGGTATAAAACAATAATATTTATAGAAGAAGAGAATATGAAGTTGAGAGGGGGATGTGGCTGGGGAAAAATGGAAGGAGTTGGAGGTGAGAGGGAGGGGTAAAAATTATGTAAATATAGTGTACTTATGCATGAAATTCTCAAAAAATGGTTCATGAATAAAATAGAGCCAGGATAACTGTTTAAGATTTCGTTCTCTCTCTCTCTCTCTCTCTCTCTCTCTCTCTCTCTCTCTCTCTCTTGAATGCGCGCGCGCACGCGCGCGCGCACACACACACACAATTTCAAATTGAACCTAGGGCCTCATTCATGGGAGTCAATTTCTCTACCAGTAAGCTACAGCCCCAGCCCAAATTCTCATTTATTACTATATTCTCGATTGAGAGATTGGTTAAGGTAAGAGCACCTGTAATTTATTGACTGTCTATGACATATTAAGCATTGGTAACAAACATCTCTCATCCTGATAAACAATAATGTAAAATAAGATTTCTCCCTTTAAGAATCTGAAAGCAGGCTGAGACTTGAATCAACTGGAGGAAAGAGAAGACTATTACATAGAGAACTAGGTATTGTCTTCTAATTTTTTTTTAAATTTTCAGCTTTTCTTTTAATTAATTCATTTTTTTTTTAATGTGTTGAGTGTTCTGTCTCCATGTACACCTGCAACCCAGAAGAGGGCACCCGATCCCATTACTGATGGTTGTAAGCTACCATGTGGTTGCTGGGAATTGAATTCAGGACCTCTGGAAGAGCAGCCAGTGCTCTTAACTGCTGAGCCATCTCCCCAGCCCCAGAGAACTAAGTATTGTAAAAGCCCACAATAAAGCTGGGGGAATTTTAGTGGTAGTTTGCCTAGCATGCATCAGGTCCTGTGTTCAATCCTCATCCCATTTTTATTTTGAATAAAAATGGTATTGCGGAGCCTACTTTAAATTTGCATACAAATAATGACTGTGTATATCAAGTCTGTGGTTAGCATTTAACTGAGAATGAAATACATTTTCTTATTTATAGAATCTGTCTGGAAATAAGAAAGATAGCAAAATAAGATTTATTCTAAACTAGTTCCATATTTACTTATCACATATAACCTATTATATGTGCAGACATAGAATATACAAAACAGGTTTACTAAGCTTGGCATAAAATGAAAATGAATTTTAAAAGTGAAGGCATATGATATTTATGCAGCGTGAAATGGAGGCAATCTCTCTGTATTTTTGTTACAGAAAAATCTTGGACCTGAAGTAAATATGTATTTATAAATGACTTTGTAACTGTAGGTAGAATTTATAAATGGCAGAATGTATAAGTTTCCTATAAATTTACATGAATTCTGGTACTTTCAAAATTACAGACATGGTAAAATGTCTTATTGTGACTGACAGAATAATACTGCTACAATAATAATTTCCTGTCAACTTGTTCTCTCCTGAATGCCTGAAGCACTTCAGTTTAGGTGTCAGGTTAAAATATGTGAGGAAGAAAAGAAACGGATCTACATGGCCCCATTTTTATAGCAAGGGCTACAGAATGGTGCCCAAATTAGGTGTGGGCAGATGTTTGTTTGTATAATTATATAAAAATGATGGTTTGAAATGTTTTAACTATGCCATGTGTCTTGCATTAAAGCTTTTCTGTAGGTAATGCTCAACATGTCAGATTAAACTCAACAAAATCCTTCCCCAACTTTTCCTCCTTGCCCTTCTCTTCTTGTGTTAATCTTCTAGAGCAATGGTTCTCAACCTTCCTAATGCTGCCACCCTTGAATACTTCTCATGTTGTGGTGACCCCCAACATAAATTTACTTGGTTGCTACTTCATAACTATAATTTTGTTACTGTTATGAATCATAATGTAAATATCTGATATGCAGATATCTGATATGTGACCCCTGTGAAAGGCTCATTTGACCCCTAAAGAGGTCATGATCTACAGGCTGAGAACCACTGTTCTAGAGTAACAGTCTAGATCAATTCCTTAACGTTCAGCAGTTAGGCTTCTATCTTCAATACCTTATGGGATTCTTAAAGACAATTTTCTGGCTGTGATGTCCTGTGACTTGTTTTGTTTTGTTTTTTGTTTTTTGGTACAACACAGGCTATTCTCCCGTAAAAGCCTTCTTCTTCTTTTTGTTTGATGACACATTTTTTTGTCTCTTGAATTTTATAGCAGTACAAATTTTTCTAACAATGTCTTTCACATTACCAATTCTGGGCCAGCCCTTCCTTCTTTGCACTGCCCTCTAGATATCAATATTTTTTAAAGTTGTTGATTCTCAACAATGTCTAGCCATCAAAATAACAGTGCCAAAAATGATAGATATTTCGGCTTTCCATCACAACATCTGCCCACACCTAATTTGGGCACCATTCTGTAGCCCTTGCTATAATCAAGCTGTTTTGTTTGTTTTGTTAGTTATTCAAGACAGGGTTTCTCTGTGTAACCCTGGAACTCAGGGGCTGCCACAAACTCAAGAGATCTGCCTGTCTCTGCTTCCTGAGGGCGGGGATTGAAGGTGGCTATGGTAATTCTGGCATATAGCCATGACAACAGGTGTTCTCCTAAAGGATCTACAACTGTCCTTACTCTTTTCTTCACGACTTTTGGAACTATATATATATTATCACCAAGGTAATCATTTGGTACTTCTGGGTTATTACAGGAAAAACTATCATTCTGACACCAAATTTGGAAAAGATCAAACAGCAGAGGGGTTCTTACTGAAAGACTTCTCAAAGTCATGTGTAAGCTTCATACTCTATGGTACTTGTCAAGGTTCTCTTCACCCAATAGAATGTGGTGTTTGCATTAAAAATTATCTCCTTTAGTATTGTAAAATAAAATAAAATAATTAAAAAAAAAGAAAAGAAAAAAATTATCTCCTACTTGCTACACAAAAGTGACAAGTTGGTGTAAAACGTTCTTCTATTAAAAACCCTTTGATCATCTTTGGATTGCAAAGCATTTACGGTCTTATTGCATTGTTAGGGATTAACTCATAGAATTATACATCCTAGGCAAGTGCACTACCACTGAACTATATCCCCAGCCCCATTAAAGCCTTGTAAGATTTAGCTAGAACCTTTGCCACATTTCCTCCTCTCTACTATATGATGAAGGGTGTACCCACTGAAGTCAGACACATTTGGTTTTGAATAATGTTTAGCTGTGGTAAGTGATTTAGATCCTGTAAATCTAATTTGCTGATTAATGAAAGAAAGATCCTGTTGCCTCCATCTGAAAGAGCTGCGTAGAAGGTACATACTAGTCCTCTTCAAACTTTATGTGAGCTACAGGAAACAGCTGTTTTAAGATTTCAGTATAGATCACTGTCAAATAAACAGTTCTTATGAATGAATGTCCAAGCTATGCCTTGAATTTCAGGTGGTTATGGATATGTGACATTTTAAAATGACTACCTACTATGGCAGTCAATAGCCACATGTGCTGCTGAGTAGCAAAATACAGCAATTCCAGGATGAGATATACTGTACCACATTCTAAAAACTCATTATCACAAAAATAATGCTAACTGTCTTATTAGTAACTTTAAAGATTGACTATATGTTATTTTAAATGTCTTAGTATAAATGCTAAGACATTTAAAATAATATGTAGTTTGCATTGCACTGCCACTGAAAACACTGCTAGAAAAACAACAACAAAAAACAGACAAACAAACAAACAAACAAACAAAACATTTCCAACAGCTTCTCTTGGCGAGGTGTCTCTAAGATCTCCTTTTGATACACAATAGATGAAGCTCTAAGCTCTTGAAGATCTTAGGTCTTTTTGTGTCTTTTCATCCTTAAATGCAGTGAATATTGTGGGCACTTAACTAGAGTGACTGAATTCAGATCCACTCTAAACTTTAGTGCATCAAATTCACTTGAATAAAATATTTTCCTCTCATTTTTCCCTCAGTTCCTAAAGAATTGTGTTTGAATTACATTTCTTGAATGGAGCATAGAACTGAAAAGTATACCTTTGATTTGTTATCCTATAGAACAGAGTTTTATCTTCTAGAAAAACTGAGTTTTCCTAAGTTCTTTTCATATAAAAATAGGCTATTTGACTAAGATTCCAGAATTGGTGAATGCCATCACACTTGAGTTCTTTTGAAACTCACAATCAACACTAAGCTGGTAACATACACTAATTTTTAAGCTGTAGCTATTTAGACAGAGGAAGAAAAACAAAAACAGAAATATCTAAAAAAACAGTATTCAAGGACAGAAAAGAAATGTTTTCTAAAAGCTAATATTGAGAGATGTTTAGTAATACTGATTTTAATGACTATGAATAGGAAAACAGCCAAAGAACTGGAAATAACTTTCAAAGATTTAGTAATATCTTCAATAAAGATTAAAAAAAAAACTTACCTCATGGCCACATTGCTGCCATCAATAACTACTGGTCTCAGATTTTCCCCATCATCTGTTACAATCTCTTGCATTGGAGATTCAGACCTCTGAGATTCCAGTGATGATGTTTCCCGCATTACACTGTTTATAGTACTAACTGTTTGATCAGCTTCACTTTTATTTCCAAGTTTGACAAGTTCTCCCAAAATATCATTGATTAAAGCATCAGTACCAAGTTTGTTGAGCACAAGCTGGACCTGCTCTTCAGAATACCCTAACTTCAGTGCAAACTCCAGTTTGGTTTGGTATTCTCGAAGCACATCAGGGGGGTTCTTCACATCCTTGGATGGAGTCTGGGACCCATCTGGTTTAAAGTCTTGCAAAATGTCACTGTGTTTGAGCAGGTGAGGCTCTAAGCAAGGGGACCGGCATAACTGCCTGTGAGTCTTGGTTAACAGGCAGGGCTCTACTGAAAGGCTACTCAGCTGTCCTGACTCAGGATCCGAACTTGTGCTCTCTTCAGAGTCGCCGGAGCTCACATTCTCTTCAGACACCTCTTTCTCTTCCTTCCCTGAACTGACTGTTTCCATTGTCGGTCTCTCCACCATAGGCCAAGGCACAGCTGCACTTATCTGTGGGTCAGTGCTCTCCATGTAAAGGTGGCCAAGGTCATGCCCCAGGTGATCTTTCAAGCCCATGAAGCTGTTCCGCACACTTGACTCCACTCTGCTGCTTTTCCTGTATTCTTGAATGCAGAGCACCCCGTATTCCTAGAGAAAATTGTCAAATATTTAATACATCATATTTATTGTTTGAATCTTACCTCAGTGAACAAGTCAGAATTGCCAAACCATTGGACGGCTACTTTGTATTTTGTCTGAAATCTCTCATCACGCATAGCAAACTTGCCAAGACTCCTTTTCATGAATCTCTCCCGAGGCAGCCAAGTAAACACAAAATCAAACTGGAGATTTTACAAAAGTTTGTTCTCTTTCTCTCTGTATGTGTGTAGATGTGTAGGTGTGTAACAATTAAAGCATAAGAGAGCGGGGCTGGAGAGATGGCTCAGTGGTTAAGAGCACCAGCTGCTCTTCCAGTGGACCCAGGTTCAATTCCCAAGCACCCACATGGCAGCTGACAACTGTCTGTAGCTCTAGCTCCAGGGGATCTGATACCCTCACACCAATGCACATAAAATAAAGTAAAAGTAATATATATAAAAGAATAAGAGAGCATGAATTTGGAAAGGAGAGGGTCACATGACGGGAGATGAAGGGAGGACAGGGAAAAAATAAATGATGTAAATACAGTACTCATGTGAAAATCTTAAAAAATAAATTAATTTAGATATTGAAATGAAGGGCTACATATTCTAAAATGGTAAGTAAGGAACTGAATAATCACAAAGCTAATTCCATCTCTGGCCAAGCCTGCTGCTATATTCCTGTGATACCAGCGATTGGGACACTGAGACATGATGATGGTGTGCTTGGGATTAGCTTGTGCTAGATAGTGAGTTCCAATCCAGCCTGTGCTACAGAAAGACCCTGTCTCAAGAAGAAGAAGAAAAGGCTAATTACATTCCATTTTGAGATGAATATAATTTTTTATTAATAATTATGACTTTGTGAATACTGAACATTGTAACAGAAGATACTTTTAAGTATTATGATCCTTTATTAAGTGGCAGAGACATTGTAGTCTATTTCATTCAAGAAAAAAGTTTTTTCTATATACATTTGTTGAGAACAGTGAAATTAAATATTGTACATAAAACCTGAGGCAAACAAGTACACTGTCATATCAGTTTCTTGGTTTTTAATGATAGAAAGTATTTTTGTATTGCATCAGATTAATTGACAATATACCTGCATTTCATTAAAAACTCACCTTTTCTCCATTTTTCCTGCAGGAATATTTTTACTGTTTAAAAGGTTTTTGTTGTTACATTACTTTTCTTTAAGACCTATTGGAAATAATTTAGTGTTCTATTAGGGATAGGTCAGAAAAGTAAAGTTACATTTTCTTTATACTTCGTTATGAGGACTATATCAACACCAGGAGTTTATTGATTAAGGCAACTCTGGTGTTCTATCATTAATTGGCAAATCAGGGGTAGCAAAACCTAAGGTTGTCATAAAAAAACCTACTTGAATAATCTAATGAAGAAAACTGGAGAAATATTTTCTTTTAAACTGAACCTGTTCAACAAAAATATACCAGAAGAAAGCTATTATATAACTATTAAAAGAAAATGCTGATTTTCTGAGAAATTTTAAAGTTTATCCAATAAACCCACTACAGGATCAAATATTTCTACATAGTGTAATGAATTTTATTAACTATGATAAATGCTAGAAACCGTACAATCTTAAAAAAATACAAAATTTCACTATTTCCTTGGGGTAGAAGTCCTACACGTTTCTATAAGACTTTCTTCAGGGTTTGTTCTTTGCTAATAACTTGAACACTACTGTTCTACTAATACAACACTCAGTAAAGAAACACCCAACTTTCCTAGTTCCTGGATGCCCCACTGATAAAGAGCATCTGCTTCATTATGAAGCTGTATCCATTTCAACTTTTTCTATTAATATGGATATGCATGGCCCAATTACCTAGAATTATGGAAGGGATTTTGAGAGTAAATCTGCACACCCTGTGATTTATTAACTACAGTAATGTACTAACACCATAATGCAAGTAACAAATCACTACAGCATCCCAATAATGGGATAAAGTTAAAAGAAAAATCTACACCGTAGCCTTAGTAAAGCTCCCACCAAAAGTATCTTAAACAAGGAAAATCTATTGGAAGCTGGGCTGCCTGGCAACCAGAAGATGGTTGCTAAGCTGCACTCCTTTAACATGCCATCATGAATGCTAGTGCAGTGAAAGAATAATTTGGTATGAACAAAAGCCTCTAAAAGAGACTGGGACTTAAGTGCGTCTGGTTTACCCTCGGAGAACAATGCAGCTGCCAAGCCAATCTGGAAGCTCCGACAGCATTGTTCTGCAAACCCCACAATCTGCTCTGACTGCAGGAAGTGCATTGAATGGCAACAGTTTTGATCTCCCCTGAAAAGTTTTGGTTTTGCATAAGTTGCTGTTGTGAGATAATTCAAGATAATGACTTGCTGACCAAATTGCTGAGTCGAACTAGGGAATATTATTTTTAATATTGAGTTTTGTTGTGTGTTTGAGCTAGAGGACCTATATTGGACATGACGAATACACAGAAAATACAGACAGTGAAAAACATTAGAATGGAATTTCTGATTCAAGGATATATGGATTTTGTTAATTTTCACTTTTCAAAGTGACAAACCCAGATACTGCCAAGATTTGAAACAGAAAGTAAGGCCACTCTACAACTGCATTCCAATCAGTCCTTCTCTTCCACCCGCAGGCTAGTGTTTGAACACGGCCCAGTGGCAGCACCGAGGCTGCTCTTGTGTGCACTTCAGCACATGGCTACAGTGATAAGGCAGGGAGAAGCGGATATTCGGTGTCGTCTGTAATATTAAGCCGTCTAATAGTTAACAAACACGAATACTTTCAACTCGAGACAATTTATGTCATTTGTACATACTATTTAAATAGTGTTTCATAATGTTTTTCAATAATGTTTCTCAATGTTAAAAATAAATAGGTTTTAAAATAACATCTGAAATAACCTGATTTGTATTGACTGAAATGGTAAAGATTTGGATTTTAAAGCTTTAGTCTGTAGAACACTTTGATCAAGTTGTAGCTAGAAAAAAGTTGCCAAGACTTAATACGGCATTTAAAAACAATCCAGAATTTGACACTATCTTAAAATTATTCGGTAAAAATTTAAATGCTAGCCTAAAGACTTAAAAAGAGATACAAATAGTAATAGAAGATGCAAAGCTTACAAGGAGTTAACATGCAAAACTACAGAATAAAGATCGCCATGATATTTACTTCTGTTCAGCCTCTTAACAATGACTAAGTTTTCAAAAGAAAAAGACTCACCAGAATGTGTTACTTATCATAGGTAATAAATAATATCTTTTTCTTAATTTCTAAACCATGAATATTCAGTAAAACCCAAGCTTATGTAAGTATTCATAAACTCAAATAAAATCTACTAGTAAGGGTAACTCTCCTCTGTTCATGCAGAAGCAGAGCCCAAGTGTCTCAGGCAAGGCAAACCAGTTTGTACTTCCAGAGTCGCTGGAAAACTTTGAGAAGAAATTAGAAACTTTGTATCACAGAGGCATTATACATGTATATTCTTGAACACAAAAGGTACTGGGCAAAGATACAATAATCTGAAAGACGTTTCCAGTTTCAACAATCCATAGATTAGCTCTAGATACTATATATTATATCAGAAACCCACTTTTTTCTTGATAAATACTATCTACTAAAAAATTAAGTAATAGTATTTGTTGAAAAAGAATGAATTATGCTATTTTTGTCAACGATGATGTTGAAAAATCATTTCAAAATATTTGTCAAAAAATAACTGTAGTGGCTAAAAGCAGGGTTAGGACATAAAGGGTACTGACCTGAAATTTACTGCATACACTGGAATTCCTCTAGTGAAAGGGTTGAAAGTTCTCAAGTAGATAACTTGGATAACAACTCACCTCAGAACCAGGTAAAGCTAGTTTGTAGCATTCTAAAGAGCATAGTGATCAGGAATAGTAGACCACAAACTTGTTACATCCAATTATTTGTTTGTAAAGTTACAATGCCATGAAAGTAGGTTTTGGTTGTTATCCAAATGGCTATACTATGAGAACAATGAAATAAAATAATGAATATGTAATAAATACCGACTGCTATGGTCTTTACGTGTTTAATTACCATTGTATTTGAGCGAGCACTGTTGTCTGCATCTCTCTGGCTAACAAAGGAAAGATGTCCCTTTGAACAGATTGGTTAATGTTCTGGGGCAACAGATGTCTACTGGAACTGCAGGAGACCAGCAACTGGTGGCCTGCCTATCTTCTGAAAACTTTCAATAGACTTATGCATATGTTCACACAATAGGGCATGTGGTGGAAACGAAAACCTCTCTTTAACCCTTTATGTTCTTTTCCCCATCCCACCACCGCCCTGAACTGACAAGATGAAAGTCTTTGTGTACTCCTTACTTCCCCATTACAGAACTCTTGAAAGTAACTCGAACGGCACCTTCAATTTAATATCTGAAATTAACACAAGAGGAAAAGGGTAGGAGAGAGGAAATAATTCTACATGAATACTGAAATTGTTGACAAGGCAACTGAATGCTTAATCATCATCTTTAAAACCAGCTGTTGGAACATCTATCAGTATCAATCCATCTCTGCAAACTAGACTCTAACACAATAAAAAAATCTACTGAATCTGACTAGCATTTCACAGGAACTGGCTATGGCAGTGATGCCTTAGGAAACATAAGCATTTGACAAGATAAAATCTAAATTTGTTGTTTAGCACGATATTAGAACTTCCTTGTAACTTGTCTTAAGCTCCAAATTCTTGTGTGTAATGCTTATGGCTTGAAAGCATTCATGAACCTACAAGTAATTATTTGCAAAATCCACAAACATAAAAATATAAAACTCGGCTTCACAGATATATTTTTACATAGAGAACCAGATTCTCTGGTATACTGGCACTAACACATTTGCATGTTTTCTTTTGTGGTGCTTCCTAGCCTTCACAGAGATGAAATTATAGCCCTTACAGCAAAGTTTAACTTCCAAAGCACTAAGTAGCAGATACTCACGTTAGCAGGAAAGTACAAAGACATTGGTTTCTGTGGCAGCTTCAGCAGTAACAACACAATTTTAGCTGCAGACTTCCAGGCAGGCAAGAAGAACAATGAGTGTTGAACAGATGGAATGGCAATGTCTTTGCTTAACCTATTACCGAGTAGAACTCCAGCCAATCACAGGCCAGAGAGCTCACAATTAGTTAGGCAGGCAGATGCAAGGCAACCTCAGCACCCTGCGTCAGGTTCGTAGGTTTCTAAGATAAGCAAGTTGATGTCATTCTTGGGTCTGCCCCGGGCAGCATGTGTATTAACAAGGGGTGTGCAGCAACAATAGGCCATACAAAGCTGACTAGCAGGCAGCTGCTCTCTGAGAGCAGTCATTAGGGAGCAGGCTGCCAACAAGGAACACCTGGCTTGGGCAGACCAGCCTTTCCTCCTTGTTTTTAATGCATGAAAACAAAGAAAGCAATTATATTTTAAAGCAGGAAAAGTTGCATGTTTCCAAAAAAGTTGAGGCTATATGCTAGTCTATTAGTGTTTCATTTTTCTTTGAGAGATAAAGAAAATGAGGTGTGTCAAAGTAGTACTTAACTATTGCAGCAATCTCCTTTAATAAGGGAGTGACGGTGAAATGAGGCAGAAGGTTATAGTCGATCTGTTTCTCTGGCAATAGTGGAGAATATGCACTTTAAAGTATCTGTTAGAAAGGAGGTGGTGTCACACGCCTTTAATCCCAGCACTTGGGAGGCAGAGGCAGGCGGATCTCTGAGTTCAAGGCCAGCCTGGTCTACAGAGTGAGTTCCAGGACAGCCTGGGCTACACAGAGGAACCCTGTCTGGAAAAATAAAACAACAACAACAAAATATTTGTTAATATGTTACAATATAATAAAACTTAAAGAGACCTGGTGAAGATTGCAAAGTAAAAGGCTTATGAGTTTACAAATAGAATTCATTTTAAAAAGCGAGTTCTCTAGAAATGTAGTAAAAATAAAATACTAATTTAGTCTAAGTTTGTGAAAACAAGTAACGTAAAGTATAAATTTAACAAAACTAACTTCAACTTAAAATCATCAGACCAGCCCAGATGAGCTATGTCAAATAGCAATGTAAAAACTTCTTATTATAGACACTGGTTAGCCATCTAATTAAATAAAAGCAAAATCTTTCATAACATACTTGCTAAAATGTATTTCATAAAATTTGAAAGTTGTAATACTCAAATTTAAGTTCAGAATATATTAATACTAAAATGAAATACTGGGATAATTTTGAAGGACATCTAAAGTACACTTAATAAGTACCTCTAATTTACTTCTATGTTACACGTGACAGTGTTTATAATCCTACTTGCTTCTGAGCTATATCAAGATAGGCTATATCTTGAGTGATTTAGGATTATGAAAACATTTAATCCAAATGTTAACACTACAAGACATTGTAGTATTTCCTTACTGAGCAAAATCTACAGCTACTCTTACTTATGTGATATAGACTACTCATTTGTGTAGTGTAGAACCAATACACACACAAGCATGGGCAGACATGCACAGACACAGACACAAGACACACAAACCCACACGCTTTTCACTGAAATGCAAATAAAATTCCAGTACAGGCCAAGAACTGCTGATTTATGCAAAGCTCAGACTTAAAATAAAACAAAAACAGAAAACAATAAACAACACAAACTATGATCTTGAACTCAAAAGATAGAAAACTGAAGTACTCCAAACAATGTAAGACAACTTCCCTTCTCACACATCAACAGCGGTTGTTCACAGTGGGACTATTTGTAAAAACTTAGGAAGAGAAAGTTCTAGTTTGGGACTTCTGCCCTTGTCTTTTTCGAGTCCACTCAAACACAAATCAGACTTTTCTCTAGTTACAAAATGAGAGAAAGATCTATTTCATGCACTTAAAATTTTCAGCTATCTCACCAAAAACATTCCTCCTGCTCACTAAAAACTTGAAATTAGTTTCCAGAAAGAAAAGACAAAGTATGATAATGTAGGTAATCGTGTCCATGGATGTTTTCCCTCAACAGAACTTAATATTTTACTGGTTTGTTGTTCCAAATGTTAGAAAAGTGTGTGTGTGTGTGTGTGTGTGTGTGTGAGACTCTGAGTGTGGAGATCAGAGAACAACTTTCTCCAGTTGGTTTTCCCTTCCACCATAAAGGTCCCAGTGTTCAAACTCAGGGTGTCAGGCCTGGCAAGCTCCTTCACCCACTCAGCCATCTTGTCAGCTCGGTGACAATATTTTTCAACAAAACGTAACTGCTAGATTCTAGATGTCATATTAATTTCTGAAGTGAGAACTATTCTTTTTCTGCCAAGCACTGTAGCAATATATCAGAAGCAGTTAAACTTGTGATGTAATTTCATGAGCCCACCGGAAATCAAGATAAAGTATCTCTACTGTCACAGTTTATTGTAAATTACTATGTCAAGTACACAGAATGCAAAGCCTCACTTTGAGGTAAGCATATGAGTATCACAGAATTGAGGAAAATTAAAATTATCTCTGCCTCCCTCCATTTCCAGAGCTCTTTTAAAAGGTCAAAAAGGTATCAACTCTGAAAGCAATAAGGCCTAAATCAGATAAAAATGATGAACACAGCATAAATCTATGCAAAGTAATTACAGCTATAGCCAAAAATACCTAAATTGCAAAGCACTGACGAGAAGACACAGTGAGAACAGTACTTAAGTATTTCTATTAAGGCCTTTTCTGTTGTTTGTACAAGGAAACCACCTAGTATGAATGGACAGTCTTTCTTTATCACTTGCTACCATAGTTACTACTTTACAGCTTTAATGCTGCAGCAGGAGGAATCCCAAAGAAGGAAAACTACCCCAGAGCGCAGCAGGAAGCCTCATCTACAGCACTGGATTAAGCTTTTTTGCAAACAGCAAATAAAGGCAGTGATCTGAAAAAGCTAATCAGATCCTGCTGTGATATTTAGACCCTCTCCGTTGCTAGTGTTGGATAATGTTAAGCACATTAAAACATCTGTAGGTGAAAAGGGCCCAGTGTGGCATTTTCGGTCACATGTCACATAGGCCTGCCTAGTCCACTTCCCACTGCAGGACAAATACAAACAGCTGTACCTCATGAGCTCTGTTTGGGTCATTGCAAAAAATGACTGCACATATATGACAGAAAGGAAACAAATAACAAAAGGAAAAGGAGCCAGCATAGTTCTTGGTATTCTTTACGATCTGTCAATGCAAAGGTTGGATCTGACATTTGAAAAGCGGGCCTTGTACATGTTCTGAGGCATGAAAGGGAAACAAGTGTGCTTTGAGGCTGTGTTTGGAAGCAAGTCTCTTGGCCAGAGGTGACTCAAATTGACTTTCTGTTACCTTTCTCTTTAATACATGAGCACTCTTGATCCCAACAGCAGTATCATGAAAGATTACCATATCAAAATTCCCCAATCATGCCCCTAAAGTTACAAGATATAGCTCTTGCCAAAATTTGTTATTATTTCTCAAGGTTTTAGAAAATGAACAAAACATAAACGATAACGTGCATACATAGTGTAAAAAGATGGAACAGAGGAATTGGGTACTCATAGGCCTATCTGAGTCTATTAGGAAGGCAGGAGATGTTCCATACACTAAACTATTTTTCAAAGTGTTATTTGAAATGTTGAATCACAACACTGATAATACTGACTAGATGAACTAAATACAAATTATTGTAGATTTGCATAGTATCAGCTAAACTCACAGGGTCAACTGTATCAAGAGCTGATAAATATAACTTTTTTTTTTTTTTTTTTTGGTTTTTTGAGACAGGATTTCTCTGTGTAGCTTTGCGCCTTTCCTGGAACTCACTTGGTAGCCCAGGCTGGCCTCGAACTCACAGAGATCCGCCTGCCTCTGTCTCCCGAGTGCTGGGATTAAAGAAAGGCGTGCGGCGGCGCCACCACCTGGCTTAAATATAACTTTTTATATGCTGATCCTAGCACGTTCCCAAAAAATCATAATTCTCCTAAGTTCTTTTGTGCAGTGAAAACCAAGAAGAGGAGGCATACGATGAAAACTTCAACATTAGTTCATGTTTGGATATGGCCCTAAATATAATCCATCCAAAAAAAAAAGTAATAGAAAGTATATCCTTGTATATAACACCAATGGTGAGAAGAAACATAAACTGAAACCAGAATCTTCTATTAAGGTAAATAATCAAATACAAATGATTTTGTATTAAACAAAGCTCATAATCTGAGAAAAATATTCATATTGGCTGGCTAGCAATATACTAAGAGGCCAGATGTAGTGGCACCTGCCCATAGTCTCAGCACTCAGGAGGTGAAGGTGGGAGAATCCCAAACTGGAGGCCAACTTAACCTACAAATACCTCACCCCAAACAGCAAAGTAAGAAAACAACAAAAAATGCACTAATACATTATGATACAGATGGAAACAAAACCCGATGGAAAGAGCCCTGCTGGAACACAGTGCAGATTTCAAATTCCAAACACATCCTCTGCTCCCACTTTCTTCAATGAGATAGTTGGCATTTCTCACTGCTAAGTTAAACACTGCTGGCAGATAGGGAAGTTGGTAAAAATTATCACTGATACATCTTCCTCTACAGCCACAAAATAAGCCAGTACTTATTTAAAAAAAACTTTCCCAATTCATACCAAGAATGAAATATCAAAAATCTTTAGTATAAGATTTACTTGCCCCTAAAAATACCACACAATACCAACATTAAATAAAAGCAGAAAGAAAGAAGGAAAATAAGAGTAAGAACAAGGTGTGGTGGCTCGTATCTGTGATCCTAGCACTTGGAAGGTAAAACGCTGAGTTAAGGCCGACCTGGGCTTCAGAATAAGATGCCTCAACAATCAAACAACACACTAAGAAATAATGAATGTATATGAATTTAATCTTTGCCCACAGGAAAAACAGACTTCTAAAGAAAAAGAAATTTAAAAAATTTACAGGCTTATGCTGGCTAGTTTTATGGCAACTTGATGCAGGCTAGTCATCAGAGAGGTAGGAATCTTACTTGAGAAAATGCCTTCCTAAAATCAGGCTTCAGGCAAGCCTGTAGAGCATTTTCCTAATTAGTGATTGATGCGGGAGGGCCGGGTCCAGCCCATTGTGGGTGGTGCCATCCCTGGGCTGGTAGTCCTGGGTTCTAGAAGAAAGCAGGCTGAGCAAGTCATGGAGCAAGCCAGTAAGCAACACCCCTCCATGACCTCTGCATCAGCTCCTGCCTGCAGTTTCCTGCCCTGCGTGAGTTCCTGTCCTGACTTCCTTTGATGATGAACTGTGATATGGAAAACAAAGTTCCTCCCCAAGTTGCTTTGGTCATGGTGTTTCATGGCAACAATAGTAATCCTAAGACAAGGATCAAAGAAAGAACTCAACATGTACGCCTTCTGGAAGGCCAACGACCAGGACAGAACTCAGGGTTTGACTTGTCATGTTTCTAGAGCGCTTTCATCTGATGATTCTGGGCTGGCTATTCAAATTCCCAAGACAGTCTTAGTAGTGCGGTTTTGGGTCATGAGCTAATCCTTTCACTCAATTAGCGTGGTCTGTGGTATGTGTTGCTGTGATTGGCAGCTCCCTCAGAACTATATGGAGTAGGCTGAGAGTTCATCTGATAAGGTGGTATTAACAAAAACAAAGGGAAGAAAATGGTTCTTAAATCAAAATGACCCACACTTCAGGTTAATTTTGATGTTTATAAAACAAAAATACACATGAAACAAATGTACCACCTTGGAACACAGCACTGGTTTGCTTTCACATCTGAGCTGTGTGATGGCTCTCACCTGCTTAAAGGACTCCATTGGGGCAGTAGTGCCTTCTAGAAAATATTCACCTTCTGTCCATTTCTCAGCTGCTTCATTCATTTAAGTTCTAGTTAATGAATTCCTAGTTGTTTTTCTCTTCTCAGCGCTGCCCTCTGTATGGACATGAATAACCTCCAGGTAGGCAAAGCGTACCCTCCCCTTAGGCTTAGAAGACTTGTTTCTTAATGCATCTCCTTAATTACCCCTAAGTGTCTTCCTGACAGTCACTGCCAATGACATCACTCTCAGGCTAAACAGATAGGCAGCTTCAAATCACAAGTTGCTGATGGTTTTTGTCTTCCAGACTACAATCTGGGCCTCCTCTGGTTCTATTGTCTTATTTCTCATTTCATTTATAGGGAAGAGACAGCAAAAGCAAAGGTACAGACGTTAAAAGGTCTGCCTTACTTCTCCCGATCACATCTGTCATTCAAGGCTCACTTCCCATAAGATCTTCTTAGACTTTAATGATCCCCAGCTCCTTTGAACGTCTATAGTATGAGTCGTCTAGACTGCACTATTTATGAACCAGGTGAGCTTCTGGAGAGCAGAATTACTTTGTCTTCAGTTATGCCTGTGTACAAATGGTTTAGCATGAGCAGTGTACTAACACCTGAAGATTCTTCAGTAAAAGTGTAATCATAATAACAGGTCTTGGCCAATTTGAATACAGAAACGCAACCGTTATTTTATTTCTATGTGTGTGACAGAGTGAGCATGTCAGTAGGGCTAACACTCAAGGGAGCCCACGTCTCCTAGTGCTGAACACGCCTCTGCATTCCTGGTTATGAGGCCTCCACTGGGGTAACACTGCAGCTCTGTCTTTCCCCTGGAGTGCGAGTGACCTGATATGTAAATCTAGCAGGAGCTCTTTCAAAAGCTACATGCATGTCTGTTATTCTTTTGTATTAATTCCACATGGCATACTAGTTAAAGCTGATTAGTGAAACAGGGCACAAAGAATAATCATAACTTTCAGAATCAAAGGCAGTTCCATCATTGATGTCTGTCTGTAGCACTCAGCACTATCTGAAATTTCAGGCATCCATCAGGGTCTTAGAAAGTATCTTCAACAGACAATGGGAGACAGCTGTATTTCCTGTGGGAGGAAATGGCTCAGTATTCTCTAGTTAATTATTTGTGGGAACTTTATATGACAAAGCTACAGTGAATCACAAGAATCCAGTGTAATTGCTCTCCTTCTTGAAAATTCCTCTAGCCCTATAATTTTTTAATACCAGCTTTCCTCTAAACTGAGTATGTGCTCGGTGTCTTGCACTAAGGATGCTGCAGGGTCAAAGTGCATCCTCTTGTCTTACAGCACAGTGTGTATGGAGGGGCAGGGGAGGTGACAAGGACCGGGAACTAAGGCCAAGGAAACTAGAGTGTTAAAGGGCAGTGCTCCTCAAAACTTGACACTGCATTTGAACCAAATGAGGATTCTGGAGATTCTGATTTAAACAGCCCACATTTTAGTATGTTCATAAAGGCCATGGGTCCCCAGGTTGCAGGTCATAGAAAGAATCTGTCCTTTATTCTGAGGTGGCAAACTGGAGGAGTTTTTGGATAGAGGGGTGCCAGGCCAGTTCCATATCATAGCTTACAAACTTGGGCTTATTTTGTACCATGTTCCATTGATCTTTTTCTATTTCTGTAACTTGGACAATAAATGAAAAACTGTTGATTACAATAGATTAGGTACACTATATGTACAAGTCTTTACTGCTCTATTTCTCCCATTTTCAATTCCATTCCTGGCCATGGTTGTATGGACATGCTTTCAGGTATGTGTTAGTTGTTTTGACAAAGTTTTCAGCAAGAGCTGTTGAGAACTTCCTGGGGACCCTGCTGCTGCAGCACTTCTGTAAGGAGCCCACTGATTGCACTGAGTCCAGTGAAGTTGGCTTTGTTTTTCAACAGGGTCCTTTATGGGGTCATAGGTGTCTCAAGAAAGTTGTCTTAGAATATTCTGCTGTTTTGTTTTCTTCTCCTTATATTTTCCGACTAGCTATTGTTGGTATCTTAGAAAATACTTGAGACATGAAACTTCAGTGAACTACATATCAACTTGTGCTTTAGTGTTTCCCTGTGACCCTTGAGTGTTCCAGGTACATAGATCAGAGTACATCTTCCCAACCAACTCTTACATCTGCATCACAACTTCTGACTGGTTGTACTGTAATACTAAAGAACAATGTGCATGCACATGCATGAGTGTGTGCTGACCCTGATACCCTATAGCATGAATGGCTGGGTTTTTAAAATGCTACATATGGCCGGGCAGTGGTGGCGCACGCCTTTAATCCCAGCACTCGGGAGGCAGAGGCAGGTGGATCTCTCTGAGTTCGAGGCCAGCCTGGGCTACCAAGTGAGTTCCAGGAAAGGCGCAAAGCTACACAGAGAAACCCTGTCTTGAAAAACCAAAAAAAAAAAAAAAATGCTACATATGACATAAAAATATGGTTACATATATGCATACATTTAATGGAAGATTATATTTACTAATAATTCACTAAGAGAGAACGTGTGTGTGTGTGTTTGTCTATCTACCAACTTATCTATTGACCTACCTAAGGTCTTGGGCAAATTAATGTCTTCATGCCTAGGTATCCCCAGTTGTAGAAAACAAAGGCATATAATATGGTTATTTTGAAAATTAATGATCAAACCCTTAAAACAGTGTTAGATGCATAATAACCAGTCAGTATTAGTTATATTAATGCATATCACATGCATGCCATACTATGTATAGCCTTGCAAAAATCAGTTACACAAATACATTCTCTCCTTTATCAAAAGTTTAGGAAAAAGCAAGGAATGCTGATTGCATTAAAATGATCTATGAAGCAGATCACATACTAGAGGCAGAGATAAGAGGGTCATGAGTTACAGTATCCTAGACTACATGGTGAGCTCCTACCTCAACACCAAACATTATCATGGACGTTTTCATTTAACTCATCAATATGAATATGTTACTAGACTATCTAATATAAATACAGGGGGAGGACTTGTCATTTTCTATAACTTATCCATTGGCTACACATGGGCCTCAGTGTTTGCCGACTTAAACGAGATATAGTTAGTTTATTCAACAGTATCTCTCAATGGCCAATGCCACAAAAATGAGTGAAACCACTTGTTCCTATTTAGGTGCCGCTATTTCTAAAGATGATTCACTGGTATTCTGAAGTTTGTCTCTGAATGCTTACTATAAATCCTAGGGTATAGTTAACTGCAGCATGGAATCTAATGAGAAGATGAACAAGGTAAGAATAAGATATAAATTTACAATGTATAGATGTAAAACACAATAGCATGTCAATGCTCTGTCCCGAACTATCCTAGTACCTAAAAGTTACTCATCATCTCTCAATTCAACATGAGTGCTAGAATAGGGTTGTTGCATGGACCAGTGGAATTAATACACATCATAACTTGTAACTGTGACACAGTAAAAGCTGAAACACGTACTTCAAAATGCGTGTAAGTGAAACTATGGTACGGAAAAAGTAGAAATCTTGACTTACAGTATTTATGTTCTCAGTGAACTAATTGTAAGGGTTCTCTCTTTATAGAATTAAAAAATAACATGCAGGCAAAGGTTCTCATTGGGTCCCACTCACCACCTGTTTAAAGATCCAAGAAATCAAATAGTTCACACTATTTATTTGCATTCAAATGGAAATAATTCTAAAGTTCTCTCCTTATTAACTAATTAAGAAGAAAGAACATCATTCAGGAAAAGTCTATTATTGCATCTCACTAGCTGTTCTTACCCTGTTTACAGAACAGCAAAATCAAATGCCTCAGAGTTCACATAACCTATTATATTCCTTTGTTCATGATATCACATCACATGAACTTATGAACAAAAACAATCTAGAACGATATTTCTCCAGGGAAAAAGATACGACATTTAGTTCAGAAAAGCCAATGATACAGTGTTTTTTTTTTTTTTTTTTTTTTTTTAAAGAAACACCAAGATTACAAGGCCAGAAAAGACTTTAGCTGGTGATGCTAATTATAAAATGTTAGTAGTACCTGGTGAAAAAATGTATAAAAATTGTTGGCAATCAGTAATTTAGAAGGAATATATTGATTTACTGGTGGGCAGGAATAAGGGAAAAAAGATAGTAACTGGGCCAGGTGTAGTGGCACAAGCCTTTAATCCCAGCACTAGGGAGGCAGACACAGGTGGATCTCTATGAATCTGTAGGCAGCCTGATCTACATGGTAAGTTCCAGGCCAGCCAAATCCTATAGTGAGATCTGTCTGAGAGGGGGAATGGGGAAGACTGGCAGGAAGAATGAATGAAATTACAATTACAAGATATATTACAAGCGCCTAAAAGGAAAGCAGTGTTTTTCGAGGGAATAACACACGACCATTTGTTTCAGTTTAGTGATACAGATGGTAGGTATTAACAGTTTCTTTAAAGCACACAGCTGTGACTGACGAAGAGCAGCCATCCCTCCGACCTATGCAGGGCACCATCTCCTCAACCTTGCCATTTCTAACCACAGAAGGTCCCTAAAGCAATACATTGCTATTTGCCACACTTTTCTGTTAGCCATGTTCACGGGCCTACAAACTAACTATTGAAAAGTTAAAGCCATAGTAATTCCCTCAGATATTGCTACTGAATAAAATAGTATATTTAAAAACATCCCTAAAGAATCATTTGATTTGCAAAAAATCCAACAATGACTAGTTTGTTTTATTAATAGTCATTAAACTGAAATTCAGAACATATAAATTATACATGTTAGCTAGCTGACTAAACTTTATTGCAAGTCTGTTTAAGTAATATAGTTTTAAAGTAATACTTCGATGAAACGTAAGAAAATAACACGGTCCACAATTAGAAATTCAAAGCAAATGGGAGGTTAAGCCAGCTCTACTAAATTCATCAATTCATTTATTTGCATGCCTGTCATGAGAAAGAGCTGTAAGTGACTCAGACAGGTTACATGGGTGAATATAGCTCTTGAGAGTCTCTCTCTCTCTCTCTCTGGTGTGTGTGTGTGTGTGTGTGTGTGTGTGTGTGTGTGTCTTGTGCATGTGCACGTGCGACCTTTCGGGGATCAATGGAACATATGTTAAGAACTCTTGGATATAGTTCAATGGTAGATTGCTTGCCTAGCATGCATAAGGCCCTAGATTCCATTTCTGCACAGAAAAAAAAATTAAGTGTGCATACTTCAGAAGAGATGACATATGTTTGGTAGGAAAGGATTAAGCTACAGAAACATTTCCTTTTTCAGGGGATGGCAGGAAGGGATAGGAATAGTTTCAAAAGAAGGAGTCACCTGTCCCTCCCCACTTTTTGAGGTGGGGACAGAAACCTTAGAGGAGGAGTATCTCAGCAATTAAAGGTCTGAATGGATGCACGCATGCATGGGACTAACTGAACGAGTACCCACAAAAGAGGGACATCAGTGAAGGGGGATTAAGACTTGACTGTCAGGAAAGCAATGGCCCCCGTGATCCTTTGCTAAAGCCAGTGTCGTCGTTCCCTCCCCCCCCCCCCCCCCCCCCCCCGCAATTCTGTACTTCTTTCAAGGTTCTGCACGATGCAGGGGCAGGACCAACTGGGAGTGGAGAGTGAGGCAATGAAGGCCTGCCGGGGAAGCCAGGCTTCAGGAGACAAGGTTAAGTGTGGTGAGGTACCTGCTCTGCCTCCCTTCCTAGCCTTTCTCCAACCTCTCAGCACTTCGGATACTCAGGCTTCATGCTGCCATCTACCAGGCCACAGCCACCGTCCTTACCCCTGCCATGATCTTTCGTACCCAAAATCAAAACTCCCAAAGAAAGGTCAGTGAGTGTTGGGATCCTTGCATGATTCAAAGAAGTAGGCAGTTAAGTGTGAAGGTTCTTGAGATACAGCGGAGTAACAAGAACAGCTTACTAAACCACATCTTAGGGCTGCTCCTGGTCTCTGGACCTCCTTGGTTCCCTGAATCCCCCTTCCTCTACATTAGTGGGGGTGGAGGTGGAGTAGAAGTAGCTTATCTCAGTCTCTTATGTAAAAAATTAAAGGGCATTCACTAAGGAATACAGGGTTAGGGTTTGCTAACTGCATTTCTCACTTTTAACAAGTTTTTAGCCCACTGGAGTTTGGGAAACAATGTCTAAAGACTATGGAGGAAACAATGATTTGGTAAGTGAATGTGTCTGTAAGGAACCAGTATTTGTAAAGTAAGTAGCTGAGCATTTTACTTTACCTTCTAACTTTATCTTTTAAAGAGATAACAAATGTAACAAACTCAGTAAGAGGCCATTCCATATTAAACATATAATCACATATAACATTCTAATCACTTTACTCATAAAATACATTTTCATAGCATGTAATTTTTTACTTGGGGCATCATGTTAACATTCAGAAGTTTTGCATTTTGGAGCATTTCTGATTTCAAATTATAGGATGCCCACATTACCATACTATGTATAACGAGAAGCTGTTCATAGTCAAGAATGATGGCTAAGGCTTGAGTGCTTCAGTGCACATCATCAGTCCTTCCCAACAGTCATCTCACATGGTCACATCATGACAACCTGTTATTGTCACTGTTTGGGAGACAGGAAAGTGACTCAGGGAAACGAGAAAGAAACTTGTCCCCAATCACACACATACCATGCAGCAGTACAAGGGGGGGGGGGTGGCCACAGACTCGGTCTCCCTGACTATAAAATAAGCTGTGGCACTACAGCCACTCACATCTAGCAAGTCAACAAGGCTGTGTGAAGACTCCGAGCAAACTGATGGATGCGTAGAAACGAATATTCCTACACTAACAGGGTACTAACCAGTGTAACTTCTCTAGAGGTCAGCTGCTGTGATCACAGATCAGAAAATGGTTTAAAATACAGGCTGGGGAGATGATTCAGCAGTTAAGAGACCAGAGCTCAGTTTCCAGCACTCACCAGGTGACTCACCACTGCCTCCAACTCCAGCTCTAGGGCATTTTGGTGTTCTCGTCTGGCCTCTCAAGACACCTGTACACTTGTGTGCATACACTCACACAAACACACAGTTAAAATAACAAAAATAAAAAAGAAATTCATATGTAGCACACTTTGGGCACAGATCCCTATACAGACATTTGTCCTACAATTGTATTATGGGGGAAAACTGGTCAGAATCTATGTGTCCAGAAATGTATCCATTTCTTTCAGGCTTTCCTAGTTGGTAGCATACAGTTTTTCATAATAGGCCACAGTAATCTCTTTTTATTTTGTGTTATCAGTTGTAATGTTTCTTTTTTCATTTCAAATCTTATTTGACTCTTTTTTTAAAAATCAAACTGCAGTATTTGAATATGTTCAGTATCATCCAGGCAGTAATAACCCCTGAAAGCAGTGGTTCTCACCCTTCCTAATGCTAGGACCCGTTAGCACAGTTCCTCTTATTGTGGTGATCTCCAGTCAGAAAATTATTTTTTCAGAAAATTATTTTTGTTGCTACTTAATAATTGTAATTTTGCTACTGCTATGAATCATAATGTAAATATCTATGTTTTCTGATGGTCTTAGGTGACTCCTATAAAGGGTCATTCTACCAACAAATGGGTCGTGACCCACAGGTTGAGAACCTACCATTTTAATTATCTCTTGGGGAGAACTATAGGTGTTTTCATAATTATTTTACACCTTTTATATGTTTGACAAATATATGATAAAATATGCCAAAATATTAAACTGAAAACTTAAGTTTAAGAGATAGGTTGAAGTGGTAAAATAATAATAATAATTGAAATGGAGTTTAGAGAACACTCCTCTTAGCCGGGCAGTGGTGTGGCTCATGACTTTAATCCCAGCACTCAGGAGGCAAAGACAAGTGAATCTTAGTGAGTTCAAAGCCAGCCTAGTATACAGAGTGAGTTCCAGGACAGCCAGGACTGTTTCAGAGAGAAACTCTGTCTTGAAAGACCACAACCAAAACAAACAAACAAACAAAAAGCAAACAAACAAACCCACTCCTCTTTATTTGAGACAATTTTCCCTACGTATGTAACCTTGCTAACTTGAACTGACTTGGAACTCAGGACTTCTGTGTTACTCAAGGCACTTTTGTCTTAGCAAAAACAGGAATAATATATTTCATCTAAATAGACCATTTATTGTACAGTTCAAGTTTTTTTTTTTTATAGCTGTACTAGTCATCTTAAAATTAAGTAATCCCTAAGATCAACTCAGGCCAAAGAAAATGACACAAATATTTTAAAAGAGTAAGTTACATGAGATGGCTTCAATTATATGAGCAAACCATTCAATGTATGAATGTAAGTGTATGAAACAATGAAAATAAATTTTGAAGTAAAAGCCAAGATCTGAAACAGACTAAATCACAGAATAGGATAAAATTAAGCCCACATAATTTTGAATAGGAAATGAGTACAGATGACTAAGAACAAAAACTAATTTTAGCTTCATCCTAAAAGACATAAAGTAATAGAGTTAAAGGACTTTTTAAAACCCCAAAATATAAGCTTACATATTTCTAACAATAAAAGCTTGATTTTACAGAAGTTTTACATCTGGCAACTTCAATTACTCTCAATACAACTAAGAGCCAGGGATTAAGTAAAAAGCAAAATAAATAAATAAAAGCTCCTATCCAATCAAACCAATGATAACTGTTAAATGTTTTTTTTTCTTACTAACTTAATGCCTTGTCTAGCATTTTTCATTCATTTAAAATTTTTATTACATTTATTTAGAGAGAGTGTGTGGTGTGTGTGTGTGTGTGTGTGGTATTATCTTTTTGTACACTGTGAAGATGTGACCCTCTGACTGCTTTAATAAAAAGCCGAATAGCCAATAGCTAGGCAGGATCGCCAGACAGAGAGAATGCTGGGAAGAAGGGAGATGCCAGGAGATGCAGAGGAAGTAGCATGGGCAATACTGAGTAAAGGTAACAGACTCAAGTAAAAGCACATAGATTAAAAGATATGGATTAATTTAAGTTATAAAAGCTCATTAGAAACAAGCCTAAGCTATTGGCCAAGCTTTCATAATTAGTAAGTCTCAACGTTGTGAGCTGGCTGGTGGGCAGAGAAAGACTCGCTACACACATGCCATAAAATGCTTGTGGAGACTGGAGGACAGCCTGTGAGAGCTGGCTCTCTCCCTAGACTGTGAGGGTTCTTGACTCAGGACATCAGTCTTGGAGGAAGCAAGCGCCTTTGCACACCAAGCCATCTCACCTGCCCTCATTTATTATTTTGTACCAGTAAATGCAGGGCTACAAAGTAGACAATGTCTGATGGGTAGAAACAGAAATAAAATTTATATTCTTACTTAGGGTGAGAGCCAGAGAAATGACAGCGCTAGAGCTAGCCTTTTCCATACAACATGACTCTTCATCCCTCAACCTATACTATCGGGGCAGCCTCTACCAAATGTGTCCAAACTTCTGACACACTGACACACAACGTATTTGCAGGGCTTGAGAACTACACAATGAAGTTACCAAAATTAATGCAAAACAAATAAAATCTCATTTGAAGCAAGTCTACAGCATTGTATTGCGCTCCATTCTGGGTCTCATGTAGGTAGCAGGCAGGGCACACTCACTCGGCCTTCTGACACTGACTTTTTAGGTATAAGGCTAGCTTGCTATCATTTAGTTTCACAATGCAGAGCTGATATCATTTGCAAATTAGAGAAAGTGAGTGACAGTATCACTAAGGAGTAGCTACTAACAAATAGAGAAGACAATATCACTGATGTAGTCAACATAATTAATTCTTCACACTTCCCACATCTAACACAATCTGCATAGCTACTTAAAGAGTGAATCTCTGTCAACTGGATCAAAATTCTTAACACCTCTAGTTATCCATTTCATGTGCACACTCCAGTGCTCATGGGAGGTCACAGGACAACCTGTAGGACACAGTTCTCTCCTTCCACCTTGTGGAAGGACTCAAACTCAGGTCATCAGGCTTGGCAGCAAGTTCTACCAGCTGAGCTGCCCAACTAACCAGCCCAACTGCCAAACATTTTTCAAGTTACTCTTTAATTAAAGTGTGATGAAATCAGCCTTCTTACTCTGTTAGTGGGTTTACAAATCAATACAACTTGTGGTCAAAATGTATTCTTTTCAATCATTGTATTTAGAAATACATTCTTAAACCACAGACATTGAAAACACATTTTTACTGAGATATTCAATCAAACCATTATGATACTGAAATTTTAGGAAAACACAAATGTCTGAGAGCAGGAGGATGATTACATAAAATAACATTGTTAGAAAGAAAATATTTGAAGTATTGTTAATACAATAAGTAAAATCTTGATGCACATTATTATAGGAACTGGAAGGGGGATTCAACTCCTTAAATAATATAACTCCAAATATGAGAAAATGTTCTGCTGTCTCAAAATCAAACTCCTTAGGATGACGCTATTGCATTGTTTCACCTTCACAATAATATGCAGGACAATATATTCGGTTACAGAGACTTTTAGACTGACTCAACAAGGATGCAGCAGGGCTAGGTTGGAAACCCTCACTCTGTCGATGTTAACTACAGTTGAATGCTGCAGGCCTGTGAGGCTTATCTGCACTGAAGAGCAGGAAGTTGTTTTAGAGTAACTGGTACACTACAGGTCAGCACCAGGCTCTCAACAGTGGGAGGCTAAACCCGGAATCCTCCTTCAGTGTTCACTCATTTGTTACTGTCCTTCCAATACAAACCATCCCACATGACCACCACATGACCACCACAAGCCACTCCGCTTTCCCTGCAGCCCTCTAGGGCATGGCTCTCAGTCCTAGCTACTTGAGCCTAATTTTGAGGCCTTACACAGAATCTGAATTTTCCATTTCTTCACTCACAGTACTCAGGGACTTCCATTAAGTATTATGTCCTACCTATTAGTAAGAAGTCCTCTAGAGGTTAGGGCCCTTACTCCACACCTAAATAACTACTGAACAATGAAACAACTTCCAATGAGCAATAACTGGCAGGTCAGTTTGTTACTTCACAGTCTAAAAAGATTTTTAAAAAATTCCCTCAACATTTTTCTTTAAAACTTCAAATCAGAATGAAAGAATTCTTCTAAGCTTAGATAAAAACCAAATCATCAAGCAGGCATCCACAGCAACACTTTTAGACATATACAGTAGTTAAATGCAAGGACCATTGAACTCTGCTAGAATGACAGCAAGGTAATTCAGTTTCCGACTAGAAAAAACGTTTTTAATGTACATTTTCTATTAACCGTTTGGGCTCCAATTTGGCAGTTGTAGCCCACTAAAACATCTCCAAAGAAGCCCAAAATATAAAACAGGATTTATTTTATTTATTTATCTTTGTTTTGTTTTGTTTTTCGAGACAGGGTTTCTCTGTATAGCTTTGCGCCTTTTCCTGGAACTCACTTGGTAGCACAGGCTAGCCTCGAATTCACAGAGATCCGCCTGCCTCTGCCTCCCGAGTGCTGGTATTAAAGGTGTGCACCACCACCGCCCAGCCAAAACAGGATATTTTTATTGTGATCATCTAAAAAAAAAATGGTAAAGGAAAGTGACTAATAAAAGCTCCCTTCAGCACATAAACATTCCAAGTTTCTATTTCCCATCCTTTAATATTTTCCATTACACTGAAATAGCTCCATTAGACTTCCATTATTAAATGTTAAGTTAAAAATATTGATCTCTTGGTTGTCATTCAAACTGAGTTATGGGATACAAATCAATGGTAGAAAACCTAGCATATAGGAGGTCCAGAGTTCAACCCCAAATATCAAAAAGAAAAGAAGTGCTCATTTACTTTGTTTATAATGTTTCCTGGTTTTGTTTTGTTGCTTGTTTGGAGACAAGGATGCATACTTTATAGCCCTGACTGGCCTAGAACTTGCCATGAAGAGCAGCCAGGCCTAAAACTCAAGAGATCTGCCTGCTTCTGCCTCCCAAAATCTGGGATTGGAGGCGTGTGTCCTCTTCTTAATGGTCAGACAGTAGAAGAATTGGAACTTTGAAAGCAAAAAGTGATTCTTTAAAGAAAAACATTCCAATGTGGATTCAGATGCAACAAAACAGACCATTTTGATGTCTTTATGGTACCTTCAAGTAGACAGCCATAGAATAATGAACTGCAAGAAAAGATGTGAACAGAAAGTATCTGAAAGATGCCTGGTCCTGGGCTTAGACCAACAATAAGATTGGTTTTTTTTTTTTGTTGTTGTTGTTTTTTTTTTTTTTTTTTTTTTTTTTTTTTGGTTTTTCGAGACAGGGTTTCTCTGTGTAGCTTTGCGCCTTTCCTGGAGCTCACTTGGTAGCCCAGGCTGGCCTCAAACTCACAGAGATCCGCCTGGCTCTGCCTCCCGAGTGCTGGGATTAAAGGCGTGCGCCACCACCGCCCGGCAAGATTGGTTTTTAATACATCTTTAGTGAAGCTATTTATTCCAAAGAGACACCAAGATTAAGAAACTGTAAGCAAAATTAAGTATACATGTAAGAAACTAAATAAACTTAAGTCATGCCCTTTACCCATGATTTTGTTTGATACATCCTCCTATCCAGCCCTGGCTAGCCTCGACTTAGAATCCTGTTGCTTCAGATGAGGGCTGGGATCACCGGCCTGTGCTGTGTCCACACTGCTCCTAGCTGTGGTCTTTTAATAGGTCTTGGAAAGTCAATAAATAAAGTGTTTGAGGCATGGCTCCTGTTTTCTGTTTACATTTGAAGTAGAGAAGGAAAATCTCAGTAAGGAAACGAGTGAAGAACTGTACAACTTTCTCACATTTCTAAATATACAACGCTTAGGCCCAATTATCTCTTCATCTATTCTAAGGCGGTTTAAAAAAAAAAAGAAGAAGAAATCTGAATCAATAAGCGTCTGATGGAGCTGGAGATACTCCAAGACAGCCTTGCAACCAATAGGAGAACTTTCCCTAAATGTGGATTACGGTTTCATCTCTTTTATCACAAAACTGAGAACACAACCCCCACCTCGGAGTGCTAACGGATACCCTAAGCAGCAGGAAGCCCAGTTAAGAGGAATCAGGACTGGGAAGCAACCGCTGTTTGTAAGGACTTTCAGGGACAGTCAAGGATGAAACAGTTTAGGGCAGAAAAGCGGAATTCATTTCTCCAAGTTAAGTAACACCTTGTCGCACGCAGGGAGTTTAAAAAAACAAAAACAAAAAAACGATCCTAGCTGTAATGGATGCGGGCTTCGGGCGGGGGGCTGAGGAGTGGGGGACCACCGGGACGAAGGGTGAAGGGTTTGCCCTAGGACCCGCCGGAGGACGGGTGGAAGGATGGCTAATGAAAGCGAATGGCGGGCGGGCTGGATGGAGATGCCGGGTGATGCCTCACCCCACCGGCGGCGCGCGAGGGTCCGAGCGGCAGGATCACAGCGATGGGTCCGTTTCCCTCGGCGGCGCCCGGGCCCGCCTCCATGTTCGCTGGCGGTGGCCCGCGGGCGGCCGGCCGGGCGGGCGCCACTGGACCGGCGTTCTAGGCCGCCGGGCCCGGCTTCACCTCGCCCGAATTCCCCCGCGGGGCCGGCGCCGCCCGCGGGCAGGATGCGCTCGGCTCTCCCGCTCGGCGTTCCCGAGCGGCGGGCGCTGGGCCACTCGACCTCGGGGGGTCGGAGCCGCCTGGGCCTTGGAGTCCCCTGAGCGCGGTCGCTCCGGCCCCGGCGGATCCTGCGCTCGGCGCTCGGCGCTCGGGCGCGGCCTCCCCGCCCCGCGGGCCTCCCCGCGCCGGCTGCCTCTGGAGCGTGGCTCACCGAGCACGGCGAGGGGAGGCGACCGCGGCCACCTCCGCCCTCCGCACACCCCGCGGGCCGCCGCGCCACCCACCTGCAGTGTCTTCTCCGCAGCCATCACGACATGCTCTGGAAGCCGGGCCGGCCGCGGGCCCCCCTCCGCCAGGCGGCCACACTCTCGCCTCAGCGCCGGGCCGCCGCGGCCGCCGCTAGGGCTCGGGCCGAGCGGGACGCTCCCTCATGCCGCCGGCCCGCCCGCCCGCTGGGCGGACCGCACGCCAGGGCCGCGGCTCTCAGGCGCCCCCGGGGCTCCGCCGCCCGCCGCTGCGGCCGCCGCCGCGCTCCTCGCTCGCCCGCTCGCCCGCTCGCCCGCCCGCCCCGAGCCGCTGCAGCCGCCGCGTGCCGCGTTCCTCCCCTCCGCTCTCCTGCCTTCCTTCGCCGCCACTGGAGCGGAGCTTGGCAGACCAGCACCTGCTGCTGGAGAACGCGGAGAACTGAAACAGGAAACCCGAAGCTAAGGGGGGGAAACCCGGGAGGCGTGGAGAGGGGTGAGGGGAGCTGTTGGAACCTGTCGGGCTCTACCCGAGCCTCCTCCCCTCCCGCGCTTTCCCCTCCGGGCCCAACCCTGGGGTCTCGGATCCCTCCTCTCCACTCCCCGGTTTTGCCCCGGACGGTGCCTCTTGATCTGGCCACATCGTCTCCACCCTGCACCAGCTCGGATTATGCTCCGAGCAGTCAAGGAAATCGCATTGCTTTCTCAGGGCATGTTCCTTGTTGTTGACTTATTATTAATACCCTGAAATGGGGGGGGGGGGGCGGCGGGAAGAGGCAAACAAAACACCACACCCTGCATAATAAAACTAGTAAGGGAATTTAAGCAAATGAAGCTGTAGGGATTTCACCCTTTGGGAAGGACTTCCTTCAGCTAGGGAACTGGCTTTGCTGGAAATGGCAATCACTTCGGAATTGAGGTTAAACCCAAGATAAGCTCAGATCTCTTTGGGCTGGGAGCAGGCAGCCCTGTGCACCGGGAGGGACACGTGTGAATCGCTCTGAGCTCTGTTTCAGAGAAGTGAACACCACCTAGCACAATCTAGGTCAACTTCTCGGAAATGCTCCCGTCATCTTATTCATCTGCTTATGGAAACGTTATCAGGAGTCTCACTTCTTGACCTTGCTGGATGCATCTAATTCTGGAACAGGAGGAAAAGACACTAATGGACCATGTGCCGCCATCAGTGGTTTCCTTATCTCATGAAATTGCCACTATAGCCAGGTGAGCTAGGTATTATGACCCTGTTTATCGTCAGGCAATCCAAGTTCTAAAGTTTTATACAGCTTGAATAGAAGATCCCTATGTGTTGCATACAAAGCGAGTGTTTGTCTCAGGACTGGCCTTTGGCGCCTTTGATTACACTGCTCGCCTTTATTAGAATTGTTTCTTGCCTTTCTGAACTGTTTTCAATAGGACATAGATCATTTAAGCCTGGGTCTCGGGCTCCTTAATGTTCTAGCATTCATGATGTTTACTGAAGCTCGAACTGTATAGTTTAATGTTTCTTTTCTTTCTACAAAAATGAAATTTGCCTTCGTGGCTCAGTCGAGCAGCACACCTGGCCCCACTGCACCTACTGCACTTGAAGTTTTGAAGAGGTCCCAGCGGAAAGCATCCTTCTCAGGATGCCCGTGGACGTTCTCAGCCCTAGAGAAGAAAGTAGAATGCCTTAGCTCATTCTTCACTTTCAGCAGACCAGTCTTGGGGCCTCTATTCAATACAATGGCAGACAGGAGGTTGGCGTCGGTGGTCCAAAGTTTTAGTATCACATTGGAGACCCCTAGAAGACTAGCAATCTGCTCTCTGCAGCAGGTCAGATTTTTGGCAGGAAAGTTCGACTACTCTGGGAAGGCAGCCCCTGTACTCTGGGCCAAACCCACAGGTATCTCTGGAACAGGACTAAGAGGGTGGCAGGGACTTAGAAGGAATTTGGCTGGCAGACAACAGTCAGTCCCAGCCACTATGACATGACCTTAGCGACACCAGGAAGTCTCTCCATTCTACAGTGTCCTGCCCACATAGCCTTCCTCTTGCCGTGCCCTGCAATTGACTCAGCCAAGTTCCAAGATCAGGGCACTCTTTTGAGTACTTTGGAGATAAGGTGAATATTATTTGTAAAAGCTAGTATTTATTGGATGATTACAAACTTCCAAATACTAGTCTTCACATGTGCTTTCTTGTATAATGTCCACAAAACCCACATAGAGGGCTACTTGCCGTAATCTCCCTTTTTGCAGGTGAGAAAACCGAGACCAGGATTACAGTCATCAGAAAACCAAGAGGACAAGGACTACAGTTTAGACCGTTCAACTCTAAAATTAAGACCTATTATATGAATAAGATGCAATAACTGCCCTCACTCACATTGTTACTTAGCTGAGGAGATACGAACACCCAAAGATGACCCTGAGCCTTGAAGAGGGAAATCTGAGGCGGGTTATGATGGGTGAACAGTATTCTCATGAGTATGGAGATAAGGATCTCATTCAAGGACAGCATTAATGAAGAGCCAGGGAAGCCTGGGGGGCAGAGATTCAAAGAAAAGGCTAGAGAGGGGCAGAAGGGCAGAACCATAGAGATTTGTGAGGGCAGAAAGGGGGAGAAAGGAGGAATGGAAGAGAGGGGGAAGGAGAGAGATGCAGGTAGATATATGGTCCCAGGCAGCGTACAAATCAGTGGAGAATCTGTGACAGATTTAAGAAGATCATCTGGAAAATGTCTTATTTTAGGAAGACAAGCCTAGTATATTGATGGGATGGTTGGAAGGCAATGGGAAGCAAGTTTTGAAGCTCAATGTAGAACCAGCCTGAACTAATGATGCAAACAGCAAAGTGAGAGAGGACAGGAAGAGACATATTATTGTGTGACTTAAAACATAGAGGCCCCGGAGGCTGGAGAGATGGCTCAGAGGTTAACAGCACTGGCTGCACTTCCAGAGGTCTTGAGTTCAATTCCCAGCAACCACATGGTGGCTCACAACCACCTGTAATGAGACCTGCACCCTCTTCTGGAGTGCAGGCATACATGCAGACAGAACACTGTATGCATAATAAATAAACAAACCAAAAAAAAAAAATAGAGGCCCCGTGGATATCTGGAAATACACTCCATGGAGAGATGGGGTTGAGAAAGGGGAGCCAGCAGTCAAATGAGTGTCATGGGAAACCTGATGTAAAGGCAGTGTGGGGTGAACGGAACAACTTCTGAAATTCAGATCATTTGCTTTTACCCGTGCATTTGCGATAATACCAGGTTCTGCATGTAGGAACGGCATAGTGTTATCTAAAAATGGCAGATAGTTTAGTAGAGGTGCTTATCTGCTAATAAGAGAAAAATACAAAAATCTAACAGGGCCTCCATTACAAAGTAATCAGGTACGGTGGGACATTTTTGTAAAACAGCGTTGAAAGAAAATTTCTAATAAAAATGGGCTTTCTGTGGCTCTGAGTTAAATGGACTCCCTGCAATCCCACTTACATCATCTTCTTTAACCCAGGCTATTATACTTCCTAGTAAGGAAGGAGAAATAAACAAAACAATTTCACAGGTTCAGAGGAAGTTCGAGTGTTGAAAGGAAACATCACTTAATCTGAAGCCACTTGTCATTTGGGTGAGATCAGGGATCAAATTCTGCTTGTCTGATAGTATGGCTTCAGCAGGCATCAGGCAAGGACAGCACCTTCTTACTATCAGTTCTGGGGAGCAAGTCTGTATTTCAGTCATAAAATTAAGCCTGGACCTTGAATCGCAACTTTGAATCGAATACAGTTGCAGACCTCAAAAGGCCATCTCTGTACAGTGACCAGCTCTTGGAACAGCATCGCTAGTTGATAAAAATGCCCTTGGAAGGATGGCTGTGAGGGCAGTACTTCTCCCTCCTAAAAAACACTCTTAGGTAGACTCTCACACTCCTAGGTTTATGCATGAACTATAAAAGGCACAATTTTAGATGTCCGTCCCATGCCACCATGGCTTGCCTTCATCAAGAATTTCCACCAGGCGGTGGTGGCGCTTCTCTTTATTCCCAGCACTCAGGAGGCCAGCGCTCAGGAGGCAGAGGCAGGTGAATCTTTGTGAGTTCAAGGCCAGCCTGGTCTACAGAACAAGATCCAGGACAGGCACCAAAACTACACAGAGAAACCCTGTCTTGGAAAAAAAAAAAAAAAAAAGATAAAATAATAATAATTTCCATTAGTTCACTACCTTACCCAAGAGCTCCAGAGGCATCTAACAGTTAGCTATCAGGTTCAAAATGGCCACACATTCTTGGCAAATGTTTCTACTGTACTCAAAGGTTTCTGAGCAATATCTTGGAGCTTTTCTTACGGGTCATTTATGGACCTGTAGCTACACATGGAGTTGCAAGAGTTACTTCTTAGCATTCTGGAGTCTCTTCCTCACGCCTCCCCCATTTCTGCCAACCATTCCTACCTTAGCTGGAATGATGTTAGCAGTTCCTTCAGTGTGCCTTTGTCTTTGGCTCTTGAGTCAAAAATGCTTTCCTCTGGTGAAGGGCTTCGTTCACAGCTTCTGTATCCTTTATAATGTTCTTTAATTCCAACAACCTATAAACGAAACCTAGCTTCATTCACCAGCATTAATGCAGAAAAACTATTTACTAAGCACATGCCCTGTGTAAGACACACAGAGCGATACAGCATACTTCTGCCCAGTGAGTCTCGAAGGGAGCTACAGTTGCTTATTAATGCTGTGTTCTTAGAGTAGGAAACTGGAAGACACAAGATACGTGCTGTTGACCAATCCCAGGACTTCTTTTTTTCTAATGGGTAACCACAGATTCCATAGCAGCGGTGTGACTGTTTCCTCCAGCATTTGAGAGAGGCCATCAGGGAAAGTCACCAGAGAGCCACAGAGGCAAAGTTTTCTGTACGCCAATGTCATAGCCATGTGCTGGTTTTCTCCCCGAGCCTGGAATGGCAGCATCACTTTTACCATGTTTGGCAAACACAGGGGACCTGAGAACAACAGAAATATCGCTGCTATCTTGAGGAGGACTGTGATTGCGATGCCGCTGCCATTTACACCGCTCAGAAGTTTTGGAGGATTTCTTCAGAGATGGGATTTCAAGTGAACTAAAACCTCTTCCTTACCTCAACAGTCCTCAGCTGTCTGAAAAGGAAACCGGTACTTTGAATTGTAAATATGCAAAATCGGGCTAGCTGAAAACAGGCTAGAGTCTAAGGTCACATTCAAAGACCATTACTTAGCATTATTTGCAAAGGTTAAGAAAAAACAGTCAGTTTAAATGCACACAAATGGGAGACTATTTAAATTAACATACTCTTCCCATTCATTGATGCTACATGCAGCTGTTAGAGTTGCTTTATGTCTATGGAATAAACTTCAAGATACATTGTTTACTGAACAGTGAAGGTAGAGTGTCCTTAGCTTCTGAGCGAGGGAAAGTCTATGATTACATAAGCACATGGTATCTCTGATGAACACACAACAAACTAGGGGACCTGGTTGTCTACAGGCAGAAGGACCAAATAATTGGAAATAAAGGGTAAACGAGATTTTGTTGCTGTTCTGTATACTCATGGTTTTTGAATTTTAAATTGTACTTATGAATTCACCTTTAAAAAACACTGTTTAAAAGGAAATTTTTATTGATAATGTGTCTTTTTGTTGATACATTTCTATTGAATTCCGTGCCTAGTCAGGTGTTTTTAAAGTAATAGAAATAATTCCAACTTTACACATGGCTGATGGGAATGCAAATTAAAGTAGTCACTGTGGAAATCAGCATAGAGGTTCCCCAAAAAACTAAAAATAGTACTACTAGATGGTAAAGCTCTTTCGCCACCTAAAGAAATGAAATCAGCACATTATAGAAATACTGATGTACTCCCAGAACTATCCACAATAACCTAGATATAGAATCAGCCAGTCAACAGATGAAATGATTAAAAAATGTGGTATATACACAATGGAGTATTATTCACCCACAATGAAGAACATGCTTTTTGTAGAGAATGAATGGAACATGAGATCATTATGTTAAGCAAAACAAGCCAGACTTAGAAAGACAAATATTGCACTTTTTCCCCTCATATGCTGAAACAAGTTTTTTGTTTGTTTGTTTGTTTGTTTTTTAAGAGATTCAAGCAGCAGGGGAACTATTTGAAAAGAAAAAGAGGGCTCGTGGGGACAGGCAAGGGGTTAACAAGAGACAGAGATATCAAAGTACATTGTATGTATGTATAAATACACCACAACGAAGCCCCCTATTTGGTCATGCATAAAAAAAGAAAAAATTATTCCCAGTGACGAGGAAGAGGAAGTGAAGGAAGCCCTGTGAGTTGCACGTGTGGAGTCTGGGGCTTCCCAATCGAGGGAAAGATGCCTATGATCATGTGGAAAGGGAGAACCCATGATTGCTTAAGGATTCCCAGACAGAATTAATGGGATTAGTCACAGTGCTTACACTTTAGTTAAAACTCTAACCTCAGATTCTATGAAGATTTTTGAAAGAACTACTTTAATTAAGGGAAACATTGAGGTGATGTTCTCATAGCCAGAGACTGGAAGGAAGTGCTTATCATACACTGGAGGCCTCATGCTAGGTCAGATATAGGCACAGGCAGACTGAACATATGTGTTTTTTCATAATGTACATCACATATAATTCTATTTGCTTATTCTACTGTCTTCCTGTATCATGATATGAAGTTCCATGGAGGCAGAGGCTCTGTTTTGCTCCCCAAAAGATCTCCAAGTCTTATGTCATAGCAGAGATGTGACACTCAGGGTGGCTCTAGATAATTAGAACACCCCAACATTCCAATCTGTGGCTATTTATTTCTCTTTGATCAGTTAGAAGCTCCTATGGAAGGCATGTCCATAGGAACTAGGACTCAGGGCTGTAGCCTTTGAAAGCGTGGCCAAGGTAAAATTCAAATCCCAAAGCGAATGGGAAATCAGAAAAATACTCAAGCAAAAAATACTCAAGCATGGGAAATAAGGAAAGGAATTAGAGACTCGGATATTAGGGTAGTACAGGCATGAGGAAGAAAGAAGAAAAGAAGAGAGGAGGAGGAGGAAAAGAAGAGAATAAAAAGGTTGCCAACTGGTCAGCAAATACATGAAATGAAACTCTGCCTTGCAAACAAGCAACAAAGCATGCAACAAGAAAGGAGAAGTCAGCCTTGTAAGCAGGGCTGCAGTGACAGGAAGTGCAGGATTATCAGCAGAGCATACTGGCTGCTGAGTCACTGTGGGACCAGAGACTTGAGGAGTGGGGGTGGATCCAGTCACCCTGACGGAGGGTCTAGATTGGCTGCAGCATCCAGGAGAGTGGGACGATGAGTAAGCTCGGTGGCTAATGTCAGACAGTCGGGGAGAAGCAATCAATCTAGATAGCTCTGAGCACCCACCTTCAACCTTTGCGTAGAAGTCAGTGGAAAATGACTGACTTCATTTTCAGTATTTCTATCAGTATTTCAGTGCACGATCAGTATTTCTGTTTGAACACTGAAATTCTTTGACCTACCCACGTTAAGAGTGTCTAGAAGCCAGGGATGGTAATCTACATCTACAATCACAGCAGTCGGGAAATTGAGGCATCAGGATTGAGGGGTCAAGATCAGTTTAGTGAGACATTGTCTCAAAAAGTAAAACTATCTCGAAATCAGAAAGGAGGACTCCAGGCAGGAGATGCTAAGCCCGTCTTTATGAGTTTAGTATGTAAGAGCCACAGCATTAGGTTGGAAATGACTAAAGCCTTATAAAGGGATAAACATGTTGAAGGCATTTTGTGGATTCAATGATCCTTGTCAATCACAGGTCAGGGATTGGGTGCAAGTGACTCCAGAAGACCTTTTTATTCTGCCTTTTCTGTTCTATAGCCAGGGTAGAGCGTTAAAGGTACTCACCTACTTCTGTGTCTCTGGTCCATCATTTTGGTCTCCTTATCTGAATCTGTATTGGTGGTGCCCTGAATTGCCTCCCCAGCTCTTCAGTCATCATGCATCTTCCTCTAGCTTTTGAGTTGTATACACAGATTTACCGAGGAAGGCAAGGTCCCCTGGGTTATCCTTACGATATCTTTGTGTTGGGGTGTGTATCGTTCCTGTGCGTGTGCCTATGCATCCATGTATGTGGAACCCAGAGGTCAAGATTAGATATTCCCCACTCTCTTTCAGGAATCTTCTTATGTCTTCCTTCTCTGAGCTGAGATTAAGTGTGCCTACTGCCATGCGCAGCTTTTTGTGTGGGTGATGGGGATCCAGACTCAGGATCTTACACTTGGGGGTAAGTATTTTACCTACTGAGCCATCTTCCCACCCCTACAAAACCTATTAGTTTTGTTTGTTTGTTTTGTTTTTAAGCAAGCATTGTTTGCCGTAGGCAATATCAACTTTCTGATGAAGATCTTGCTAGAAGGATTCAGGAACCATTGATCCTAGTTTGGATAGCTACAATTTACAAATAAACACCAAGTTTTGGTAATGTTGAGAGGACACAGAGCTGCTGAAGCGGTGTGCTTCACTAAAACTTGCTTCTGTAGGTACATGCACATTTGGAGACGGTCTTTACGATCACTTTTGTTTTTTAGTGGTTGGTTCTTTGTGTTCAAAAGCAAGAGCTGGCATTTTCTGAGACCCTCTGTTGTGAAGCAGAGCACAGCTAACTTAGCCGTGGTGGAACTGGAGTAAGAAAGAGTTGGTAGAGGAGGCTCTTACTTGCTTTAAAATCTGGGAACATTAAGCATTCTAATGTTATTTTAAATTATAGTGGATACATGATCCTTGCAGAAAGTTTTAAAGTCATGCTGTTTCAAAAACGTAAATCATGTCTAATCCCATCACACAGATAACCGATCACCCTTTACTATTTTTTCACTCTTATATTTTATACCTGTATTTCACTGCTGTATTTAACTCAAGCAAACAAGTCTTGAGCACCAGCACTGGGCTCAGAATCACGACATTTAAAAAACACACTCCATATCCTAAACTATGGTTTTACAATATGAGACACAACTGAAATACAAACCTAGAGGAAACACTTGATTATAAAATCAAGTGTCCAAGTTTCTGGAAGCAAGAACTCATTCACTTATCTGGGCTCCTCAGGACTCAGTTTTCAAAACAATCTGTGTACCATGGGGATTCATTCAGTCAATAAACATTTACTGGTCCTCACTGTGTACCAAGCACTCTTTACATATACCACGACCTCCTGAGGTGACTTGAGAATTTCCAAGTGGAAGAAAGTTGCTTCCATCTGTTTTGACAACTCACCTTCCATCTTTCTTTGCTCATTCTCTACCAGTCACGTTGGCCTCCACAATCCTGGTATTTCTCTCTCAAACAACCCTTCTCAAGTGTCTACAAGGTTTTCTCCCTAATATTCTTTACGTTTCTGTTCAAATATCACCTGATTAGAGAAGCCATCCTATATAACACCTTATTTAGAATATCACATATATCTTCCCTTTATTCTGATCACTTTCAGTCCTCTTAGCATAATATAAAAACTATAGGGTCATAATATGACCATGATTTGAGAGCTCTGGATTAGGAAGATCAGAATATAAAAATGGGAGATTCTGTATTGATAAAGATGAGATAATTTTATAAGAAACCAAGTCATTGTATATGAACAGAAGTCTGTTTATCTGTGGGTAAAAATGAAGGAAGGCTTATCTGGCTAGGTAGAAAGACAATGATATTATGATTAGGACACATCACGGGAAATCCAGACAGATGTAGATCCGCAGGCACTTTCTTCAGCAAAGTCTCCCATGGGCATAAGAATGAGGCAAAGCAATGAGACAAGAGGGAGACAAAGAGATGAGATAAGCCTTGGGCTAGCCAGGTGTCAGCTGCTCATCCCCCCACCCCCATCCCCTTCCCTGGAGCAAGAAGCAGGCTGTCTAATCAAGTCTCAATCTGCACCCTGGACTCCTCCTTGCTTCTTCAGATCAGTCTCTTTGTTTTGGTCCTCTACTGTCTACTCCTCTAATGAATTAATTTGTAACCCATTATCGTGTGTGTGTGTGTGTGTGTGTGTGTGTGTGTGTGTGTGTGTGTGTGCGCGCCTGCGCACACGCATATCCACATAAATGCCAGAGGGTAATACAGAACTCACTAATTAGGCTAGACTGGCTGTCTGGCAAGCCCCAGGGATCCTCCTGTCTCCACCTCCCCAGCACTGGAATTACCAGCGCACACCACCACTCCCAGTATTTTTACAAGGGTTCTGGAGATCAAACTCAGGCTCACATCTCCTAGAAAAGCAGATGGGATATGCAAATGAGCAAATGAACAAAAGGAATTCCGGGAAACAGCTAGTACTCTGAAGAAACAAAGTAGACTACTACCAGGGTTGAGGCTGGTTTGTGGCTGGTGGTGAGAGAAGATCTCTTCCTAATCCTCCTTGAGCTCCGGTGATGTCATGGATGTAGCCACACAAAGAGCAAGTGAAAGAGACTCCAGAGAGCAGACACTTGTTAAGGATCCTTTGTAAGAAGCAGCATATTATGGTGAGGGAGAGAGAGAGAGAGAGAGAGAGAGAGAGAGAGAGAGAGAGAGACAGACAGACAGACAGACAGACAGACAGAGACAGAGAGACAGACAGAGAGAGAGAGAGAGAGAGAGAGAGAGAGAGAGAGAGAGAGAGAGAGAGAGAGAGAGAGAGAGAGATCAAAGAGTGGCATATGGTCAGTAGAGGGGCATGGTCTGGGAGGGCAGGCTCTTGGTCCAAGTATGGGCTGGCTGCTCTAAGTGGGTCATGTTTTCTCCCGCTTGCCTGGGACATCTTATCTTCCTCTTGCCTTATCTTCGCCCAGCCTCCCTTCTTTATCTGACCTGTCAGGCCCTTGCGGACGTTTTAGTTTGCATGCCTTTCATGTTCTTGGTCAAGCTATTGGCATCTGGAAGTTTCTGGACCCTTTGTTATCAATGGCAGGCTGATCTCTTGGTCTATAACACTTTTCTCCTAATAACTTAGTGAGGCAAGATTTATCTCAGCATTTCATTCCACTCTTGCCAGTCTCATCTATGTGTGTTAGATGTCCCTCTTCTAGGCTCTCAGAGTCCCACTTGATAAACCACAGAAGAGAGGAATGTGCTCACCCAAGTCACACAACAAAGCTAGCATTTAAATCTGTTTGTAACCACTGTGGCTCACAGGCCTGCTGCTGGGAGTACTGACTGCATAGGATGACACACATACAGCGCTTAGGACAAACCTTGACTTTTGGAAAAATACTCAATAAATGTTAGACTTGATGACAGACAACCTTGGCCACTGAGTAGCTTGTGTTTAAAAGAGGGGACGGGAAGTTTAGTAAATGATTAAGTCAGAGAAAACAAATTGAATACCTGGAAGGATCTTGACTATTGTTGTGTTTCTCTGACTGGTGGCTCTTTTGGTAAAGTACCAGACATTTAATAATAGTGACAGCGTCATCTTTTGAGAAAAAAAAAGAGAGAGAGAGAGAGAAAGGAAGAGCAGGCGTGTTTGAAAAAGTAATTAATTCAGTTTTAGACAGAGTGAACTTGGTGAGCATCTAGAATGTTCGACTGGAGAAGGAGCAGTGGACCAGACAAACGGCAGCACAAATCGTGGCATTACGTAGGCATCTTGCTAGATTCCTTACTGTCTCCGCCTTCAAGTTACCTCTAGGATACACCCAGTTATTCAGCTTGCTGTTGCTGTGACAAAATACCCAAGACTCACAGGAAAGATTTACTTTGCTTCCTAGTTCCAGTCCATAGCTGGTGGCTGGCTGGTTCCATTGCCTTTTAGGCCTATGACGAAGCAGAAAATCATACAGGCAGCATGTGACAGCAGAGCCAAGCTGCTCACGTCATGACAACCAGAAAGGAAAGCCAGAGAGAAGAAAGAGGCTGGAGTTCCACGGTACCTTTCAAGGGCAGTCCCCCAAATGACCAACTTCCTCAAAATAATGTCCATCTCCTAAAATAGTCACTACTCCCCAATAACAGACTACTTTAAGAATCCACCAGTGGATTACTGCATTGATAAAATAAGAGCACCCAAGATCTGATCATATACAAAAATCCCACCTAAGAACATTGCTATCTTGGGGACAAAGCTTTCAGTGCATGAACGTGGGAGAGACATTTCAAATGGCAACTTATGGCCTCTTCTCCTCTACCATCACCTTGCCTTGCCCCTGTGTCTGGCAGTCTTCATCAGACACATGACTATACAGATAATATTTATTTTGTAAGTTTGCTGTATGCCTTATGGCAATTTGTGAAAAATACTCAGAATGCCTTTTAGCACATGGATCAAGGAAAACACAAAAAAGTAGAAAAAGAAACAAGATTGCACTGGGGTCATGGAGTCCAAGGAACAAATGTTTCTGGAAGAAAAGTAGCTGTCAGATGGTAAAGTAGATGGGGAACTTCCAGATGTGTGATTTTTTTTCCATGTTAGGACATGTTTGCACAGCGTGGTGAAAGAAAAAGTTGAACAGGGTTATTCTGCCCAGTCAATAATCAAAATAGTGTATGTAGCCGTTATGTGCAGAAAGGTTGAGTCAATTGGAAGCTCCTGTTAGAAAGAACAAGACTGGGCTAGAATCTGGTTTACACAGATCACCTCTGTTGAGTCAAAACTATGTGGGACAGGCTGCTGACTGGCTTCCTTGCCATTGCCTGCTCCTATTCAGTCACTGGAAGCTAGAGAGGTGTGATCAATCCATCCTGAACACAGGAGACTGCCGAACTGGGACAAAACCTTCAGGACATGCACTGTACATACTGTCTTCTACTCTACCCAGCTCCTTCATCCAAATCCTCACTGGTGGCTCTGGGGTCCCTGAGTGACAAGCACCATGGTTAACATTACGGTTATGAGATACAGTTAGTTGTGGAAAAACAGAAGGTCTGAAGTCTGGAGGCTGGTTTTGAGTCTGAGCAATCTAGTTTCGCTTGTGATAAGCTGCATGCTTCAGCAAGCTGGTGAATCTCACTCATGCATGCCTTTTCTTTACTAAGATGTGTTCATAATTCTACAGGAGTTAGATTTTGTGGTTAACTAAATTTACCTCAAACCATGTGGGTCATAAATAAGCATCTCTGTTTAGTAGGTGAGACAGTTATAATTGAGTTATTCAAATGAATTCCTAAAGCTCTTACAGATTTTGCTTAGAGGGACACTAGTCTCTGGGAATAGGACACAGATGTAATTCTCACCAAAGAGTTTGTCTTCTTTCAGAAGTACAAAAAGAAAGAAAATTTCTTCCTGCTCATGACAGAGAATGGAACAGCTGCAGGATGTAGAGCCTACACTGTTCTACTTTCTGATAAAATGTATGCAATTGATTGCTGTGAGTTTATCTCCAAAGAAGATGAGGTGGAGTAAGACTCTTCTTAAAAAATTAATTATGGAAGCAAAGACAGGGGAATCATGAGTTCAAAGACAATTTGGGCTAGATAGTGAATTCGAGAGGAATCTGGGCTACATGGTGAGACCCTGTCTCAAAGAAAGTAATGGATAGGGAAGGAACTCAGTGGCTTAGCATAAGCCTCAGGCCTGAGTGTGATCCTCAGCACCACAAAAAATATGACTAACAGAAGTCTATATATACGTGTTGTATACAATATAACATCAGTTTGAGCTATAGACCCATCCATCACTTCATATACTTCTCTTGAATATAGTAACAACATTTAACTTTTATTCTCTGCAATTCTCAAGCATAGAATATTTGTCAAAGCTCCTTTTTAAAGAAGTAGAACATTGTGGTAAGGAGCTTGGACAAGGATAGAAAAAAGAAAAGAAAAAATAAAATAAAGGGAAGTCCAACGGAATGAGAAGGTCAGCCTAGAAATCTAGAAGTTCTCAATGGACGAGAAACTACTCTGCAGGCTGAACTCCCTCAACTGGCCAGTGAGTATGCAGAACAGACAGGTTGGAAGCCATGCGACAGTGTGAAGCCAGGAGGCAGGGTGAGAGGAAACCGCTGAGTCCTGGAGTGTGTTTCCTATCAGAACCCAGGCACTACCTCCCAGAAAGGACGCAGTGAGATTCAGAGTGAGAATGCCCAAGCCAAAGCAGCAACAGCAGCTCTTAATTGTGCTGCTGATGGCCTCTCCTCACTCTTAAGGGAAAGCTGCCTCATTTCTCCAGCCATCACGCAGTACAGTAATGCATTTAGTGCATTTCTAAGCAAGCCAGGATTTTACTCTCATACAATTACTTAATAAATATTAATTGTCTTTTTATGATCATTAGAAGTGCTAGAGGATCAGGCTTGAAGACTGTGGAGCCATCCACCATGTCCAACATCCAGAAAGATCCCAGGCAAATGCAATCCTCTGCTGACATGCATGGCTGTTATGGTCTCACCTCCAACCGGATGCTGCCACATGAGGTGGCCACTCAGACTCGTGAAAAAAAGACAGTTTCTGCCCTTGCCAGGGCAGACTGGAGGAGATGTATCCCCTTTCTTTGTGTGTTATTAGAATCTTGCTTAAAACCTATGGTGAGAGCCCCCAGTCAGAGAGTCTAGGCCACAGTCCAAAACTTTTGCTGGGAGAGAAGCTAGATAATTAACACCTAGCATTGCCATTCTCTGTAGTACCAGGAGGCACCTGCCTCAGGATGATTCCCACAGATAGAAAGCAGGGTTAGAGGCTGTGAAATAAAAACAATAAACATGGTTGGGGGGTTAGCTCAGTGGTAGAGTGCTTGCCTAGCAAGTGCAAGGCCCTGGGTTCGATCCTCAGCTAAAAACAAAAAACAAAAAACAATAAACACATGTATGCATGTGCACTCGTACACACAGTCTGTAAGAATCCTTTGAGTACAGTGAATAGTTACAAGATATTTTGGCACAGAACTCCCAAGCATTTTGATTTTAGCTCTCAAATTCTTCTAGTCAGTTTCTAAGAATTCTCCAAGAAAGCAAAGGCAATACTGATTTTATTATGTTTCGGTCAACAACAGACCACACATAGACAATGCTGATCTTGCCAGCAGTGGACAGAGATCCAGCTCCATGCTGCCTGCTGACTTCCTGTCTCTGGAAGCTCCACTGAAGTACCCCTGGGATCTTGACTAGCAGCAGAAAAGTTCTTCAGGCTGAGTCAGCATGAAGCAAAGTTGGATTTATTAAGGAAGTGATAAAAGAGAGAGAATACACATTTTAGTGTGGGCATAAAGACTGACATATGTTAAGCATCTTAACAATGGCTCTATCTGCAATTCTGTGACTTCGGAAGCTACAACCAGGTTTTTTTGTTTTTGTTTTTGTTTTGTTTTTTTGAGACAGGGTTTCTCTGTGTAGCGTTGGTTGTCCTGAAACTTACTCTGTAGACCAGACTGGCCTCCAATTCATAGAGATCCGTCTGCCTCTGCCTCCTGAGTGCTGGGATTAAAGACGTGTATCAGTCACCATCTCCCAGCTAACAGCCAGGTTTAAAGAGTAAACAGAGTTTAAAAACAAAGTTTAAAGGTTAAGTATAACCATATGATTTGGTTTACATGTTTGTTTTATCTCTGTTGAATTTCCTTTTGTAGATCAAATTGTAAATGGCCTTTGAGGTATATTATTCAGATGCTAGGATCGGTGAAGAGTGCTGATAAAGTTAAAGTCAGAGGTCCCATATACTCTGGCTTAAGCAAGATTGGGTCACTTGAGATTTTACCACATTCTTTGAATGTTTTCTGTAGGCAGCCTTCAGAATGGGGTTCTGTCTGTTTCCTGCCAGTAGTATTGAGTTCTTGCCTCTCAGCTAACAAGAAATGTGTGGGAGCCCACAGAGGTTTCCTAGTGAGATCTGAGCTTGCTTTACCAGCAGGACTGCATAAGAGGGTGATTGGATCACGGGCCTGGGTAGTGGGTGTTTGGAAGGATCTACACTTGGTTGTATCTAACAAGGCGGAGGTCTTTTGCTTCACCCCTTGGCATTGTTATAAATAGCCCTTTTAAATAAAGTTCTGGGCCGGTGGATAAGGATCCAGGCCTTCCCAAGGCTATCCTGTGTTTCTGTCTTTTTCTTTCTCTCCTCTATCCTTCTATCTAAATCTCTTCTCTCTCACTCCTCAAAAGTACCCAGGTAAAGGTGGGGGCTGGCCCACTACAGAATTGTAAGGGTGAGTGGCTTCTTTCTATTTCCCATGCCTTCTTAATTTTCCCAATCCTTCTTTCCCATCTCAGTCTTAAAAGATTTGATCACCTGATCACTCGCTAACCCGCTGGCCTTGTAACCATCACAGTAAGTGCACAGAAAACAAAGTCACACAACAAAGCAGTTCTCAGGGTGGGCCCACAATGCTAAAGGATGGGTGATTGCAGTTTTCTCCCTGAGGAATATCATCTAAAGAGTATTTGAGTTCAAAGTGGGTCAAAGTGCTTCCTATGCACGCATAAGGACCTGAGTTCAGATCCCAATACCCACTTACAAAGCCATGCATGATCAGGTGCTGGCCTATAACCAGGGTGCTGTGGAGAGCAGGGACAGGAGAATCCCTAGGGCTTACTGGCCACCAGCCCAGCTCCAGGTTCATCGAGAGACCCTGTCTCAAGGGAATAAGGCAGGGAAATTATAGAGCAGAACATCTGATACCCTCCTGTGGCCCCTAGGTGCATATACACACTCTTCCTACACATATACACAAACACACACACATGCTTCAAAAAAATCAAGGTGTCTCTTTGTTGCACAGATATATACTTATTAATATTACAAATGTATAAAATATATTCAATAACTACCCACTAAAATAAGAAATAGATTTGAAGTAAAGGTAATAGGACTCCTTCATACTTAAGACACACCAGGATTAGGTAGCCCTAAGTAATGGGTAATAATAATAATAATAATAATAATAATAATAACAATAAGCAAGGAGGAATAGAGCATTCAAGATTTTCTCTAGCATTAAGTTTTTGCTTGAGGTTTCTGTCTAGACCTGTGACAAGATATACATGTAGTGAAGAAGCTTCAATTTTGTTTTTCCACTGGTAAAGCATCTTTGTAAGCCAGAATATAGACTGTAACAACTCATATCAAATGCGTCTAATAGTCATCTTACAATTTATCTGCAGTACTGGCTGTGATGCTACTGTATGCCACACACAGCTATCCCTAATAGCTCTGTGGTCTTTCTGCATTCCCTTCCAGCACCTAGAATGGCTAATTCATGTGAGGAAATCTGATGGGAATTAGACATTCCTCAAAAGCCTGGACATTTTTTCATGCATATTTTTCTACTCCTTCCATCTGGAGACAACGTTTCCCAAGTCATGGTAATGAGAAGAAGGGTGGCCTTTCACTGCTGCTTCCTCCGTCTTTGCCTTTCCTGTGAGTCACTGTTGTTTCCCAGCCAGATGCTGTGGCAAGGCTGCTTTTCCGTGTGCCCTTTTCATTCATTTGGAAACTAAAAAGGTACGCTGTGCACCACGTCCTTCATCCTGGCCGTGTCCTTCATGTCGGCCGCCGGCTCTGCTGCACGCAGAGGCAGAGGTACGTTCACAGCTACTGCAGAGTGCAGCATGCTGTCTGCCTCAGGGAGGCGGTCACGTGGGGCTTGTTAATGGTCTTCTTAGAGGGCTTTGAAGGCTAGAGGACTGGAGCTAATAACACCGCATGGCCGGGCTTGGGAAGGAAACAGCCCTTTATCTTTATGACTGGGAGACAGAAATGGGGCGTGTTAGAACTCCTGATAACACAGTGCTAGGATATTTATCCCCATGTCCCCTCTGAGACACTTGGAACAATGCTTAGTTATTAGAGTAATGAAAGCTTTTTATAAATGTTATGTCATGCAGTCTTTTTTATTTTTAGTTTTATGAGACGGGGTCTTGTGGAGCCCAGATTGGCCTTGAACTTGTTATATAGCTAGAGATGATCCTTAGTTTATGATACTCCTGCTTCTGCCTCCGATGCTGAGGTTGCAGGTGTGTGGGGAGACCCAGTTTGTGTGATGCTGGTGATGGAGCCCGGGAATCCTTGCATGCTAGGCAAGCACTCTACCAACTGCATTCCCAGCCCCAACATGGAATCTTTACAGCAATCCTACTCCGACCAGGAAACTAGCTCCTGAGATAACAAGGAGCTTGCTGAGGGTGACACACCTCATTCATGGTGCAGCCAGAATCCAAAGCCAATTCTGTCAGCATCCACAGCTCTCAAACTTTACCAGAAAAGCCAAGTTTAACATTTAGAATCATATAATATGGATGGCAGGAGGGACAAAGCATTCACACAGAAAGGAAAAAGTACGAATTCAAGAGAACTGCTTGAGTGTAGTGTTCAGATAAAACGAGGAGACTCTCAGCATACTCCTTGGAATGTTGAGAATGGAGTGACTCAGGGTATAGGCAGAAGCTGCTTAAAACTGGTGAGAGAGTCTATTGATTGTTGTATTCTTCAGTGTATTAACTCTGCCCCCAGTTGCCTTACTATATAAGTACCCCCCCCCATGTGCAATAATGAAGAAAAGAAATAAAGGATTTAAACATTCAGGATTTGCTAACCTTGGAGCTAGTAATAACTGCCTCACTATATGTTCAATAAATGTGTTACTAATGGAAGAATTGAGAGGCTAAGAATGTTGTAAACTGGATGGTGGTGGTGGTGCATGCCTTTAATCCCAGCACTTGGGAGTCAGAGGCAGGTAGATCTTTGAGTTTGAGGCCGGCCTGGTCTACAGAGCAAGTTCCAGGACAGCTGAGAGTACACAGAGAAACCCTGTCTCAAAAAAAAAAAAACAAACACATAAACAAGTAAAAGAGAATGCTGTATGTGTAAAGTACAAACTACAAGAGTTGGAACCAAGGCTTTTCAGATCATCATCATCATCATCATTTATTGGTGTACAATTTAACAAGTGTTTAGAGGCAACCTGGATCTTATGATGAGATGTTTTCTTATATGAACTAGGAAGAGTCATGCAGTGAATCATAAGAGGCCAAGGAGGACCCAGTTAGTATTGCCACAGGGATCCCATAGTTTTAAAAACTCATTCATATTTAGCTTTGTCAGCTAGAAGAAATGAATACCCTTCAGGAAGTAATGCTGCAAGGAACCTAGGGCTGCCCAAGACCCACAGCACTGCTCTCCAAAGTGTCCTGATGACTATTGCTATTGATAAGGGCGGGGGGTGAGGGGGGAGGAGTGCCTCTGGACAGCTGATTGATCAGTTATTAGTACAGTGGGCAGAGTACATCTTCAAATCATGTGGTTCTAGTTTCAGGGAGGTTTTTTTTTTTTAAATTTCATCCCTTTACCCCAAAATGTAACTTAGCTGTCTCTGCTAAAATATTCCATGGCATTATTTATAATGTCTCATTATGAACCATTCACCCATTCACATCACTGGATTGGACTTGTCTACATAACTGTTTTCTTATCTCTTTTCAATGCTCATGTAGGTATTTCTACTGCATAGCACATCCCTTGGTCTACAGTCGGTAATGAATGTATAATCAGTGACCGATGGTAAGCCCGGAGGGACAGGACATGTTAAAGAAGGCATTGGAAGAGGAGGAGGAGGAGGATCTCCAATTGCACTTGACATAGTTGTCCTCACAAGTTGTAATCAGTAATTCCTTGTATCACAGTATAGTAATTAAGCCATTTGTTCTTTATTTCATTATGGAGTTTAACTTGAAATGCACATGCTGTGTGTTTCCTGGATGCTGGGCATTATGCTATGGCTCCAATTCTAAGAAGTTGCCAGTCTAGTGGAAAAGAGTGAACCTGGATAAATAACTATAGCCCAAGGTCACACGATCACTGCGCTAAAAATATTTATGTTAGAAAGTATTCTAAGTGTGAGGCATTCTTTATGTCATTTAACTCTAACAATATAATGAGATAGATGCTATTATTGCCCTCCTTTCAGATTGGGAAACAGAGACCCAGAAAGATTAAACAAACAGTTGAGTATCACACAGTGAATAAGTTGGTAGAGTCAGGTGAAAAACTCAGATTACATTGCATTCAAAAATCAAGCTGGGGCGCTGGAGAGGTGGCTCAGCAGTTAACAGCACTGGCTGCTCTTCCAGAGGACCTGGCTTCAATTCCCAGCACCCACATGGCAGCTCACCACTGTCTGTAACTACACTTCCAGGGGATCCGACACCCTCACGCATACATGAATGGGGACAAAACACCAATGCACATACAATAAAATTTTAAAAAATCTTTAAAAACAAATCAAGCTGGGAACTGTTGCACCATTGCCCTCAGCACAGAAGAAGGAGGGATTATTGGGGGCAATGACAATGGGCGTCAGAGAGGTAGAGGATTTCAACCACAGTTTTAACGACAATGTCAGATGGAGGAGTTGACAAACAAATCGGAAGAAAAGACAGCATTGCTGACGTCATCCAGGATTCAGAAATGTCATGTGGTCAGGGAAGTGGGAAGCTTGATATTAATTAAGGAAAGAAACAAGGAACACAGAGGGTGGAAAGACAGACAAAGATTACATCATGGGAATTAAAATGTCCTCAAAACTCTAGTTTCTGGAAGAATTTGTCCTTTTTTCAAGGGGTTGATGAGCAGGAGAATTTTCATGACTTACTATTCATGTGCCTGCTGGGTGCATGTCTGCTAATGTCTGCAGGATGTCCCAGGTGAATCAGTTCTAGGGGCTGACAGGTAGAGTAGAGACCAGGAATTTGAGATAGAAATTCTGCATTTGCACAAGAGCTCAGGCTAGCCAGGCATAAGTTAACTCTAGTTTAAAATGTGCTACAGTTTGCATGTCCCTCGAAATTCGTGTATTGTGAGCTCATCTCTAAACGAGGGGATCTTGGGAGGTGGATCCTTTAAGACATGGCGCCTCTCAGGGATCCTTACAGTTCCCAGAGCTGATCTTTCCCCTCTGCCTCTTACCACCATTGTGACACCATCTGCTCTGAGGCCCTCTTCAGAGCTGAGGAATGAAAGTGGCTTGCCCAGAATCTTCACAATTGCAAGTCTCCTTTCTTCAAAAAGCTGGCGTGTCTCAGGTACCACATTATAGTAACAGAAGAGCAGACTCATGCGGATTCTTACATCCGGCAGGCAGTTGGCTCCCAGGACATCTCAATACAACTTTTTTTTTTTTTTTTTTTTTTTTTTTTTTTTTTTTTACATAAATGAATAAAAGGGAATTTATCATCAGAAAGACTCAAGTCTAACAAAATTAGAGGGAAAAGCTAAGAAGGATTGAAGATAGTTGGCTTCTAAAATAAAAAAGAGCAAGCAAGGTCTAGAATGGCCATTTGAACTGGTAACGGCCAGACAGAGCTGCACTGTGAGCAGGGGTAAGTGGGTGCAGAGGGGTCAGCAGGTTCTGGCATGTAATTCTCTTTGACCTGATTAGCAAGGAGAGAATACACACAGTTTCTTTTGAGTAGCCAGAACTTTCCTAGTCTTTATTTCTTTTATTAAAAAAGAAATAACACACATGAAACTTCACATAAGACATAGTCTTTGCCGGGCGGTGGTGGCGCACGCCTTTAATCCCAGCACTCGGGAGGCAGAGCCAGGCGGATCTCTGTGAGTTCGAGGCCAGCCTGGGCTACCAAGTGAGTTCCAGGAAAGGCGCAAAGCTACACAGAGAAACCCTGTCTCGAAAAACCAAAAAAAAAAAAAAAAAAAAAAAAAAAAAAAAAAAAAAGACATAGTCTTTAATGACTCCAATAATATTTGATATAAGAGATCAAGTAACAATTTTTTGATGGCTATTTCTTACAGGTTTTGCTGAGAAACCACTCACTGGACAATTTGATTTGATTCAAGGCTATAACACACTATCTATCTAGAACAGAGGGTTTACAGGCCATGAGATACTTTGTAAGTAATCCCTCTCTCAGCAAAAGGCTCTTGGCAGGAGGCAGATAGCGCTGAGGAAGGGCTTCTCTCTCCAGGGTCTGATGTGCCAGTGGTCTTTGTGGTTGGTTGATCGATGCATGCCTTGAAAATAAAAATAGCAGAGGGCAGACTGTCATTGTATTATTAACATACAAAGAACTTCCAGCTCACTCTTGGATGACCCTTTCTGTTTGTGGAAATGCGTTGGATTATCGAAAGTATAGCATCTAAAGGATATGAAGCATGGTACTAGGAACCTGTTTTCTTCTCTGTCTAACTTACTAGAATTTTTAAAAAGTCCAATGGAACCATGAAAAAGCTGCTTCTGTATTTGTTAGGTGGTAAAACAGATCTTATGGGTTTTCTATTTCTCCAATGTCACCCACAAAAATCTTATTTCTCTTTGTGGTGATAAAAAACAGAAAGAACACCAGTTATGAACACCTTGCTCTAACTCTAGACTCCTTTGGCATTTTTTCTTCCCTGCTAACATCCTGCCTGCTGACCAATATCACATTCTCTCACAGCATCACTTACACAGCTATGTGAGTTACTTTTCTGTCACTATGATAAAAATACTCTGATCAAACCCAATTTAAGGAAGAAAGGGTTTATTCTGGCTTAAGGTTCAAGGGTTAGAACCCATAACTTTGGAGGGGTGGCATGGCAGCTTGCAGCTGGAGCATGAATCTGGCTGATCACATCTCAACCATGTACAGGAAGCAGAGAGAACAAGCAGAAAGTGGGGTGGCGCTAAAAACATTCAAAGCCCACCTCTAGCGAAGTAGCAAACCTCCACATGCTAAAAGTTCCATAATCTCTCCAAACAGCGCCACCAACTGGGGACCAAGTGTAAATACAGGAGTGTATGGGGCCCTTTCTCTTTCAAAACGCAACCTTCAGATGCACATAAGCCCTCCTTCCTAACTTGAGAGTATTCCTGTCTGTCATGGTTTCGTTCCTTGTTGCTTATGTACTACATGTGAAAATGATTCCAAAGCAAAGCTTTTAAATTTAAATCTGGCAAAATCTTCAGTTTTCCTTCCCTTTTTTCCCCTATCCCAGCATTTGCTATTTCAGAATTCCTGGAGAATCAGTAGGATATAGCAACAGTGACTTTTCCAACAGGATTGAGCCCCAAACTACAGAACAGGTGCTTCCCTTTCATTCCTTTCCTCATAAAAATAAATCAACTCCAGTAGTTAGATACCCAAAGTAGCACTAAAAATTTCCCAGGGATGTATTTTGGATTCACTCTGACATTCATTCATTTATTCACTCATTAGTTCCTTCATAAAACAATTATCCTTAATCAGATACTATGTGGAGAACTAGGGATTGAAAAAACAACAAGACAGTCCTGTCTCTTAAGAGTCTGTGGGTTTCCAGGAAGACTAACATTAAAGAAGAGCGATAAGAGTGAACTGGAATAAGATTCATGGGAAGCACCATGGAGCCATCGAGAATGAGATGGCAAGCTCTGCTCAGAGAAAGCCAGGGGATTTTCTAGAAAGGAAGTTGAGGTCATTTTCTAGAAAGATAGATGCTCAACACAAATTTTGAAGATTTAGAATTCACTTACTACATGATGGAGGGAGTACTCACAGGTATGAAATTTTGGTTAGGTGGGGGAAATGCAAGTATACCACAGTGCGTAAGACAAGAAATGAACATGGGGGAGTAGCAGAGGAGGCAGGAAGGGAAGTGGTGTTTGGAATGCAAGGAGAGACTGCCACATTTGCTGATAGTTAGCCATGTTGACAGTCAGAGGAACCATGAAGAATTTTAAACAGAGGAACCATGAAGAATTTTAAACAAGGAAGAGCTAGTGCAAGAATTTTATTGTAGTAAGAGCCCACAAGCTTCAACTTAGGGGATAGATTAGAAAGAGATGTGGCCAGAAGCTTTTCTAGGTTCCCTAGGCAGGCTATTAGGTGCCAGGGGCCCAGTGGAGAGATTGGAAGTATGTATCCCTTGCCCGATGACTATTCTCAGGACACCGGAAGAGGAGAACCACAATTATGCACAGGAGAGATGTGGGGTGACAAGACAGACTGTTTACAGGGGACTATCAAAAGAGCAGTGAAAGACTGAAGTGATGGGAAGAGAATGACAGCTTGGAAAGCATGGGACAGGAGATGGCTGGAGCCAGCTCTGGGAAGGGAAAGCGGCATTCACAATAGACCTCTGTGTGCTTCTGGTGTGCACCTGTATGGTTCCACGAATTTAGGTGGGCAGCGTGTGTTGACTGGGAGTATCTACAATGAGATAAGCACACAGGAGACTCCTTACCACACAGGGATCTATCAAAAGAGTGGTCCACTGTCCACTGTCCACTCGAGGTGATGGCGGAACGGACGGAGGAGAGATGGATCTTAGGTCTTTCAGTTGCCTTTTGGGCTATTTTCCAGGACAAATTAAGAGAACAATGTGCTACCAGGAAACAAATCAAATTAATGTACAAGGGATTATTCTGCACTAAACTTTGTTTAATTCAGTGGAATATCAGAGACAATGCTTTTAGCTTTTGCATATTAATACAGAGACATTCTGGCAGTAGGTGTGAGAACAAATTTTATGGACTCCTTTCCTTGATTCATAACAATATTATATTAATATCCTTTGGGGGGGATGCTTACTCCTACTCTCTGTGCTAAGGGACATCCTCCAGATTGCCTGAAGTAATTTTAAATTATGAATGCGTGAACTGAAGAGAAGTGAAGCTAGAACACATGGAGGTTAGCATCTGACTTCTCAGGGGACCACTGGCTCCTACGCTGGCTTTGTGTGAACATAAATAACCGGAGTCTATATTGAGCTCATGCAGCTTAGCCCAGAGCCACTTCCTGCCTCATGAGGGGAAGGGCAGTGACGGGGCATTAAGAGATAAAGCTGGTTGTAACGGAGGTGCCTGTTCTGTTTTCCCCCTGTTGGCTTCTTGAACCATTCTAAGCCTAGGCAGGAAAACTTCTTTCTACCCCAGTGGTCCCACAGTTGTCTGAATGTGATTCAATGTTTTCATGTGTGGGGACTGAAATACTCGTGGGGCATAGGTCACTCCATTTTTTTTTTTTAAACAATAAGGACCCAGAGAAACTCTGCTCAGTTGTTTGCTAATCTCTTTTCTCCAATCTCTTAGTGGTCACAGTGTCCTCAGCTCAGCTCAGCTCAGCACATTACTGTGCATTCCTCTTTACCCCTGGTGTTAGTCAGCTTTCTGTTACTGTGACAAAATGCCTGAGGTCATCAACACTAGAGGAAGAAAAGTTCATTTTGTTACATGGTTTTAGAGACATGAGTCCCCAGTTGCTTTGTTCCATTGCTTTGGGTCTGTGGCTGCATAGAACATCATGGCGGGACTCTGTGGCATAGGAAATCTTCTTGGGATAGTCTCTTTTCACTGTTGCATATATGAGAGGACCTGAACTGTGAGCATCTGGTGATTCTCCTGTCTCAGTCATCACCTTACCATTAGTAGTGCTTAGAGGACAGACCCAAGCTACTGTACCTGGCTTTTATGGGCTCACATGGCCAGCAGTTTACCCACTGAGCCATCTTCCTAGCACCTGAGTACCTAATTTTTTGTTTTGTTTTGTTTTTTTGAGACAGGGTTTTTCTGTGTAGTTTTGGTGCCTGTCCTGGATCTCACTCTGTAGACCAGGCTGGCCTCGAACTCATAGACATCTGCCTGGCTCTGCCTCCTGAGTGCTGAGATTAAAGGTGTGTGCCACCACTGCCCGGCTCTGAGCACCTAATTTTAACAGTGTAACTCTATGTCAACATAGGCTTGGGAACCACTAATGTAAAAGTTATGAAGACAGAGACTTTTTCCCATTTATATCATTAATTGGCTTATTTAATTTATTTCATTCATATTTTTTTCACTATTAATTAGTATAGAAAATATGAATTAAAGAATATAGAACATATTTCCCAATACACATAAATATACTTATGGGTATTAATGACAGTGAGTAATGTTACATAAACTATTAGTAGAATAACATTATTAAATAAAGGAAGTAATGTTACATAAACAATTAGTAGAATAAAATTATCTTAACTAACTCAACCAACATAAAGAATAAAAGAGAATGTGTAGTTTGCCTAAAATTCAACTGGGACAGACACGAGTAAACTTTGCTAACCATTTTTTCAAATATATTATGGCAGCATAGTAAAATGTATGATGTGTTAACTATATTTATGCATTAATTTATATGCATATTTTATATGAATAGGATATTATATATCTTCTTTTTATCATGAGTGCCTGCAATCTCAGTCCCAAGCCCATTAAGACTTTAGTATTCTATTTATGAACCAAGACCATCCCAAGTGGCCCCATGTTAAGACCTAATGAGTTATTTTACATGTCTGAATCCACAGTTATATGACTGTCTGTAGGACTTTTTATTTGGCATCTATATATATATATATATATATATATATATATATATATATATATATATATATATATCATCTACCTACCTACCTACCTACCTATCCATCATCTATCTATCTTACTGTCTATCAACATCATCTACCTATAGTAGCTGGAAGTTTTTCTTTGGTCCCACCTGGCCCCACAGTCTGCAGCTGCTTATAAAATAATCACTCAGAAGCTTATATAAATTATAAATGATTGGCCATTAGCTCAGGCTTATTACTGGCTAGTTTTTAGACTTAAATTAACCCATAATTTTTTATCTATGTTTAGCCATGTGGCTTGGTATCTTTTCTTAGTTCTGCCTTCACATCTTGCTTCCTCTGTGTCTGGCTGGCGACTCCTGACTCAGCTCTTCCTCTTTCTAGCATTCCTTTAGTCTGCTCGTCTATACTTCCTGCCTGGCTACTGGCCAATCAGCATTTTATTAAACTAGTGTACAAAACAAACAAACAAACAAAAACAAAACAAAACATTATCCCACAGCAACCTATTAATCATGTTAAGATTTAAAAAATAATCCCTTAAACATGGGAATAGGTGCCTTGGTTACGGGGCACCCCCCAACAAGGCTTCAATGTCTGTGGGTTGGTAAAGGGTGCAGAGATGAACCACTCTGGAGATGGTTTCAGGGAACCGTGTTTGCTTTATAGCACATATAGTAGAAGCCTGTTGACTGATTGGTTAGCATATTATCTCAGATAGGACAGTGAGAGCTCATATCACCCGGGTCTCTGTATGGAAGAAGCACATGAAAGGAGACATGGAGAGTACAGACTCATCCATGGGCTAACTACTGACTACTCACACTATTTCAGAATTCAGTGTTCTGACTTCTGGGAATACTCAGGAGCATTGTGTGCCATGCTTCTTATTTAGAAGTGCAGTGTGCCAGGTAGGCTGCCCCCGCCCCCATCATACCTGCATTTCCTTCTACAAATAGATGCAAATACCTTTCCTCTGAAGTTGTCCTGTACTCTGAAGAAGCTAGCTCCCGGGGCCATCTCCATCCACCACTCTTCCCTAGTGTCCTTCTGGAATTCTGTGGATGGACTCCCATGTATTCAGCCATCTTCCCCATTAATAGACTTTTATTCTCTTTTCAGTTCTTGGATTTTACATGTGTTCTGAAGTCTTGGCACTTTGTTTCCAAAGGCTTGTTCCCGCAAGTGAGATGAGGCATTGATGAGTGCGTAAATATCTGAGTTTGCTGTCCACAAAAGCTGTGACATATCTTGATCTCACTTTCCACACATTTCAGTAATATCTTTATATCTCTCACCAAATGCCATTGTTACCATCATCTCAAGCTTTTTAGTTGACTGGTATAAAGTACATCTTAAGATTATTCTTACCGTAAATTTACCCAACTCTGGGTGAATTTAAACATTTTTACACAGTTGTTGACCATTTAGGCTTGGTCTCTTTTTTTGAGCTGTTTGTTCATATGTTTTCATTAATTTTAATACTTTATATTTTCCCTTTTCCTACTCATCTGAGAATGATTTTGTACATTACAGGCAATAAAAATGGTCGTTTTCAATGTGATTTAAAATATGCATTCCAAGATTAGTAATAAGAAAGGAAGAGATAACTACTAGAAAAAATCTATGAAAGAAATGAAATTTACATTAGACTAATTTCAGAGTCTTCTATTCAGCAATGCCTGGTGAAATTTACCGATTAGATAGGAGTTGTTTTGTTTTTTTTTTCACTTAGTTAAAATAGCTTTCTGTAGAGAAGCAGCCATGCCAAATGGAAATGATCCTGTTGGCTCAACCTGTTGGAGGAAATGTTTTGGCAAGACTACTGCTCATCTTGACATTGTAATTTTCAGAGATGAAGATCACAGTTACTGGAGATAAGACGCCTGAACAATCAGCATGCATCCTGGTAGGAGAATAAACACTAAGCATATTGTGTTCAGCTCATCAAAGAGTGGAGTCAGGTATCCGCAAGCAAGTTGTTACATTGTGATCTTGGGAGTTGAGTGACAGTCCATTTAACAAGGTTTTAAACCAGGCTAACTTTTTCTCTGTTATCTCTGTCTCTAAGAACATTTAATAGGCTTCCATGACTGGCGATGGGTCATTATAAATTTGGATTTGTAAGTAGAATAATATCCTGAAGCATACCTAAACATGATGTGATTGTAAGCTGTTATCTGAGTACAAACATTCCAGGGGAAATCCCTGCTTGATGGAATGATCCTGAGTTTGTCATTGTCCCTTTACCTTTCTGTCTATTTATATATCTACCGACCAATCTCTCATTTATCTATGTATTCATCTGTCTTCTACCTATCATCTGTCTATTTACCTTCATCCTTATTAGGGATGATTCTTATCATAGCTCACTTTTCTTTGCACATTAAGCCAAAGTAAAGGAGGTGGAAGACCCACTCAAGAATGGAACTTGTATGCCAGCCAAATGTGGAGACTAGATTAATCACATTAGTTACAAATAAGTGGAGAGTGTTTATGTGTTGATGTTTGTGGTGCATCTTCCATGTGACTCCTATTTAGGAGAATTACCCTAATGTCTGAAAATTTCCTTTGCTGAAATATGCTTGGGAACAGTGTGAAAAAACCCTCCTCCCTCCCGCATAGCCCCTCCCAAGCATGGTTCCCACACATTGGCTTTACACTGAGGGACCGTGGACTTCAGATCACAGAAACTTCAAGAGAAGAACATAAGCCGGGCGGTGGTGGCACACACCATTAATCCCCAGCACTCTGGAGGCAGAGCCAGGTGGATCTTTGTGAGTTCCAGGCCAACTTTGTCTACAGAGTAAGACCCAGGACAGGCACCAAAACTACACAGAGAAACCCTATCTCAAAAAAACCGAGAAAGAGAGAGAGAGAGAGAGAGAGAGAGAGAGAGAGAGAGAGAGAGAGAGAGAGAGAGAACATGATGGAAGACAGCAGAAGAAACAAACACTATTGTAGCTACTGTTCCACATACCGATTTACTTGATTAAGCAGTCTCTGTGCAGTGGGGCCACTGTGTTTACCCACCCTTGGCAGCATAGAAAACTATTGTCCAAGGAAGGAAGGGTAACTTGTGGATTTTCTAGGGTAAAGGTTTTGTTTTTTTTTTTTTAAATTAACTTTAAGAAAATTCATTTACTTTAATGTGTATGAATGTTTTGCCTAGATAGATGCCTGTGTATTATGTGTGTGTGTCTGGTGCCTGAGAAGGTCAGAAGACACCATCCTCCTAGAGCTATGGTTATAGATGATGATTGTGAAATATCACAGGGGTGCTGAGAATCACACTCAAGTCTTCACAGACCACAGCAAGTGCTTTAAATCACAGAGCCATCTCTCAAGCCCCTGGGTTAGTGTTTTTAGCTGAGAATTTGGGAGCTGGAGAGGACTGGAGAGTGTCTATTAAGACTGTGTCAAAGTTGGTCATGGTGGTACACAGCAGAAACCCCGGCATTCAGGAGCCTGTGGAAGAGGAATAGCATGAGTTGGAGGCTAGCCTGGGCTACAGACCGAGTTTTAAAGGTAGGTGGCTGCCCATGTAAAGTTAGAGGCTTACGACAACTGGCTGAAGAAAAGATTAAACAGAAATAAATGTCTGTTACAGAAAGCAGTAAAATGCTTCAGCCTAGAAACTTGATAAGCTATAAGCCTTTTAATACGATCAAAATGTAAAATTTAAATAGTAAACAAGGACAAAATAGGCTAAATTCTATCAAGATAAACTCTATATAAAGAAGATATTTAAGGTATACATATATTAATGAAATATGCTGAAATAATACCACTAAATAATTTATTGTCTCAGTAAATTAAAAAAAAAAAAGTGACTTCGTTAGAAGGAGAAGTTAAAAATAGAAAACACATAAACAAATTTTAATTATCCAGGAAGGAACAAATCTTTATGGCTTCTAAGATGAGGCCATAGGTATGGTGATATTGTGTCCCCCAATATATTGTGTACCCTAATAAACTTTTCTGGAGTCAGAGAACAGAACAGCCACTAGATATACATAGAGGCCAGAAAATGGTGGCACACACCCATCTTTAATCCTAGCATCCTGGAGGCAGAGATCCATCCGGATCTCTGTGAGTTCAAAGCCATGCTGGAAACAGCCAGGCATGGTGACACACACCTTTAGTCCCAGGAAGTGATGGCAGGAAGCAGAAAGGGATATAAGGCATGAGGACCAGGAACTTTAGCCCTTTGAGCTTTTAGGCTTTTAGCAGCAGTTCAGCTGAGATCCATTTGGGTGAGGACTCAGAGGCTTCCAGTTTGAGGAAATAGGATCAACTGAGAAGTTGGTGAGGTGAGGTTAGCTGTGGCTTATTCTGATCTCTGATATTTCAGAATTTACCCCAATACCTAGCTCCTGGGTTTGTTTTTATTAATAAGATCTTTCAAGATTCGTGCTACACACAGGTAAGTTCCCTGGGAGCTAAGGGCCTGTCCGCTGCACCTGGCAGGCCGGCTCCCTATGTGCCTTGTTTGGTTAGGTAGACTCCATGGTTGGGACAGTCATACCTCCCTATTCCTTACATTTTCTCTGCACAGCACAGCCTGGCAAGAGAAGAACAGTTATAAAATATTGTCAAAAACTGGGCAGTAAACAGGTCTGCCAGAGGATTTCAGATAATGCTTGAAACTATTTCAGTTTAAAAATATTGGCCAGGCAGTGGTGGTGCATGCCTTTAATCCCAGCACTCAGGGAGGCAGAGGCAGGTGATCAATGTGAGTTCAAGGTCAGCCTGGTCTACAGAGCAAGTTCTAGGACAGCCAGAGGTACACAGAGAAATCCTATCTTGAAAAAATAAAACAAAACAAAAGGAAAATATTTACCACGGGGTGGTTTTTCTTTTGTTCGCTTTGGTTGTTTCTAAGTGGCACCAGGTGATGATGAAATCTGGTTGGGAAAGCAAGGGCATCCTGAGCATTGCTTTCCTGCTGTGTAAACTGTAAGCCAAGCTATTATTATCAGAAGAGGGAAGACTGGAAAAGTCTTGAGAATTCTAAGGTCCCAGGATGGTAAGCAGTTAGAAGGAAGGTGGTTGGTGGCTGGAATTCCGTGGGCAGTATGAGGCAGATCTAGAGTCACATTCTCTCCCCTTCACCAGTGTGTCAGCCGGCTGACACATCATCCTGGCCATGTTCTGTGCTATGGCACTCTACTCCTAATGCAGTGACCTAAATTTAAATGACTTCCAGGAACAAAGAGATATCTGCCTGATTCAGATCTCAACAGCCCTTAGAGAAGAGACTTGCAGTGTTCATCATGGACACCTGCCAAACCATGTCCCTTCATTTGTGCATGGTGTGGTATTCAAAGGGCTTTGCATTTGCATATGCTGTGTGTGTGTGTAAAGATGTTTTCTGGTCTTTTTTTTTTTTTTTTTTTTTTTTGTCTAAAACTGGGTCTATCCCCAAGATTTCAATGTAGGAGTTTTTCATGGGATTGTTTAAAGGTGCATCCTCATACAGAGAGGGTGGATTTTTCCACAATACTTCCCAATCCATCTCTACTCTAGTTGACCATCTAGTTTTTCACCTGAGTGAAATACTAACACAGATGTGAAAGACAGTCCAAAGTCCTGAGACTACATCTCTCCGCTGTGTTCAGAAGGCTTGTCTCCAAGAATGCTGAGAAGTACTCTGTGTGCCTAGCTCTTCTGGGTACTAGAACCATGTTAACTCAGGAACATATTTCTAATACTGCAAGAATCAAATGATCTTTTTCAGTAGAGCACGGGCCTCTGCCGACAGGGCACCACTGCCCTGCTGGTGTTTTGTATCCTTACAAACTCCAAAGCCCCCACACCGCTTCTCTCTCATTCTGTATCTTCTTTCACAGATGCCGAGTTACAGCACACTTTGTTCCATGAGAGATTTTTTTTTTTTTTTTTGGTTTTTCGAGACAGGGTTTCTCTGTGTAGCTTTGCGCCTTTCCTGGGACTCACTTGGTAGCCCAGGCTGGCCTCGAACTCACAGAGATCCGCCTGTCTCTGCCTCCCGAGTGCTGGGATTAAAGGCGTGCGCCACCACCGCCCGGCCTCCATGAGAGATTTTTTTAAAAAAATTTATTTTATTTATTTTACAATATAATTTAATTCTACCTATCAGCCACAGATTCCTTTGTTCTCCCCCTCCTGCCCCCCTCCCTTTCCCCCCAGCCCACCCCCCATTCCCATCTCCTCCAGGGCAAAAGACTTCCCCGAGGATTGAGATCAACCTGGTAGACTCAGTCCAGGCAGGTCCAGTCCCCTCCTCCCAGACTGAGCCAAGTGTCCCTGCATAAGCCCCAGGTTTCAAACAGCCAACTCATCCACTGAGTACAGGACCTGGTCCCACTGCCTGGATGCCTCCCAAACAGATCAAGCCAATCAACTGTCTCACCTATTCAGAGGACCTGATCCAGTTGGGGGCCCCTCAGCCATTGGTTCATAGTTCATGTGTTTCCATTCATTTGGCTATTTGTTCCTGTACTTTATCCAACCTTGGTCTCAACAATTCTCGCTCATATAAACCCTCCTCTTTCTCGCCAATTGGACTCCCGGAGCTCCACCTGGGGCCTAGCCATGGATCTCTGCATCCAGTTCCCTCAGTCATTGGATGGGGTTTCTAGCACGACACTTAGGGTGTTTGGCCATCCTATCACCAGAGTATGTCAGTTCGGGCTGTCTCTCAACCATTGCCAGAAGTCTATTGTGGGGGCATCTTTGTGGATTTCTGTGGGCCTCTCTAGCACTTTGCTTCTTCCTATTCTCATGTGGTCTTCATTTACCATGGTTTCCTATTCCTTGTTCTCCCTCTTTGTTCTTGATCCAGCTGGGATCTCCCACTCCCCCAAGCTCTCTTTCTCTCGACCCTTGCCCTTCATTGCCCCCACTCACCTCCAGGCTGTTCATGTAGATCTCATCCATTTCTCCGTCATTGGGCAATCCCCATGTCTTTCTTGGGGTCCTGTTTTCCAGGTAGCCTCCTTGGTGTTATTTTTAAAAATACCTTCCTCTGACCCAGTCAAAGGCAAAGTCTTATCAGTTACATTCCAATGCGTTTCCCTCCCCTTGTGTCTCTCCCTTTTTTGCTCACTGCTAGTTATTAAGCATGATGATGTATTGTTTTTCTTATTCCTGTGATGCCTGAGGCTCATTCGGGCCCACAGTCTGATGGAGATACATCCCATCATGGCATGGGAAAGCCTGGTTGGTAATTGAGTGACATGGTCTGAGTCTGGGAATTTGTGGAGTGGCTTCTTGATAGCTCAGAGAAATAGGAACCAGAATCAGGGTCTCCTCATAGTGGCCTACATCTGCCAGCAGGGCCCTACATCTGGAAGGTTCTACAATAGCAGTTCTTAATCTGTGGGTCTCGACCCCTTTAATGGCCCTTTCACAGGGGTTGGCTAAGTCCATCAGGGTTATCAAACATTTACATTACAGTTCTCAACAGTAGCATCATTACAGTTATGAAGTAGCAACAAAAATGATTTTGTGGTTGGGGGTCACCACAACATGAGGAACGGTATTAAAGGGTAGCAGCCTTAGGATGGTTGAGAACCACTGTTCTACAATCTTCCTAAGACAGCACCACATGTTAGGCACAAAATGTTCAAACACGTGGGCACGTGGGGACATTTTAGATGCAAACCATCCCACTGCCAAGGGTGTTCCTACTTCATGACCTTTCCATTTGCTGCCGTCTGGAATGTTCTTTCCTGCTCCTTCACTTCCTCTAGGATTTTGCTACTAAGCAACTTTCTCTTATTTCTACCTTGACAATGGTGCTTAAAATTATACCTCAATCCACACTTCCTATCTGATTTCTTTGTTTCTGCCCTCTCCCACCTATTTCCTCCAAGATTTATGACCTTCCAACATATCACATAACTTATTTATTTCCATTTTTCTTCTATTAGAATACTAACCTCATGGAGGAAAGCATGCTCAGTCAAGATCCTGATAACATAAGAGTCCTTCAATTAAGACCTGCCATTTGAATGAATGAACATAAGTACAGAGGACTGGTTAGCTTGCCCCTTGCTCTAGTTCCAATGCTAAGGATGCTGTCTGACTCATAATAAATTTTTAATAATTATTTTCATGAATAAATGGAATGAGTTAGAAACCAAAAATTATACAGTGCAACTCAATGACATTGAGGCAGTCATCGGCTTGCGAACATTTGAATTGGCTCTCCAAGTTATTTGATTTTTCCTTGCATTTGACTCTGATTTAATCCTAGATTGATTTTTGGTCTTCAGTCTGAGCTGAGTGCTCAAATATCTTTAAAGTATTCCGTGAGCCTATATAGAGAGGAGACTGCAAGTTGGGTATGGAGTTGGGAAGGCTTAGAAATATAACTGCAGAAATAATACTTTTTCCCTGGATCCTACTGGGTAGTCAAATTACTTAAGCATTCAAGAAGTATCCATAAATGTTCATCAGTGTGCGGAACACTCAGGATAAAATTCCTTCACCAATCCTTCCATGTATAGTGCTGAATGTCACCTCTGTTCACGTGACTATAGGTTGTCTTTGTATAATACTAAATGTTCAGATGTAGGGAGTTGAGACTTGGCCTCAGGAAATGGTACAGAAACTAATTTATTCCTTCCTGGAGGGAGGTGACGACTGGGATGGGGCTCCTCAGCTTGACACTGGGTTTCTTTCTGGGCATTCTATCTGATCCAACACAATATTTGAGCACAGTGTTAGCAGCAGAACCCAGATTATCCTGTGTTTCATGGCTGCCTGAAACCAAGCAGGCACTTGATTAACCCTTTGTGATATGCAAATTAGATCTTGAACTCACCAGGAAGACAAGTTTTCCCTTCATCCTCTGTTGCTAATATCTCACCTGACCTAAAAGCCTGAAAGATTGTTTGGGAATCATCCCATTACCTCACTCATCTTTGTCTTGAGCATTTCTTTCATTGCTGGTGGTTCAACATATTTTAAATCAGAAGTAGATCACGAATAAGACCCTGCTCTTAAGTAGCTAATATTGTCCTATAGTTTTATACACACATATCAACCTCTTTTATTCCCTGTGGATTTTTACAGGCAAGGGAGAAGAAAGTCTGTTTCTTCCCAACATCCCTCTAATTTTCTTCATTTTCCCCCTCTCTTCACTGGAAACCTACATAAACCCAAAACACTAGTTTAAAAAAATCAGTCATCTAGCTGGATGCTGGTACAATGCCTCTTCACTGGGGGGAGTTGGAAGAAAGGTTGCTGAGACAGGTTCATCTTAAAAACCAGATTGTAAAGTCAACAAGGTGATAAAGAATTAAGAGAGGCCTTTGGAAAGAGGGTGCATCTAAGTTTACCATATATATGGGCTGAGGAGAGTCAGGTGAGAGGTAGATTTTTGGAATAATTAGAAGACTAAGGATTCCATAATGATTAAAGAAAGAAAGAAATATGCCTAGGGAAAGCAGGCTGTTGTGGGGATAACAGGAGAAGGGGGCTTGAAGAGATGGAAGAAAGCTTAGACTGTCCCATCAGATCCCGGTCTGACACAGGAGCAGACACTCCCAAGGCTGAGACTCTCACATGCTCAGTAGCACAGGGTAACAGTATTGCTTCACAAGACCCGGAGTTAGCAATGCTCTTTGAGAAGGCAGCTGTTGTATGGCATAGAGGGGCAGATGGGGACATTTCAATGAACTGATAAACCAATTTTGAGGGTAATATTTAATTATAAAATAATTTGAGACTTTAAAACGTTGTAACAGTGTTGGGAGTATAGCTCAGTGGTGGAGCACTTGCCCAGTGTGGGGGTTTGAATGAAAATGGCCCCCATAGTCTCATAAGGAGTGGCACTATTAGAAGGTGTGGCCTTGTTGGAGGAAGTGTGTCACTGGGAGTGGGCTTTGAGGTTTCAAATGTTCAAGCCAGGCCCAGTGTCACTCTCTCTGCCTGCTCCCTGTGAGTCAGGATGTAGAACTCTTTAGCTACTTCTCCAGCACCATGTCTGCCTACATGCTTCCATAGTCCCTTCATGATGATAATGGACTAAGCCTCTGAACTGTAAACTAGCCCCAGTTTGTAGCATGAATCTTAAAGAGTCTTATTAATAAAAACTAAACCTGGATCTAGGTATGGGGTGAACGCTGGAAAATCAGAGATGCAGAACAAGCCACGGCTTCCTCACCTCGCCAATTCCTCAGGTGATCCTGTTTCCTCAGACTGGATGCCTCTCTGTCCTCATCCAGATGGGTCTCAGCTGAACTGCTGCTCAAAAGCCTAAAAGCTTAACCAGGCCAAAAGCTACTAGTTTCTGGTTTTCATGCCTTATATACCTTTCTGCTTTCTGACATTACTTCCTGGGATTAAAGGCGTGAGTCACCATGCTTGGCTGTTTCCAGTGTGGCCTTGAACTCACAGAGATCTGGATGGATCTCTGCTTCCCAAGTGATAGGGTTAGAGGCCACCATTTTCTCACCTCTGTATCTAGTGGCTGTTCTGTTCTCTGACCCCAGATAAGTTTATTAGGGTGCACAATATTTTGGGGAACCCAATACCACCACACCAGTTAAATGCTTTTCTTTATAAGAGTTGCCGTGGTCATGGTATCTCTTCACAGCAATAGAAATACTAATTAAGACACCCAGTATGTACAAGGCCATAGGTTTGGCTCTTCAGAAGAACAAAGAACAAAATGAAGGGGTTGAGGAGTTGCAAAAATGATGTTTAAATTTCTGTTTACCTTCTTCCCACATTTACCAAATTCTGATAGATCACTATGTTTGCTTTATAATCCATTTTATAGTTTTCTCTTTGTATGTGTATGCATATAACTTTTTTCTGATACAATTGAGAGTAAGTCGCAATATAATAATCATTAATGCTTCAATGTGTATTTCTTAACAAACGAGAAAATACTCTTATAAACCCATAGTACAGATATTAAAATCGGGAAAGTTATAACAACCAGATGTGACTAGCCAACTTACAGACTTTGTTCAGTTTTGCTGTGGTGATTAGAAAGTGAAATGTTGTCTTAGACTGAAAGAAAATTTTAAAACTTTTTGCTAAAATCATATATTCTTAGTAAATCAATGCAAAGACGATTTGAAAGCATGACTTTAAAAAAACTAAATGAAACTTTTAACAACTGTATATCCAATTATGGAAAAAAAAAGTAGATTGATTTCAAACAGTTTGTAATGCTTACAGGAAAAAGCACTCTCTGTTGAAATAAAACTGCTAATGGGGTTTTCGGTAATGGAAAAAAAAAAGGATGCCTGGGTCATTATTTTTACGGTAATGTGTGCCAGAAATCAGGATTATAGAACATTACTAATGGGAGTACAGAATTGTACCATCACATTTCTCAGGGCTCCTTGAAAATTGTGGAATTTTTATTTCTAGCCAGCAAAAATGTTATTGATGTATTCAGAGAAGCACAGAGTTCCAGAAGCCCATCACATTCAATAGCCAGGGTCCTAGGGTTGAGGAGGAAGTAGGAGGTTCTTTTTCTCTAAGACTGAGGACATCGAAACACTCATGGACAAAGGGCAAAGAGGAGAGCTTCATGGGAGTGCAGCAGTTAGAGGTGGGCAATGCTCGAGTGTTGCCCTCTCCTTACACCGCCTGGCATAAATCCTTCAAGTTCTGCCTAATGCTGCTCATTCAGCTTCATTTAACTGAAAACTGTGCACATATTCCATGTGCATTTTCCCTCTCCCTTATTCATTTATCTAAATGACAACAGCAGCACACACACACACACACACACACACACACACACACACACACACACACACACACACACACACACAAATCTTACCATGTTGAAATGAACCTTAGGAAATATTTGTGGCTCCAAATAGTTGAATAAGTAGGCATGCCACTTAGTCTGGTTTGATGACAGAGGCACGTTCCAATGACAGATTCAAATGAAAGAAAACGCTTCTAGAAAAAAAGGTTAAAGTTGATTTTTATACTTATTTGTGTCCCTTACCATTCCTGGAAGCAACCACTGTTAAACTTTTGAAGTGCAGCCCACTCTGTTCTTAAATATTTATGTAGTGATATCTAACTATACAAAACACACATATATACATGCATACACTAAAGATGCACAGGTAGGGTCATTCTGTGTGCATTGTTTTATAACTATTGTGTGTATATGAAAAATTACGTGTGTATATCAGAAGTCTAGTATAACTCCTGGAAAGAGTTATGTATCTCCATATAATTGCTTCATGGTGTACGAAACTAGTTATTTATAATTCCCATATCAAAATGTGTTTTAAGTGCTTTAGTTGAAACTAATAAAGAGCCCAATACAGATATGTTTGTGCATGTAAACAAAAAAGTAAGAGTTTCTCAGAAATAGAATAGCTGGGACACAGCCATATACAGCTAACATATTATTAAATATTGAAAATTTCCTTCCTCAACATTTTTCCAACTGATTCTCTCACAGTGCCCATTTTTGTGTGCTGCTGCTGTTATTATATATTACAAATGTGTTAGGTTCTTATTTACTTGATGGGAAATTGTGGTAATGTTTTTTTCAGGCTTGCTAGCAAAGTCATACAGCTTTAGATAGCTTCTAGGGGCCAGTTACATTGCTTCCATCACTAACTCGTTTATAATTGTTGATTTTTAATTATAAGTGTAACACTAATGCTATTTGAAGTTTAGAAACTTTTAATTTTGATGAAAGCCAATTTGCTAGTATTTTATTAATGCTTTCATATTCTTTCTAAGAAACACTGGCTTGTCCCCAAGTCACAAACATATTTTCCTATGTTGTCATCTAGAAAATGTATAGTTCTGGCTTTTATGGTTCAGTTTATGGACTACCTCAAAGAAATTGAATATAGAACAAATAGGATAAAGATTCATTTCCCACATAAATATATTTCCGTGTTGTGGAAACATTTTGTAGAAAATGAGCCAAGTACATATGTAAAGATTTGTCACCAAGCTGCTCTATTCTCCTCCATTGACCTGTTTGTCTTATGTTCCCCAAACTGTCTCAGTTAACATTGCTTTATAACAAACCTTTAGAGCAGGGAGTCAAGTTTCAGTGTTGTTCCTAATTCCCTTGCATTTTAGAATTGTCTCGTCAGTTTCTACCAAAACGTGACTAATTTTAATATAGATCGTATTGAATCCACAAATAAATCTGAAACAATGGGTATCTTAATAATATTGAGTCTTTAAATACTTGTCCATAACCATTTACTTGGCTTCCCATGAATTTCTTTTAATGTTTCATAGTTTTTGGCTTAGTTAGAATCTTGTGTATTTTTTGTTAGGTATAATTCTAGCAATTTGATTTTTCCTACTTTTAAACATATTTCTAATCATTTGCTGGAGGAGATATGACAATTAGACTTTTTATATGTTCAAACAATTCTGATTTTATTGGTTAATTCTAGTGTTGGTTTTTTCTTTTCTGTAGATTCATTAGAAGTTTCTATGTTCATAATCATGCCTTGCATAAACAATGTTTCATTTTTTCTTTCTAATACTTCTGCTTCTTGTCTAATTTTTCCTCACTTCACACAGTAGCTGAGCCTTCCCTTTATTATATTCTTAGCACTTGGTTTTGCACATTTTAATTTAGATCGTGAGACTAATAAAAAAATCACAACTGGTATTTTGCATTGTGTCAAGCTGGATGACAGCTCTTTAATATGGCATATGTGCAGAGCATAAAAGTATCCTCTCAGACCACTTTTAAGTGTAGAGTTTTGTGGCATGAAGTACATTCGTGTTGCTGTCATCTGTCTTCCAAAATCTTCACCTGTACCCATGAAACACAAGCTCCTCATTCTCCCCCTACCCAGCCAAGGGGACCACCATCCTACTTTGTGTCTCTGTGAAGTGACTGCTCTAGGTTCCTTAGATTAGAGAAAACATATGATGTTAGTCTTTCTGTGACTGGCTCTTTTACTTAAGCGTGATAGTCTCAAGGTTCAGGGTTTTATGCTACTTAAGGTTGAATAATAGTCCATCAATGCATAGACTACATTAAACTGTACTCTTTCAGTTATTGATGGATCCCTGAGCTGTTTTCACAATTAGGGATTGTGACTAATGCTGCTCTGACCACTGGTGAACACATACCCAGATTCCTGCTTTCTATTATTTTAGCATCATCTGCAAGTGGAATTGCTGATCATGTTTAGTTTCCCCAGGAACTGCTGTACTGTATTAAAGAGGAGCTGGGTCATTTTACACTCCCTCCAGCAATGTCACATATCCAGTTTCTCCATGCTTCCTGCTGTGGTTTTGTTTGCTTTTGTTCTTAGTATCAATCATCCTAGTGGGCATGGAGTGGCATTACATTGTGGTTTGATCTACATGTCCCCAGTGACTAGTGATGTCATGCATCTTTTCATGAGCTTGATGATTATCTCTGTATCTTTCAAAAGATGCCTCTTCAAGCCTTTTCCTCACTTTTAATCAGTTTGTATATTTTTGCTGCTTTGTAGACATTTTATATATTCAGGATGCTGATCACTAATCACATACAGTTTTTCCCCCATTCTATAGGCTGCCTGCAATCTGTTGGTAGTGTATCCTTTGATGCACAAATGTATTGTGTTGACGAAGTCCAGTTCATCCATTTTATTTTTGTTGTCTTTTTTTTTTTTTTTTTTTAGCATCAGATCCAAGAAATCATAGCCAGCTCTGGTTTCATGAAGCTTTCCCTTCATGTTTGATTCTAAGAACTTTGTGGCTTAGAGTATGATGTCCCTTCATTCTGCTTAGCATGTTTTTGCCTCAGTTTCAGCTTCATTTGCTTTCTCTCACCAATATGGAAAAATAGAATGGATAAAGTATAGTTCAAAAAGTATGGCTGCAAGAAGGAACAAAAAACAGGCAGATGGTAGCCTCTCCTGTGGAATATTCCTTTACACTGTGTGAATATAAGTTGCTATGATTGGTCTACTAAAGAAGCTGACTGGTCAATAGCTAGACAGGATAAGGTTAGGGAGAAAGCCAAACAGAGAATTCTGGGAAGAAGAAGGGCAGAGTCAGGAGTTCTGAGCAGATGCAAAGAGAAGCAAATTGGGCATGCCATACTGAGATAAGGTACCAAGCCATGTGGCAAAGCATAGATAAGAAATATGGATTAGCTGAGCAGCAGTGGCATATACCTGTAATCCCAGCACTTGGGAGGCAGAGCCAGGCAGATCTCTGTGAGTTCAAGGCTAGCCTGGTCTACAGAGCAAGATCCAGGACAGGCACCAAAACTACACAGAGAAACCCTGTCTTGAAAAAAACCAAACCAAAAAAAAAAAAAAAGGAAAAAAAGAAATATGGGTTAATTTAAATGTAAGAGTTAGCTAGTAACAAGCCCAAACTATTGGCCACACATTTATAATTAATATTAAGCCTCTGTGTGGTTATTTGGGAGTTGTTTGCAGGACAGAAACTTCTGCCTACAAATGGCACCCAAATGTCCACCACCTATATACACATAATGCCTAAAAAAAGCTTTAAAAAGTTCTAAACCCACAAAAATGTAGCAAAATGCAGCTTCCTAGTTTCATGTCTCTCATGCCAGCCACAGTACAGAAACACACCTCCTGGCAGCTGCCAGCATGCCATGAGCTAAGCTGCCCGGCAGGTTCCCACAATCTCTCACACAGGCTGTGGTACAAGCTGTGTCTCTTGGCAGCTGCCTGCGGGAAGAGCCAGCCACTGTGCACTTCTGCCATACACTAAGCTAAGCTACACTGGTGATGGCTGACATACCAGTTTCATTTCATGTAATCAAAAATAATCAGATGCTCAGTAAAAACAGATCCAGACAGAAAAAGGCCTCTGATTGGGTTACAATGTGTTTAAAAATATACATAGGGTTGGGAGAGAGAAGAGGAAGAGAATATAAGTCATAGATGAAAAAAATATAAGTTTAAAATTATAAAGCAAAGTCCTTTAAAAGGGAGTAAAGTAATATATAAAAAGGGCACATAAAGATGGAAAATATAGAGTCTGGATCCTGTATGTTATTGTGTTGTTTTTTAATTTTTTGATTACTGAGAAAGGAGTAATAGCTACTAAGAGACATGTGATTATGAAAACTGCTGAATTAAATGAACCTATACAGTTTAAAATGTCTTGACTTCAAAATGGAAGTCAAAAGATATGTTACTTTGGGGAAGAGGTTATGTTTTTATTTCCACAGGAAATGAGAGGCTGTGGATCCATGCCATATTGATATGGGTCAGGTTTGATCAAGGAAGACTCCATGAAATCCTAACTATACACATAAAGAAATAAACCTAAAAGAACTACAAGACACAGCATGTATATTTTACCTGCTTAAACATAAAAAAAATCATCTCTGGCTGACTAGTATAATCTATACTAGTATTAATACAGATATATGTTATCTTTAAAAGTTTATGCATTCAGAACAAGAAGACCAGACACCAATGAAAACAGACGGCCCAGGTGATCCAGCATCTCAAAATGCCTTTGTTACAGTCTCCTCAATCCTGCATCCAAAACAGCTTCAAGGCTGCTGACCAAGATAGTCCAACCTCACAGAACACTCCATTCAAGACTTAACAATTATTCTGATTTTCTCAAGGTTCCTCCAAAGAGTCTACTACCCCCAGACCAGGAAGTAGTCTGGAGAATGATGGCCAGATTCCCAAAAGATGGGTTATGGATGTTTATTATCATTTAAAAGGGAGTTGGATACAATTTGTTACTGGTCATAATTAGGAAAAAAGCTAAACAAAGTAGTTAAATTCAAAGATCTTATCCTAAAGGAAAAAAGAAGGATATGATATAGAAATGATGAGATAAAAGGGTAGATTATTGGATCTACTTTAATCCAAAAAACAGCCATTAATCTCAAAATATTTTACATTGGTATGGATTTTGGTTTATTGATACAAATTTAAAGTTTTGTTTAAATTTTGTTATACTGTATATATTTTTCTTCTCAGGTGAGGCTTCCTGTACATCATGAAGAATGAACAGAATAAAGATGGAGCTGTAATAATGAATAATGGAATGACAAAGCATAACAGGTTTGAGAATGGTTAAGATATTAAAATTTTTGCCCAAAATGTCCTCTTGCACAGGAAATTAGATAGCCCAGAGGGGCTCCTCCAAGGCTAGGGTTCAGTAAGCTTTGAGAGGTGTCTGAGCATTTGAGTCATTACAAGTTATTAAACACATTAATTCCATAAAACATTCTATTAATACCAATCACACACATATTTTGTCTTAGGAAACGTTGACCATCTACTGCCCTCTATTATGTCTACTATGTTTATTCTGTGAAAATACGCATCATGATTTCCTTCCTTTTTCTCTATTTCTGACTTCAGATTCATGATGCAATGATACCTATGCCACATATAAGGGTGACTTTTGTCAGGGATCATAAGACATGATCTGGAGGTGGACTCCAAGACAGAGAACTACCTGGAGCAAGGTAAAAAATCAAAGGCCACTTGGTTATTATCCCATAAAAAATGATATTTTTGAAAAAAAAATGGAGAACTTAAGCAAATACTAGTCTTAGTATAACAAATTTTCTTCCCTTCATCTAGGTATCTTTAGGGAATATTTAGCAAAGACTTAAACTCATGTCCATGTCATGATACCTTCCCCAGTATCCACATCCTACACCAGCATGGCATGTCTGCTGTGGCTGATGAACTTACACTGACCCTTGATTATCCCCTGAAGCTCAAAGTTCAGATTACAGTTTCTCTTGGGTTATACACTCTATGAATTTGGACAATGGCCTCATACCATCTCCATTGTCATAATATTGGCAGCATTTTAATTAGCCTAAAAGTCTGTGCTCCATCTGGGTATCCCGTCTTTACACAAACCCCTGGCAGCCACGCTTATTCCTTGCTGTGTAGTTTTGCCCATTTTAGAGAGTGAAATAATTGGAATCATAAAACACACAGATTCTTTTCATTGGCTTATCTCACACAATAATATATACTTAAGTTTCTTCAGTGCTTTTTTTTTTCATGGAATGAGAGCTCATTTCTTTATAGTGTTAAATAAAATTCCACTGCCTATATAAAAACACTTATCCATTCATCTATTAAAGAATATTTTGGTTGCTTCTAAGCTCTGTCAATTATCAATAAAATTGTTCCTTTTAAGTGGCAATATTTTAAAGTAATAGCTACATGTGGGTTTTATGGTAGGCTTTGACGACTGGCTGTAGCTTTCTTCTCTCTGTAGATACACACCCAGGCTGAGCTCATGTTATGCGACTGTTTATGTACAGTTTCTATGTTGACTCTTCTGAACTCCAGACTCACATGACAAAGCCCTATTTTGTGTCCAGTCTTAAACTCAGCCCGTTCAAACTGAACCCTTGATCTTCTCCCTCTGGTGACTTCAGCCTGCCACACATGTAGCTTGCAACCCAAAGCCTGCAATCCTTGAGTGCTTCTCTTCCTCTCCTATCCCTCGTACAGCTCAACAGTAGGTCAAAGGAACCTTGCCCTGTGTGTCAACTCTTTCTCCGATCGCTTGACAGAGTGAACGCTGCTTTTAAACCACCCACCATTTTTCATTTTAGGAGGCGGAACAGCCTCTTCAATAGTGTCTCTGTCCTTATCACTAGCATCCATATTATAGCTTTGAGCTTTCATTTGTATTATTTTACTTAGAAACAACCACAAAGTCACAGAAAAGCTGCACACTCAATACAAGAATTTATTTTTCCTGAATAAGTTGATCATAACTTGCTGCTCTGTTCTCTCTCACTCTCCTCCACTCCAAGACTTCAGTGTACGTTTCTAACCCAAACAGCACTATCTGTGTGACAGCAACATAATGGTAAGCTCAGCAAACCAGCTGCTCAATCTCCTTCAAATCCTTGCTGAAACCTCACATTTTTCCATGGTGCCTACTCAACCCCTCACCCAATTAATAATTCAAACTCCCCTTTGGTTTGATTGATGTTTCTTTAGCAAAATGAACAAAGGGCTTGGTCTGAAATGGATGCTGACTGATAATCACAGGTGATTGGACCTGTGAGGACCTGGAACAAAAGACATTGAGCCCTTCTGCTTAGTAAAACAAATAGTTTAAAGTTTGTATAGGCAGCCATCAAGGGTGGGGGTGGAGACTTCGGGAGCAAGCAAGAATGTTGGGATTAAGATACAAACAAAATGCAAGGATAAACACCCAGGAACATCTAGGAACAGTGGTGTCTCATTTCTGAGTACACTGTCTGAGTAATGCCACTGTTGTGTACACACAGGGTTTGACTCCCGGATTGAGAATATAGTGGTAAAGCTTACAGAGGTGAGGTGCTAATGAGAACAAATGAACCACTTTTGGGGAAGAAAGTTGGTCTTCTCACAGGAAATGGGATGATGGACCAAGCTGCTGGCCATGTTTTTATAGAGAAGGATAATCCCAGAAGCCTTAGGATCTTCTAGATATAGTTGAGAGTACTTCTGAAGTCCCTCTACTTGTTCCTACCCAAATGATATCTATTATGTACTCAGTGAAAGTGTTCACCATTAGAAGAATTCCATCTGGAATTTTTAGGTATGTTCTGGGCATAAAGAATGTCATGGATTGAGATGGAATTTTCTTCTCAAGCCAGGAGAATAGTGAAGTGTGCTGAACTGGTCATGGAACAACATGATCAAATTCTTTCAGATGCCATGAGACACACATGCATATAAACTGTGCATCTAAATACTATATGTTAAAACAGAGATGTTATGAAACACTCTGCAATAGTAACTGATTTTAAACTTCTGCTTTCTCATGACTGACTTTCATCTGGTCTAGTAAGATTGTCTCAGCTTTTCCTACCGTCTGATAGTCCTTAACTTTCATTTTCTGCTTTGTTGCCAATGGCTCATCTTATTGACTTCCATATATCTCATATTCTTGGAGAGGACTCTGATTGGCCTGGCTCATCTTGAAAAGTTCTTCTAGTTCATAGGTTATGGGCCAGTCAATCCATGAGGTACCTGAAAGTCAGCTGATACCATGGGAGAGAGGGTGCTGTGGCAGAAAATATGGGTGCTGTATCTTAGTAGGATTTTAGAAGAGTCACAGGAGTATTGGGAAACTAAGGTTCCTTATATCACTTCTCATGGTTTTCAAATAATTCAAATCTAGCAGCAGAGAATCACATGAGGAAGATACTGACTTGTTAAAAAGGCTGGTAGACATAATTTAAAAAAAAAACAACAGGTTTTTAAGTGTGTGTGTGTGTGTGTGTGTGTGTGTGTGTGTGTGTGTGTGTGTGTATGTGTGTGTGTGTGTGTGTATGGTATGACAAGGTTTTGCTTTGTAGCTCAGATGGACCTGAAGCTGAGGATCCCCCTGCCTTAACTTCCAGAGTGTTGGAATTTCAGGCATGTACCACCAGGTCTAGCCAAAATAGGTTTCCTCTCTCTCTCTCTCTCTCTCTCTCTCTCTCTCTCTCTCTCTCTCTCTCTCTCTCTCTCTCTCTCTGTATCTCTCTCTCTCATCTACATCTATCTATCTATATATGTTTTTTGAGATGGAGTTTCACTATGTAGGCTTTGCTGGCCAGGAGCTCTCTGTGTAGACCAGGCTGGCTTCAAATTCATAGAGCTCTGTCTGCCTCTGTCTTCTGAGTGCTGTGATTAAGAGTGTGCCCCCACTCTAGCTGCCAAATCAGTTTAATTTGAACTGAAAGAAAGGGTTATATCTATTAAAAATCAAGAATAAACAAGAGATGTTCCTGCAGTGACAAGTTTGGATTGGCACGCTTGAGTATCAAGTCCCATCTCATTTCCTTGGACACTATGAAGACATTCACCTATCTGTTTGGGAAACTGGAAAGCAAATTCCCCTTTTCTTTTTTTTTCAAAACTCATATGAAGTATCTCGGAATGGACTACCAACCCGAATGTATCATGCTCTTGTGTACTGGCTGCCTTTGCACCATGATTTCTGTGTCCCTCACAGTCACAGAATATAGTAAAAGGCCTTCAAGGCCAAAGGAACGTTTACAAGTGAATCATTTGCTTCCAGGAACATCGAGGGAAATGCTGATGTTAAAAATGGCATCTGAGAACCAAGCAGAGGAAATGCGTGTGGAATGAGTGAGCCCAGCCACGGTGCAGGAAGGGAAGGTCAAATGGTCTTGCAACAAATCCTGACAAATGTGCTGTGAAGTGGGTCGTATCTGAGGACCATATGACTGCTTGGGTTGAAAGCTCCCATTGTCTGTCTTTATCAAGGAATATTGGAAGATATGAAGACACATTCTGAGATAACCTCTGGGCAAATATTTCCCAGGCAGGGTAGAAAAACTTAACTCTAGGAGAACTAAGAAATAGAAGACAACACACATAAATTAAAAAAGAGCAAAGTCTGGGAGCAGAAAAATAAGGGAGAACACTATTTTAAGTCATTTGTAGTATACAGAAAAACAAAGTGACTAGAAAATAGAAGAAAAGAATTTGAGGACATACAACAAAATGGGCATCTCCGATACTGTTCCAATAGGCGAGTGCTGAATGGGGCAGGCCAGAACCAGGACACAAATGAATGTTTACACCTGAGACTACGGACTCATCTACCCGCATGCATATGTGTGTAATGTTTCAGAGTATATACACACACCTCATCTGAATGGAAGTCTTAAGAATGCTGCTGGGTGATCATGATGTACACCTCTAATTGCAGCACTCAGGAGGCAGAGGCGGGCGGATCTCTGAGTTCAAGGCCAGCCTGGTCTATAGATTGAGTTCCAAGACAGCCTCCAAAGCTACACAGAGAAACCCTGTCTTGGAAAATTAAAAAAAAAAAATACAGCATCTTGTTGACTCTCCTTATATAAGCCTCTGATCTCTAAGGGATGTGAATGTATGATTTTCTTCAAAGAAACAAGGTGTATGCCAGAAAGTATTAAGAGTTTATCTGCCTTTTTAGTTGAATTGTGTTTTGCAATTGCCAAATAGCCTCATTGATGATGGAAATTTTTCTTTTTGTTTTTTTCAATATATTTTTAATTAAAATATGATTATATCAAATGCTACATGTTCTCTTCCATCTGTGGGTGCTCTCTGCAAATCTTCAGGTGTGATTATGTAAGATAGGGTAACCACAGAAACCAGCAAGGGAAGCTTTCCTTTAATGCAGGGGGAAGGAGCTACAGAGTTAGCGAATCACTGATTTTTTAACTCATTGTAAATAAATTGAGGCGAGTTCATCAGTGGCTGCTAATGCCATCGAGCAGACAGGTCTGTGGTTCTTGAGGTCGGTTGTTCACTGGTATCTCCGAAGGGCTTTGGAAGCCCTCGACACCTATTGAGTGCCAGGAGAGATTCAGATGGGATGGATCTGGGCCATCAAGGTGTGATTTCCCATAAACTGCCAGACTTTATAAACTACAGCATATCCACCTTGGGTAGTCATTCTCAGCCAAATTAATACTCCACATTATTCTTCATTTAGTTTTATATTTTGCTAATCACAAAGGGGATGTGCACTTTACAAAGGGGATGTGCACTTTACAATGAAGAGGACTGCTTCCTGTCACTTTAACCCAGAAATCAACTTCAGCATCATTATGAGTGAACAGACATTGTGTTCCTTTTGATCTGATATAATACCTGATGAGAGAATAAAAAACAAAAACAGATACTCTCCTTAATGATAGAAGATTCTATGTACAATAAAATTTGTAACAGAGGCAAGCAAGCGCCCTAAAGGAAAGACATATGGTTCTAGGAAAGGGTCTCATGGGGCTACACCAAGGCTGAAGAGTTGGCCCGCATTGCATTATGAGTGACACACTTGATAACGAAGTTCACACACTGTCTTGGCTTACTTTTCCTTTACTGCTGTCTGTCATGGGAACACAGACTAACAGGAGATTCCTTCTTCCTGCTGATGCCCATACTCCCTGAAAAGCACTGTGCCCAGAACACCTTCCACTGCCCCTCTGTTCTGAGATCACAGGTCAGCCCCTGATCCAGCATTACTGCTGCTTCTTCCCGTGGACACACAGCAGGCTGGAGGGGCGCTGGGTTTGGCTTAAAGATGCCCTTTGCTTGAAATTTGTCTCTGTCATTAGCCATTCTGTCATCTTAGATGTCATATGGCCTCACTGGGCTTCAGTCTTTCTCATCTACAAAGAAGGAACAGTGAGGGCTGCTTTATAATTGTGCAAATGAGAATGAAATAATGAAAGGGTAACATGCTTAGGGGGAAATACTGGCGCTCAGTAAAGGCTCAGTGAATGGTAGCCCTTACGCTTCAAGTTCTAATCATATTTCCGTCAAATCGGTGAAAAGAATGACTTCCTCCTGCCTATACGGTAATGTGTCTCACACCCTCAGTATGCAGAGTTAGCCCTGCATAACTTCAGGTTCTGCTTGTGTAGATTCAAATTAAAAAATAACTTAGATCTCTCCCGAACATCTAGACATTCTTTTCTTTGTCAATACCCACCAAACAAATATAACTATTCACACAGATTTTTATGTTGTATTAAGCATTGTAAGTAATCTAAAGATGACTGAGAGTAAACAGAAGGCTATTGGTAAGGACTATGCTGTTTTACACAAGGTGCTTTAGCATCCATGGATTTTAGTATTTATAGGGGTCTTGGACCAGATCCCTCAAGGATAACTAGCGTTGACAGGAGGACAGTGTAGGGATGCTGGTATGTGCATATGTGATTGATCCCTTCTTTACGAGGGCTTCTCTAGATCCCAAGATCCAAATTGCCTGGATGGGAGGATAAAGTCAGGCTCTACTTCACCCCTGAATTCTGTCTCTGCTCTGCTTGTGATCTGCCATTCACACCGAATCTCTGTCCTCATTTCCCATCATCATGTGCCAATGATCAGTCCCTCGCCTCACACCTATAAACCTTATTCCTGCTCTTGGAGAAGAAGCGGTGGGAAAAGGATTTGTCTTCATAAAACTTGGAGCAGGTAGAGGAAGAGATTATGAGCTTATAAGCAAATATATAATTCCAGGTGTAAGCACCATGAAGAAAATAAAGAGAGAGGAATGTGTTTTTGTTATTGAGATAGTCAGGGATTTTATTTTACTTTCTATTATTATTTTTGTCTGAGAGGTTTTGCTCCCAAAGAGAGCAAGGAGACGGGAGCCACAGAAAGTTACAGGAGGATCTTTATAGGTGGAAGCAACAACCTGTGTAAGGACCAGGGCTTGACTGGACTTGAGGTGTGTGAAGGGCTGAAAGGTCCATGTGATTGAGGCAGAACAGTGAGGGATGAGGTCAGAAAAGGAAGCGGAGTTAGGTCACACAGCACCAGGCCAAGGAAGTGCATTTTATTGTGTTGAAGTGGAAAGTGATTGGAGACAGCAGAGATGGGGGAGCCTGCCAGGGAGCGTGAAATGCTTTTGAGCTGAACAACAGAACTTGTTAACTGAACTGGTTGGAAGGAAGGAATCAAGACTGACCCCAGATCTTCATCCCCAATACACTGACTAGTGGTGCCATTCACCTAGATGAGAAACAGAAATACTTTGGAGTGTGGTGTTTTGCAAAGGGGAAAGAAATAATTCTGTTTTGATTGTTGAGCTGGAAATGTTTACTAATCAACCAAGTAGAAGGAGCAAGTAAACAATAGAGGTAAAAGTGTGGAACTTGGGAGAGCCTGGCTTGAATAGACTTCAGAATCATTAACCTGCTAGGTTAGTTAGTATTAAAGCCACAGGGAAGAATGTAGACTGCAAAGCAGAGTCCAAAGACAGATACCTGAAGCATTCTAAAGTGATAAACATCACAATCAGCCTTGGGGTTTCCTTGTCCCTGGGCGTCCTTCCTAATGCTACTCACCTTCCTGGCTCAGTGCAAAGCAGGAGTGCTCCCCACTTTCCCCAGGCTCTGCCTCTGCTTTATCTGTAGCCCAGCTCTCTTCCAGCATGCCTCCCTCACTTATCTCTTGGTGAATTAGTCTTGCCTCCCCAGCCAACTTGCTTTCTCCAGGACAAGGGACACATCTGTAAATCCTTCAAAAATCTAACAGGCAATTACTATGTGCTCAAAAATGCATGTTGATTAATAGGGTAAACTGCTTGTAAATGCCCCTATCAGGCCATGCTGGCAGGTGTTTATGACCCATAGGTCTAGTGTAGCAGAATATTATTATAAGGTGTGTTACTTTTGCTTATGTTGCATTTGTTTTACTCTGTGAGCTATGTTACTGTGCCTGTGTAAACACCTGATGGTCTAATAAAGAACTGAATGGCCAATAGCAAGGCAGGATAAAGGATAGGCAGGGCTGGCAGGCAGAAAGAATAAATAGAAGGAGAAATCTGGGATGAGGGAGATCAAGAAAGGAGCCAGAGGAGGAGGATTCCAGGGGCCAGCCACCCAGCTACACAAGCCATGGGTAAGAAACAAAGAAAGGTATACAGGAATAGAAAAGGAAAAACCCAGAGGCAAAAGTTAGATGGAATGATTTAAAGTTAAGAAAAGCTGGCAAGAAACTAAACAAAGTAAGGCTGGGCATTCATAATTAAGAATAAGCCTCTGTGTGTGATTATTTAATAGCTGGGTGGCGGGTCCCCCAAAAGAGCTAAAACAAACAACAACAGTCTAGTACATCTTTTTCCATGTGCTACTGCTCAGCTAAGGACTAGCTATTGTCTCTACTTGGATGATTAAACAATCACCAGAAAAAAAAAAAATCTTTCAGCATGGCATCTGGGCAAAGCACAGCACGAGGAAGTGAAAGGACTTTGTTCGCAGATAAGTGCAAATAGAAAAAGGAAACGAACCATCGCCATGGAAGATCAGAATGGCAGCAGAAGGGAGAAGGCTTGTGCTCTGCAGACGGCTTAGTTGGTAGCATGCTTCCTGTGTGAGCATGAGGACTTGAATTACATCCCCAGAACCCATAGGAAAATCTGGGTGTGGTGGTGTCCGCTTGTAATCCCAGCTTTGGGAAGTCAGAGACAAGCAGAGCCTAGGAGCTTTCTGCCATCTTCCATTACTCAGCAGTCTCTGGGCCTCAACAACAAGGTGAGAGTCTGAGGAACAACACCCCCAGGCTGAACTCTGGCTTCCACACTTCCACACTTCCATGCACACAGGTTGCTCTAGTTTACTTTCTGTTGCTCCGACAAAACACTCTGATGAGAAGCAAATTAGAGGAGAGGGTTTATTTGACTTACCCTTCCAGGGAACAGTCATCACTGAGGGAAGTCACGGCAGAGACTCAAGCAGGAATGAGATCAGACACTATGGAGGAAGGCTGCTTACTGGCTTGCTAGGCTAGCTTTCTTCTACAGACTATGACACAGTGGGCTGGGCCTTCCTACATCATTCGTCAATTATCAGTCAAGATAATTGCTCACAGACACAGCCCCAGAGGCCAATCTCAATTGAGATTGTCTCTTCCCGACACACATGTGCATGCACATACACGCATATGCACCCACATGAACACACAGAGAAAGTAATAAAAAGGAAAAAGGTCGTCGCTAAGTGCTGCGACCCATGCCAATAATCGCAGTCATCTGGAGAATGAAGCAGGATTGTCAGTTTGAGACCAGCTTGGGCTCCATCACGAGACACTCACAAAACTAAACAAACAACAATAGCAACTATAATGGCAAACCAGAAAGAAAGAGAATTAAAAAAAAGGAAAAGACCTTTAACAGTCACTCCAGAAGCTTGACCACACGTCCTGTTTGTGGATCAAAAGCAAGCCAGTCTGAATACACTAGACAGAGTTAGCCTTGTATTTCTAGAACACCAGCAAAGGCTGAGGTGGAGCATGTTCTTTGTGCCCCTTTTCTTCTAGAATACTGTAAGTTTCCTGCTGATTAAAGCACAGTTAGATCATGGCTAGCTGTGGCCCAAATGCCAACTCCTGGCGGCCCTCTCAAAGCCTATGCAGCCTCTGCTCAGCAGCCTGGAAAGACAAAGAGGGCCTGCCCACAGGCACAAGGACAGGAGGCGGAGAGATGGCAGGGAAGCTGTGCATTGAACCCAGGGAACAAAAAGAGAAACTCAGAGCAGCAGGTGTTGGCTGCTGTATGAGAGTGCCGATGAGTGGAATGGGCTGGGGCCATGCGAAACAAAGAGAAGATGAGACCATTGGGACGGGAACACAAAGGCACAACATGGAGTACAAATCAGTGTGGAGGGAGTGAATGGAAATACAGAAATAGGCGAAGTGTGGGCTCACAGGAAAATTGCACACTAAGTTAGAAAAAGTAACTCTGTTAAGATATTCTTTGTAATGCAGAGGATCTTTGGAAATATTTGGTCAGAAATGAGAAATAACAAAGTCTTTAATAAAATCAGACTTTATGTATACATATATATGTATATATATATTATTGTTTATCTTAGTGGTGGAACATACATGGAAAACTAGAAAAAAAGTGGAGCATACATAACTGATATAATTCATAATGGACTTTCCTTTGGGCCACCAGCTCACAAATAATGACACAGAGACTTATTAATAATTATGAAAGCTCAGCCTTAGCTTAGGCTTTCCCCACTAGCTCTTAGAACTTAAATTAACCCACATTTTATTAATCTATATTCTATCACATGGTTTTTACCTCTCTCCCATTTTGTGTGTCTGACTCATTCTGCATTTCAATGGCATCTCTTCTGTGCCTCAATTATCTCCTCCTACTTCCTCTCTCTGCCCGGAAGTCCCACCTGTGCCTCCTGCCTAGCTATTGGCTATTCAGCTCTTTATTAAACCAATCACAGCAATCTCTCTCACACACAGAAGGGATTATTTTGTTACTAAAATTGATGTTCTTACAGGTGTGTCTTTAGGGTGATCAGTGAAATCCCACTAGTGTTTCTACTGTTCATAAAAACAGGTCTGGACTGTGTAGTGTACTCAGACTAAAGCAAACACCAAGGTGCAGAAGGGAAAGGAGAGGTTCTTGTGGAGGCTATTTTTTCATGATTCATCATAGTCACATTCGCAGCCCTACAGCACATGGACTTGGGAGGTATACTGAGAGCATAGTTTATCCATAGACTCCATGTACAAATCCCAAGCCCTGATTTATTAAAATGGTTAGACCATGGTCAGTATAAGTTTATAACAGTCAAATGTTTTATTACTACTCTTAAGAGTCCTGCCCATTTTGGTGGCAGATGAACACTTGGGTATCCAGTCTGCCTTATATCATTAACCCAGAGAGCTATAGAGTAGACGCCTCACCCTGGGGCCGGATGGGTTGCTGGGGATGGCTAATCCTTTTGATGTTTTCTGGTTCATCACACAAGGGAGAGTGAGGAAAAGACTCAGAGTCTCTTGCAACAAACTAATTTGATTGTTCTGTTTTATCCAAATATTGCTTTTGGGCTTTGCTGGAACTGGGACGAAAAAAGCTCTAAGCATCTCATTTGAGACTTTGGATGGTTATCTGCGAATGGTTTGCCTACCTAGAAAGTCAAGGGGATCATTTAATGGCAACTTCTAGACACCATGATACAATTGTCTGGTCTCTACCTTTGAGACTCTTGGGAATTCCTTTTAGGTGTTCATGTGAGGCCCAGTGTGCACTACAGGTAAGATCACCCTAAAAAGAAAAAGAAAAATTGCCATAGCTTTATATTTGTTATGGAAGCCTTGTTTCTCTCCAGGGAGGGAGTTCTTGGTAACAGAATGCACAAATGACTCATAGTCTCTAGCATAATTTTGCCCCCTTAGTAGCTCTGGGCTAGATTTGCGAAAGAACCAGAGGAGACCCCTATATACTTGGGGGTCCTAGGTATTTCTTAGCTGTGATAGTCACTACTATGGCCATTTGTCAAAGGAAATAATTTGGGTAGGGGAGCTTACATATTGAAAGAATTTGAAGAGCACTGTGCCTGTGACAGAAGAAGTAATGTGTGTGAATGTGACCCCCAGTAGTGGGCCTGTATTGCATTCCTTTGTTTTGGAGGCTAGAAAAAAAATTACAGAGAGGTTAAGGGACCTACTTAAGGTCACAGCCAATCAGGATGAAGCATTATTCTGATGTTCTCTTTTGCACTACTCAAAATATTCCATTCCCCTAAATAACAAAGAGGAACCAATAAAAGAATGCCCCTAAACCCAGCCTTTGACCTTTGGCAGGTGGTCACTCTATAGTGAACTTTCCTTACAAATGTCTTTTCAGATATGACCTCAACTCCTTCTCCCAGGGCATGTGGCAGTGAATGGGGGCTGGCCCTGCAAGAGTAGACAGCTCACAAGGCTTTTCATCAGAGGACAGGGATGCCACACTTGTCTTAATAGCACGACCCTTACACTGGGACACATTTCTCACTGTCATGTCTGCTCAGCAGCCTGATTCATGAAGCTGATTCATTTGAGTTTTTCACATTCTCTCTTTCATTATTAGAAGAATTCTTGGCTTGTTTATAGGTTAGACCTTGTCACCTCTCATCACTTATTACAAAAAGCACAAACACTCCCCCTGTTCATAACAAGGTCTGGTTCACTTTCACCCATTTCTTCTTGTACACAAGGTCAGTATTTTTGTCTTCTGTTTTCACAGAGATTACTTTTTATATGTGTCGTGAAAAGGAAGCTCACCCAGGATCTTTAAGAGCTCCGATACTCTATGGCTTGGTAACTATTATGTAGTAGGTCCTTTCCCTCCCTAGTTCTCATATGGCTTGAAGTGCTTGACTTTGCTGAGTACAGTTATAGGCAGTGACTTTTTATATCAGTATAAAGAAGAGACACCAGAAGATATATATTCATTCAGAGGAAGTAGATTGTCTCTAGAAGTGGTGAGCTTCCTAGGTTTTGAGGTAGTTAATGAGCAATCAGTAGAAAGCAATTTTGTATCAGAGATTAGTAGGGGTCTCAACAATGGCAAATGTTTGAGTATTTTTCAGGTAGGAGATATAGAAAACCAAGAAAAACAAAGATGTATAGCAGAATTAGAAGTCCCGTTATGTCTCTTTCAACCATATACTGTAGCTGGATGAACTGAAATATAAGCCAAGGAAAATAATAGTTTCTTAGAGTTGATGATTGTCTTAGGGTTTCTATTGCTACAATGAAATGCCATGAGCAAGGAGAACTTGGAGAGGAAAGGGTTTATTTTGTTTATACTTCCATATCATAGTCCATCACTGAAGAAAGTTAGGGCAGGAACTCAAGCAGGGCAGGAACCTGGAGGCAGGAGTTGATGCAGAGGCCATGGAGGAATATTGCTTACTGGCTTGCTCCCTGTGGCTCACTCAGCCTATTTTCTTATAGAACCAGGACCTTCAGTCCAGGAGTGGCACCATCGTCAATGGACTGAACCCTCTCATATCCATCATTAATTAAGAAAATGCCCTATAGGCTTGACTACTGTCCTATCTTATGAAGGCATTTTCTCAATTAAGGTTCTTGACTCTCGTATGACTGTAGCTTGTGTCAAGTTGACATAAAACTATCAAGCACAGTGACTTGGAGTAACCTCTGGAGAAAATTTTTGTTAAGCTTCCTTTAAACAGAAGAAGAAACATAGGCCTCAAAAGGGGAAGAAGTCGTTTTTTCAAAGATGGCATAGCTAGTCATGTTGTTATTAAAACAACAAACCCAAGAAACGCTCAATAGACGGAAGGACAAGGGAAAACAACTGTGGAATGAAAGTCTCTTGAATTTCCCCTTTGACGAATGGTGTAATTTCTTAATTCCCTAGCTGTTTTTTTAGGTGAGGTTGAGGAAAGGCCTTCATTTTGACCCTCTGGCTCTTGAGATGGAGAGGAAGAAAGCCGTGTTGGAGTGGGTTACTGCGAAGACCTTAGAAGTGACACCTAAGAAGAGGCAGAAAAGCAAAGAACAGGAAGGCAGCAGTGTTGCCATGGTGTCACTTAAAGCGATACCATGGTTACCACTCATTAGATCAAGGCCAGTCATCATTATATACGGATACTTTCATTGCTTTGGGCCCTAAAAGTATCAATTTTGAAGAGGACTCTATTGCACTTCACGTTCAATGTATCTAGCTCTATCAATTAATACTTTATTAAGTCACTAACATTTTTTTTTTTTTTTTTTTTTTGGTTTTTCGAGACAGGGGTTCTCTGTGTAGCTTTGTGCCTCTCCTGGAACTCACTTGGTAGCCCAGGCTGGCCTCGAACTCACAGAGATCCACCTGGCTCTGCCTCCTGAGTGCTGGGATTAAAGGCGTGCGCCACCACCGCCCGGCAAGTCACTAACATTTTTAATATCTCTCTGTGCTTAATCCCTAATATTCTCACTTCCATTGCTCATAGATAGCTCCTTGATGGACTTGCCAGAGCATGGGATATAGACAGGATACTTAGATGTGGAACATGTGACCATTAGGAGGGTGAGTTATGAACTCATGTCATACTGGCTTCCAATAATACCTCTACCGTTTCCTCATGATAGAGATAGTGATACTCTTTAGGACTATTTTGGGAATTGGTTAAATATTTGTGGGATGTGCCTGAAGAAGATCAAGGTCTGAGTGAAGTCCTCATAAACATTATTTCAGCCATTTCGCTTGAGTTTTTTTAAAAGGCGACTTGAATAGGAAGAGACCCTGCCTCAAAACAAACAAACAAACAAACAAGCAAGCAAACAAACAAACAAACAAATATCCAAGCCTGTGAATGATGTTTGTACAAAGTCAATTTTATCCAAGTGTATGTGGAAGATTGAGTCTCAGAAAGGAGTTCACACAGGGGTAGCTGTGTCAACTGTGCTGTGAAGGCCTTCTCCCCTGATTGTGGCTCTTAAGGCACTGAGCGTGTGCTGTTTGTGCTCATAAAGAACTCAGCACTTTCAGCTTGCCTCCAAGCCCCCCTCCTCACCCCAGCCTCCCTGTACTCTGCATCTCAGCTCTTTGGAATTTCTAATCTCTAGATAATCACGCATTTCATTACTTCCACCTGAGAAATATTTCTAACTGGTTAATCCATCCAAATTGTATATGAGTATCTTCCGGGAAGTCACGCTGTGCCTCTAGACAGAGCTGACGTCCCTCCTGAGTGCAACCACACATTGCACTGCCAGAAAACTCTTCCCACTTGTTCTAACGGCTTTCCTAGGCTTGCCCTCTCTATGCAGTTGTGTGTTTAGTGACAGCAAGGACCTCATCTGGCCCAGAATGATAAGTGACCACTATGAGAGACTTAATAAGTACTTATTTTAAAAAAAGTTAGTAAATAAATGAGTTATGTACGAAGGGTTAGGGGAGGAGGTGCTTTTTTCATCATCCATTCTGATCAGAAAAAATTCTTGGCAGTGCAATGGCATTATTGTCCTTTTACAGTTTATAGAAATGGATCACATACTATTTATATTTTATAACATGGAGGACTTTCTTATAGTTAAAAGTAATGACATGCAATGATTTTCCTAGACTGGATATTGTTTAAGCAAATCCCCAAGATTCATATACTAGGAACGTATGATAGCATTGGTATGGTCTTTAGGGAAGCAGTAGATTATGTAGTCCTTACAGGACCAGAGTAGTACCTGAGAGAGTAATTTTGTTATAAATAGCTTGATCCTTCCTGTATTTTTGCTTCCTTGCTTGCACACATGACTTTTACAGCCATCAATCCCTCCACTGTGTCATGACACAGATGGGGTGTTCCTAGATGATGTTAAGGCCATGCTGTTCAGACTCTACAGGTGCTTGGCCAAATAAAGCTCTCTCTCTTCCCTTAAGCATTATCCACCATCAAGCATTATGTTATAGCAACAAAAAGCAGATGAGGACTGGACCCACTTCTGTTTACCAAACCTACAGTTTGGCCAGGCTTTTAATGTTTTGGTGTATAAAGAATAATGTCAGTGAGAGTATCTTCCAACTTGTGTTCAGAAATGTGATTTGGCTACTCTAAATATAATTCTCGGAAAACAGGGACCCTTTCAACCACACACTGGAAATGACAAACCTTTTAACTTCCATACTGAGTCTAATTTTCAATGTCCCCTGTACACTGTTCATCAAGTCTCAATATGTTCATTGTTAAAAGAAGTTATAAGAGCAGCTGTGGAATGGAGAGGACCAGCACATTTCTAATGCTGCATAGCAATGTTCCCAGATCTCATTTGTGCTACTAAGAATGACTGGTTGAACAGCAAGCATGGGGTTTATGGGAAGATGAAAAGAGGCCATAAATGTTCTAGAAACCATGGAAGATGATAACCAGCAAAATGATTATCAGGGTTAACTCTGAACAACTATAGTGTTTACTTTAACAACTAGACCACCCCTTCTGCGGTTAAGAAGTCACGCCTCCACCCACCTCTGTGAATGGATGTAGTCCTTGTATTCATACTGCACTTTCTTGTGTTTCACAGTTTCCTCCAAGTCTAGTTGGATTTCCGATTAAGACAATGATTACAAATCAAAAATTAAAATAACACGGGTTTGCTGGTGTATAGGAATGCTTGGGAGCTTGAGGCAAGAGAATCATAAGGCTAGTCTGCGACACATAATAAGGCCTTCTGTGAGAATGAGAGAGGAAGAGAGAGTGAGAAAGAGGGGGGCAGCTGACACTAAAAGTACTCTCGGTTACTTTCCCTGGGAGTTTTCCCACTTATCACATGACCCTCTCTCAATCAGTGGTTGCACATGCAGGGACCATACAGTGATGGCTCGGGCTTCACTTCTAGCAGGTGATCTGAGCTTGGGCTTAGTTCCTCTTTGTGTGATGCATGTAGCACATGAAAGAGGAATCACAAGTTTAACTTCCTCTAGTTCAGCAGGATGGCAAGGGGACGCTAACACTCAGTTTATGATGCGTGTGGCTTAGAGACCTCAATCTAGTTGCAATGCAAGAGGGCCCCAGGAAAACCAATGTTTGTTTTCCATGAAAAAAAAACCATTTTATTTTAGTTGGTTTCATGAATAAACACAAAACACGTGAATTAAGTCCTTTCTGGTCCCCCTCACCCATTTTCTTCCACTGCATATTTCACTGTATTCCCTCCACTCCACTCTGTGTGTCTTGTGAAGATCAGAGAAGGGGTTCTATGCTTGATCCTAAAATCGCTGGGACTGCATTAGGAGGAGAATTTGGAAGATACCCAACAAAAAGTGTTACAAACCAGAGAGTGAGCGTATTTTCATGGGAAGCCTGCAGAAGCCTGCAGAAGCAGAGCAACATCTAAACTTTTTGCAAACATTTCCTCTCTGAATCCTTGGAAAAATCCACTGCCGAGTTATCATTAGTCCTAATAATAAGATGAGGCTGCTGATCTTTAGGAAAGATAAATGACTTGCCAAGGTCATAGAGCCAGGGGATTTTTACACTGGAGTGTGCCACCTGTAGTGGCATTTCTATTTCCATTATAGCTCAACCTTGTCATTGTAAAAGGAGTATTCAACTGGGACAAAAGGACTGAACCCTGCCTTAAAGCTGTGTTATCCTGGACAAGCATTCCTCACCATTGAAATTTATTTATTATTTTTTTTCAGCTGTAAAATGAGAAAGAGTGAACTAGCTGAACTTTAATATTAGTTAGAGTTTAAAATTCTTAGAATAATTTAGGTAACATTTTAGTCAGCAATTGATAAAAATATAGTAAGCCTATTTACTCTTAAAATTTGGATCAAAAACACTGAAGACACTTTATGCTGGAGAGGATGTGGAGCCAGGGGAACTCTCCTCCACTGTTGGTGGGAATGCAAGCTTGTACAGCCACTTTGGAAATCAATATGGCACTTTCTTAGAAAATTGGGAATCAATCTCCCCTAAGACCCAGCTATACCACTCTTGGGCATATACCTAAGGAATGCTCAATCATACCACAAGGGCACATACTCAGCTATGTTCATAGCAGCATTGTTTGTGATAGCCAGAACCTGGAAACAACCTAGATGCCCTTCAACTGAAGAATGGATAAATAAAATGTGGTACATATACACAATGTAGTACTACTCAGCAGAGAAAAACAATGACATCATGAGGTTTACAGGCAAATGGATGGATCTAGAAAAAATCATCCTGAGTGAGGTAATCCAGACTCAGAAAGACAAACATGGTATGTACTCACTCATAGGAGGATACTAGATATAAAACAAAGGATGACTAGACTGCTGCTCACAACTCCAGGGAGGCTACCTAGAAAACAGGACCCTAAGAAAGACACAGGGATTGCCCAATGACAGAGAAATGGATGAGATCTGCATGAGCAAACTGGACATGAGGGGGGTTAATGAAGGGCAAGGGTTGAGGGAAAGAGAGCTTAGGGGAGTGGGAGATCCCAGTTGGATCAAGAACAGAGAGGAAGAACAAGGAAAGAGAGACCATGATAAATGAAGACCCCATGGGAATAGGAAGAAGCAAAGTGCTAGAGAGGTCCCCAGAAATCCACAAAGATACCTCCACAATAGACTACTGGCAATGGTTGAGAGAAAGCCCGAACTGACCTACTCTGGTAATAGGATGGCCAAACGCCCCAACTGTCATGGTAGAAATCTCATCCAATGACTGATGGGAGCAGATGCAGAGATCCACAGCCAGGCCCCAGGTGGAGCTTCAGGAATCTGGCGAGAAAGAGGAGGGATTGTATAAGCAAGAATTGTTGAGACCAAGACTGGGAAAAGCACAGGGACAAATAGACAAACTAGTAGAAACACATGAACTATGAACCAATAGCTGAGGAGCCCCCAACTGGATCAGGCCCTCTGGATAAGTGAGACAGTTGATTGGCTTGATCTGTTTGGGAGGCACAGGCAGTGGGTCCAGGACCTGTCCTTAGTGCATGGGCTGGCTGTTTGGAACCTGGGGCCTATGCAGGGACACTTTGCTCAGCCTGGGAGGAGGGGACTGGACCTGCCTGGACTCAATTTACCACGTTGAGCTGAATCCCTAGGGGAGTCCTTGCCCTGGAGGAGATGGAAATGGGGGGCGGGAAGAGGGAGGACAGGGGAATCTGTGGCTGATATGTAAAATTAAATCAAATTATAAATTTAAAAAAAAATTTGGAAAAGCAAGATTCGGAGCATATTCAATACAGTAGCAAACTGGTTAGAACTAGTTCATTCTCCCCAGCTGTTGAGTTCTATTCTTCAGTAACTTCTTTATAAAGATTTGTTGTTTTATGTATAAGTGCTCTTTCTGCATGTATTTTATGCCAGACAAGGACATTAGATCCCACTATAGATGGTTGTGAGCCACCATGCGGATGGTGGGAATTTGAACTCAGGACCTCTGGAAGAGCAGCTCTTAACCACTGAGCCATCTCCCCAGCCCTGTTCATTCACTCCTTAAAGCATCTACCTGACTTGACCTCTTGCTACCCTTTTGCTCTAGGCTGGTCGCTCACGCTCCTCATAGGTGTTGGGATGATCTGAGGGTTAGCAATTGAGATTGTCTCAACTGAAAGAGCTGATTGAAAGGCATCCTCCCCATCACTGTGCTAGTTTTGAACTCGTGCAAGGTAGTTTGGCAGTCACTGTGTTTACATGTGCCTTACGTCGTTGTCATGGATTATTGCATAACTCCCACCGAAGCCTGATTGGCTCAAGAGAGGTAAAAGAGAGACAGGCAGATGAAGTCATCTCTAGCCTCCTGAATTTGTACATGAGTGAAAACAGGAAAACCTAACATAACCTATTAAACAGCTCAAGTTATATTCATCTTCCGTCCCCTCCCCTCCCCTCCCCCCCTCCCCTCCCCTCCCCTCCCCTCCCCTCCCCTCCCCTCCCCTCTCTTCCTCTTCCTCTTCCTCTTCCTCTTCCTCTTCCTCTTCTTCTTCTTCAATTATCTTCTTCTTACCAGAGAATGTCTGCTGGGGCTATGCTCAGGGTGCTATTAACTGCTCCCCGAGGGCTGACAACGGTGCACGTGCCCGTTAAGCTAATCCGATGTCTCATTCCTGCAGCAATGATGCTCCAGATCATTAGACTTCCCTCCTAGCAAGGCTCCTTGATCAGACCACCTGGTTATAAGACGTTGCTATAGTTGGACTTCCTGTCTCCAATGCCCATGAGAAGTGCACAGCCTTCTAATACATTCTCTTTTTCTTCTAAAGCGTTCCTTCGGCCTTCACTAGGCAGTGCTGACATCTGTTACCTGTACCATGTAATCCTAACAAGCACAAACCATATCCATACTGTTGTGCCTTCTACTGTGTCGGCTTCCATAATATCTTTCCTTGCTGGTTTCTATAATACTCGTGCAGGTTTAGAAGTTGCAAGCAATCTGACTTTTAATTTGCCCATGATGTTTCTTTACTCCAGAATGTATCTTCTATGGAAATGTGGACTTCTTCCTGTCTTACCTGCCTTCCTATAACAACAGTTCTACAATCTTCATTGAAATGTTTAATGAAGTATATTGCTTTTTGACTGAAGATAAAATTAGTGGCCTTATTTATTATTTGAGAATTTAATACATGTATACAATGATTTTAACCATATGTACTCCCAGACCCCCACCCCCCACTCCCCACTTCTCCCAGGTCCCTTGCCATGTCCCATACTTCAACTTCATTTCCTTTAAAAAAATATATAACCTGCTTAGTCTAAACTTAGCACTATCCAAACGTGCGTGGATGTCAAGCCGTCAACTCAAGCATGGTCAGTCTGCCTGGGGTAACGCCCCTGAAGGAGGTCCTTGTGAGCCCCTCTCACGCCCATTCTGAAATGTTCACTGGCTTCCTCTCATGTAAGTCTCGTGCAGGCAACCATAGCTGCTGTGAGTTCGTGTGTGCAACAGCCTTTGTTGTGCCCCGAAGACGCCATCTTGCGCCAGTCCTCCCAATCTCTGGCTCTTCCAATCCCACTTCTCCCTCTTCCACAATCCTAATCTTGGGGGCAAGGAGTATGATGTAGGTTTGATAGGTTTTAGGTTGAACATGCCACAGACATTTGTCCTCTGCACTTTGACAAATTGTGAGTCTCTACATTAACCACCATCCACTGCAGAAAGACATTTTTCTGATAGGGACTAAGAGCTGCTCTAGTCGATGGCTATAGGGAGAAATATTTAGAAGACAGCTTTATATTATACCAATTTATCATCATAATAATAGCAGGTTCTCCCCTAGGGCCTATGAGCTCACTAGCCATAGATTTTTGGCCAGATTTTACAGTACCAGGAGTGAGTTTCCTCCTGTGGAGTGCTGCTTACACCCAATCAGAAAGCAATAGGTAATTACCATAGCTTTTTTTTTTTTTTTTTACCCTGATTGTGCCTGTGGGCATGTCTTGTCAGGCTGATCATTGATTTAGCTCAAGGGTTCACAGACGGGTAAGACTGTTGATGACTTCTCCCCTAGCAGCCTAGGCACGGCTCCATGAAAGCTAGCTAGCCAGAAGTAAATACCCAGGTTGGTACCAGCTTGTCTTCTCCATGTTCTGACCAAAATGTATGCTGTCTTCAACAATAGGGTCTTATTAATAAGTTCTAGTGGGCAGACCAGAGCAATGACAGCAGCCTTCTGTAGCTAAAGTTTTCCTACCTTGCCCACAGTCAGGACAAATCTTTGTCAGCCGCCAGTCCCACAGCTTCTCCGACCCAACCAAGTAAACACAGAGACTTATATTGCTTACAAACTGTATGGCTGTGGCAGGCTTCTTGCTAACTGTTCTTATAGCTTAAATTAATCCATTTCCATAAATCTATACCTTGCCATGTGGCTCGTGGCTTACCAGCATCTTTACATGCTGTTTGTCATGGCGGCAGCTGGCAGTGACTCCTTCCGCCTTCCTGTTCTTTCTCTTCTCCTCTGTTAGTCCCGCCTATGCTTCCTGCCTAGCCACTGGCCAATCAGCCTTTTATTTATTGACCAATCAGAGCAACTTGACATATAGACCATCCCACAGCAGCCTTCCTTGTTTTGGTGGTCTCTGGGACAACCCTGACCAACCACTTGATGGGCTGAAGGGAGGTATCCTACACCTGGCATTGGTTTGTTTTGTCTGGCAACTTATAACTTCTAGGAAGAGCAAAACCCCTGCCCATGGGGCAACTCCATTTAATGGGCCCCACTCTCTCTCCCTCCTCTCCCTCTCCTTATATATAAAGCTTATAGAATAGTATGTTTTCCTATGACCTTTCTGTCCTACCATCCCCATCCCGTGTCTACATTTTAAATGTGAAGAAGTCAGTTCAGCTGCAGAATTGCTCCAGGCTTCGTGTTCTCTTCCTGGAAAAACTGGGGGAGGAAGAAGCATTTGCATCTGCCAAAGTGTCAGTCTTGTACAATGACGCTAGATTTCATCTTCTAAGCACGTGGAAAAATGACAAAGGGGAAAGCAGGTGCCGAAGTGCGAGATTGAAGTGGAAGCCTGGGTAAAGAGGAATGCTTTGCTAACCAGGTGCCGAAGCAGACGCTTTGATGGAGTTGGTGGCCTGCTTGTCGTGGATACAGACCTTTCCTATGATGTGTTGGGTCTGGTCTCCTTTCCAGTGCTTCACAGACTTTCCTCACAGGTGAGATGCTACGCAGAGAGCTGGGGCTGTGAGATGCCTCACGTGGGAAGTGGGCCTGAGGATAGTGGTTGGCAGAGGCTAGCAACTGTGATTACAAAGAGAAAGAGGAAGCAGGACTGGCCAGGGCGAGCCTTAGGTCACAGTGCCAATCTGCTGGTCTCTGCCAAGCCAACAAGGAGCTCCAGAGAAAAGCTTGTCTGCTGGAGGAAGCACTGGGAAGAAGTGGCCAGACTGTAGCACCCACGGCATGTAGCCACTGGTGGGAGACTGCCAAACAGATGTTAGTTTCAGTCCAAAATCTGTGGACTTAAAGTTATTCACCTGCTGGATGGGCTTCCAGGCACTACACCCCCATGGCTTCCACTTTGTCTTGAACTGTGTTCTAAACTCTTTCATGACATGAGACTTTAGTGCACACAATCTGGAATCAAATGGTCCAGGTGAATATATATGTGTGTATACATATATATTCAACATATACATCTGACATATATATCTGACACATGTATTCTATTTATCTATGTATATATGTATGTATGTATCTATCTATCTAGATATATACATATACATACACACACATATATGTATATACACACAGAGTCTCACTTTATAGCCCAGGCTGGCCTCAGGCTCTCATCAATGAGCCTGCCTCAGCTTCCAAGTGCCGAGAGAACAGTGTAAATCATCATGCCTGTCTAGATGGTCTAGGTGGGAGTCCCAGTTCCTACACTTGCTCGCTGTGTGACCTTAGACAGCTCTCACACCCTGCTGTGCCTCATGTGCCTCACGTATTGGAGACAAAATGAGGTGCAATCTTTTGGAATTAGCATTACTGCTGGCAGAAGAATTCGATACACAGGGTAAGCAGACCATAAATACATTCATTATTGTTACTGATCTATCACATGTCAGTTCTGCGCCAGTCCTCTTTGTTAGAGTACCTGTCAAGTAATGTTACAATTCAGCCTTTATGGAAAGCCTATCCTAGAGACTGGGAGACTCTAGTCAATTCCCTGATTACCAGGGCTTTGATCCACTGCTTGGAGCTTGTGTTGTGAGCAAACTTTGTTGTTTCTGTGTTTTCTGGTTCTTTCCGACCTCAGCACGGATCTCCAGAGGCTGCTGCAAAGTGCAGCCTCTCAGTTCTAAATGTCAGCCTTCCATTTACTGACATGTCAAGGCGGAACAAGGGAACACATGTCACTTCGTACGAGTGTGAGCAGTCAGGCCCACATGCAGCATTTTGAGGAACTGTGAAGAAATAACTTTAAAAAAAAAAGAAGTCCTCTAAAGGTCTCCAGCGAGATTATTTTTAATTATTTACCCAACATGTAGGGTCGCAGGTGTTATTCTAAATGTTTTATAAATATCAGTTTAATTTAACCCTTACAACACCTTTATTTTGTAAGTGCTTAACGTAAATTGTAACAATATCCTCAATTGGGAGGGTAAAATCTCTATGTGGTCTAGACTGACCTTGAACATGTGATCTGTTTTGCTTCGGTTTTTCAAGAACACATTTATTTTACAGTCATGGTAACTGAGGTCCAGTGAAGCTGATAACTTTACCAAGGACAGGAATTTGTAAGAAGCAGAACTGGACGTGATAAGTCTCCAGAGTTTGTGATCTTTAGCACGCACGCATGCACGCATGCATGCATGTACACACACACACACACACACACACACACACACACACACACACACCCTGCTTCTCCTAGGTTAACTCTTCTCTTTTATTTGCATCCCTTGCCTCCAACTGCCCTACTGTGAGGACCTCTTGGAGAAGCAATATCTGAGAGGAAGTCTCTGATCATTCTGGGGCTGGGGATTCCTCTAATCTGCAGTGGAAGGGATCCTTCACTGTGGTTCAGCATTTCTTATTTTGGATTTCCCCTCCTAAATTCCATAGTATGTATGTGGAGGTCAGAGGAAAACTGTGTAGAGTTAATTGTCTCCTTCCATCTTTGATTGAGTTCTGGGCATCAAGCTCAGATGGCCAGGTTTGTGCAGCAAACTCCTGTACTCTCTCAGAGCCACCTTGCCGGCTTCTTACTCTGGATTTTCGATTATGCCGGAGTCCATCTGAACTGTTACTGGTTCCTTGGATCCAGTGTGCCAATTACTTGCTAAAATCTATAGGACAAGTTTCCAAACTGCCTCTAAGGGCAACAGTAATAATCTCTAGCTAGCAAGCTGGTGAATCTCTAGGTGATACAAGATTTTGTATTTAGAAATATCCCTTGTATTGTTTTATACACTTCCTATTTTATCAATTTATTTGGGGGACTGAATCTTACTATAGGGCTCAGGTAACCTCAAACTTGGTATCTAGTCTATCTGGCTTTGAACCTGGGCCTCCTCTGCCAGCTTCCCATGTACATCATCATGTCCATTTTGTTTTAAGTTTATCATTTCTTGGTTTCCTGGATATCGATCACTTTAAGCCTTTTCTCAAGTGCATGTGGACATTGTATGTGTTTCTGTATTTTGCCTTTGACATGTGGATAGAATACATGACAAATATCACATGGCATACATAATAAAGTATTTGATTTTCACATCAGGCTGTCCTGACTTAGAGGAAAGTTTGGGAATGTTCATGTTTTAAAAAGAGGACAGGCCAGGGGACAGCTGTTGTAGAGAAGGTGCTTGGTGCGTACAAAGCTGAACTGCCACAAAACACCTAAGCCAACACACACCAAGAGGAAGAAAAAGAAGAAAAGGGTGGAAATTCCTACAAAGAGAGAAGTAAAGATGTGGAATCAGTTAAACCAAATCAGGTTTAATACCCCCGAATGGGGAGTTGGACAATAGGAATTCTAACCCCAACTTTTCCATAAATGTGTTATATGGCATTGGACAAGACAACGTTTGATTTGTCTGGGTCTTCATTTGTGTTTTTCATTTTTTAATGATCATTTCAACACCAATTTTGAGAGACTGTAATGGCAGACATCCCAGAGGGGGTGAGCTAAAGCAATATTTATTTTATCTATTCCCATTTTCCCTTTCCTCATTATTAAGCCATTTGTGTGCTCTGGACTAATCAATGCAAGACAGACTGCCCCGTGGTCTCATTTACAAGAAATAAAGTAGATGGAAAATTACTGAAGGGATTTTATAGAAGCCAGTGATTATAATCATGTCATGACCAATGTCACCCCCATTCCAGCTTTAGAGAGCCTTCATCCAGGTGACACCAGGAGGGCATTGTATTGATCTAACTGGGTTCGCCTGGCCATCTTTTGTGCCACAGCAATGGAAATTATGTCATTATTCATCAGGTATCTTCCTCGCATGTCTTCTCTGTCACTGTCAACAATGGAATGGATCTATTCATAAGCTGATGCTATTTCTTATTTTAGAAATAAAGCCATACATATAAAAAGGAAAAGAATGCCACTCCCAAACTTAGGCTTCCCAGCCTTAGCAGATGTCAAGTGAGAGAGTATGTTAGTGCTACAATGACACTTTATTAATGAATTCTTTTAGTCAATCAATATTTTTTGGGTACCTTTTATGTGACTTGGCACTATACCTAGGGTTAGGACGAGTCCTTGGCAACAAAGAGGTATTTTGAGTGTACTGGGGACCGTGGTGGTTAATGTTGTTAGCTTGACAGATAATGAGAATTACTGAGGTGACCATCCTCAGGGTTCACCTATGAGACATTATCTAGATGACATTAATTCTGTCTAGGAAGACTCCCCTTCACTATGGGTGCTAGCATTTCATAGGCTGAGGCCATGGACTTATTAAAAAGGAGAAAGTGAGCTGAACATTAGCATTCATTACTTTTTGCCTCATGACTGTGGATCCAGATGTTACCAGCTGCTTCAAACTCCGGTGGCCATGCCTTCTCCATCATGATGGGCTGTCCCTTGAACTGTGAGCCAGAATAAAGCCTGATTTTCTTAAGTTGTTTTAGCTAAGATAGTTTATCACAATAACAGAAATAGTAAGTAACACAGAGATTCATATGACAAGAATAAAATATCACACAGACATGTAAACTAGCACATATCATAAAGAAAAGTGGACACAATTATGAGAATGTACTTGCCTGGGCCTGCTTACCAGTTCCACAATAATGCATGCACTATCTTCCAGAATCATATTAATGGGTGTGCTTGTCTGTATGTGACTTCCTCTGCAATGTTTTAAAGTCTATCTTTGTATTGCTTTCCAGATGCCATTATATGGAGATGCTACAACTTATTTCTTTACTCTGCGATGGTTGTATGGATTATTGACATTTTCACTGTTATAGGTTGCCTCAGTCAGCTTTTGTTGCTTTCGTCAAAATACCTGAGAGGGTAACCTAAGAAGGGAAAGGCTTATTGTGCTTATGAATTCAGAAGGTTTAGCCCATCATGGTGGGAAGTATGTGGCTGCACAGATTCCTATCATAGCACCAGAAAATGGGGAATGGGCAATACAGGAAGGAGCCAAGGCAAATAAAGTCCTCACTGACAATCTCCAGAGATCTGTTTCCTCCAACTGGGCCTGCTCTTCCTGCCTTTCACCACTTCCCCATAATGCCACTGAGATATGAGCCCACCTTGGCATTTAGCCACTGATTTAGATTTAATTAGATTTAACTACTCCTGGAAATGCCACAGACACACTCAAGTTGACCGTCAAGATCAACCATGGGTAAAGTCACTATGAGCATTCATGGACAAGTCTTTGTATCAATGCACACTACATGAATGTATGAAATTCTTAAACAATAAAAAAATTTTAATTGGACAATAATATATTTCTATTTTTTATTCGAATTGTCCATGTTTTCAGTTTCCTATGTTTAATATCTAAATATATTTAAAAACCCAAACATTATTTTTGCTTAAAAGATCATTTATCTTTTTTACATATTTAAAATTGAGAAATAAAATTCTTGGACTTTCGGTTCTCAAGAAATCTAGAAATTCTGTCCTTTTTCTTCAAATATACACGATAAATTGCTTGATATTTTTCCTTATTTACTCAGCCTGGTGTGTGTGTGTGTGTGTGTGTGTGTGTGTGTGTGTGTGTGTGTGTGTGTGTGTTTGGCTCTTTTTCTTTGTTTCATTTTAGATACATTTCCATTGGGTGGCCAAGTTCACTAATATTTCCTTCTGAATGTCTAATTTTCTAATCTGATATTAATCTTATCTAAAATGTTCATTTTAGATATTCATATTTGAACTCTTCCACTGGATTCTTTTTAACATGGTCCATGTATCTGCTCTTACATCCGTGTTGTTCTTTAGATCCCTAAACATGTTACAACATGTTAAAATACCTATAATAGTTTTCTAACTACATTATTCTTTTTTTCTCCTCCCTTCCCCTCACAGCTTCTTTCAATCTTTCCTGATTTGCTTTTTGTTTGTTTGTTTGTTTGTTTAGTTTTGAGACAGAATCTGACTATGTAGCCCAAACTAGCCTCAAACTCATTACTTGGTGACTTGACCAGTTGAGTGTAGGGAGGACAGGAATGTGTCACCATCATCAGCCATCTCTGTCGTTATGAGTATCTGTCCTGCAACTGATCTTCTCCCTTCCATTTGAGCTACTTTCATGGTTTGAATAAAAATGGCCCCATAGGCTCAGGTTTTTGAATGCTTAGTCATCAGGGAGTGGCACTATTTGCAGGTGTGTTCTTGCTGAGGTAGGTATGTCCTTGTTGGAGGAGGTGTGTCACTGGGCGTGGGCTTTGAGGTTTCAAGGGCCTAAACAAGGCCCAGTGCCTCTCTTTTCCTGTTTCCTGCCAATTCAGATGTAGAACTCTCGGCTACCTATCAAGTACCACGCCTGCCAGTGTGCTGCCATGCTTCCCACCATGATATGGTGGACTCAACCTCTGAACTATAAGCCAGTGCCAATTAAACATTTTTCTTTATGAGTTCCTGTCTCATGCTGTCTCTTCCCAGCAATAGAACATTGACTAAGACAGCCACATTTTCATTTTTATTCTAAATATTTTGGGTTGATTTATGAGCATAGCATAATTTACATGATTGAGAGCTGGATTTTGATGGTATTTCTTTAAGGCAGTGTGGTTCTCAACCTTTGGGTCTTAATCCCTTTGTGATGTCAAATGATCTTAGGCAACTCCTGTCAGAAAACATAGATATTGACATTATGATTCATAACAATAGCAAAATTATGTTTATGAAGAAGCAACAAAAGTAATTTTATGGCTGGGGGGGTCATCATAACATAAGGAACTGTGTTAAAAGGTTGCAGCATTAGGAAGGTTAAGAATCACCACTTTAAGGGATGTTAGACTTTGTTCTAGTGTGCAAAAAAAATTTCATGGAGCTTAGGTCCCAACTTCCACTTCTGATCAAGAATTTTAGGTTGTTTTCAATGGAAAAATGAGAGTACTCATTTTCTGTAGTTAACATTGTCTCACTATTGATAGAGCCTTAGGGGATCTTGACTGAATGACCTCCAATTTCAACAGTTCTGCTCTGGCTGTGTCGAACTTGCCAGCCTGAACTTATAGATGTGCACTGCAGGGCACTCCGTCCTACAAGTATTTTCCCCTTGAAGTTGATTTTCCCTGCCCAGCTTGGTGGCATTCCATCCTATGCATGTGAATATTAGCATTCAGCCCCCAAATCCAGCAGACGTGTGTGCACATTGCTGGTGCTTCGTCTGCACAATGCTTCCTCTTCTTTAGTGTTCTATGCCACAGATTTTGGCCATCTCAATGTCCCCAAACTCCAGCATTCCTCTCCTCAGTTCATTCATATTTCTGAGCTCTGCTTGGATTCCACCTCTAGGTATTGTCCCTTAGAAATAAGCCGGGTGGTGGTGACACACTCCTTTAATCCCAGCATTCGGGAGGCAGAGGCAGGAGGATCTCTTGAGTTCGAGGCCAGCCTGGCTTACAAAGAGAGTTCCAGGACAGCCAGGATTGTCACACAGAGAAACCCTGTCTCAAAAAAACTGAAACTACCAACTAAACAAACAGCAGCAGCAGCAGCAACAACAACAACAAAACAAAAAAAGGAAAAAAAAAGAAAAGATCTCCCGGTTAGCAGCTAAAGTGGTTGTGACTTGTACCTCATTTGTATCTCTCAGAGATAACAGAGCTGGCTGGTCGACTCTCATTGTTCAACATCTGGAATTGCATGTCCACTCTTTCTAATTTACAATAGTAAAGTAGATAGACAGTCTGATGCTACTTCATGGCTAGAAGTGGAAGATCCAACGAAGATGCTATTAACGACTACAGATATAACATCATGTCTTTTTATTGTATTCTTACCTTCCTGGGACAATATAAACATTGAATAATTTCAGTTATTGTACCTGCAGAATTTTCTAGAAAATGTGTAAAAGCAGAGGCTCCATAAGGACACTGTGGTGATTTGAATGAAAATCTGGGTATGGCCTCGTTGGAGGAAGTGTGCCACTGGGGTGGACTTTGAGATTTCAAGTGCTCAAGACAGGCCCAGTGACTCTCTCTCTTCCTGTTGCATGCTGATTCTGATGTAGAACCCTCAGCTACCTCTCTAGTATCCTGTCTGCCTGCATGCCCCCAGGCTTCCCACCATGATGATAATGGACGGAACCTCTGAACTGCAAGCCAGCCCCAATTAAAGTTTTTCTTTGTAAGTGTTGCCTCTTCACAGCAATAGCCGAAGTAAGACAGAGAGTGTTTCTGGTGTAGAAGACCAAGCAGATAGAATTCATTGATGAGAACTATCATCCTGTGGTCAGCTTATGTATCCGTGCTCTCAGCTCTGTTCCTAGCACTGGACTTAGAGACCAGGTGGACCAGATGCTCCAGTTAATGGAAGGTCTTTAACTTGGGGGTGGGGGTATTCCTTGCAAGACAGTGTCTCTCTGTGTAGCCCTGGCTGTCCTGGAACTTGTGCTGTAGACCAGACTGGCCTTAAACTCAGAGATCCTCCAGGCTCTGCCTCCCGAGTGCTGGGATTAAAGGCGTGCGCCACCACGCCCAGCTTTGTACTATCTCTTCTGAAGGCGAAGCTCTTGTGCCTTTAGTTTGAACTGCACTGGATTCTATTTCAATTTGTCCTTGCCGCAAGCACTGTCACATGCAGCACGTTCCCCACTCTTCTCATTCTAGGGAAAAGACAATCTTGGCAGCAACCTCAAGAGAGTCTCTAGTTTCAGTGATCCTTCTAAGAAAGGTGAAAACTACTCACTCCCTAATAGTAGTCTTAACACATAGGAACCGGCAATGAAACAGGACAAGTGCTTGCTTTAGTAGCATAAAGCATAACGAATAGAAATAATAAGGAAAGACGTGCGTTCGATGGATGTAAAGCTTCCCCCAAATCCAAAGAACCATGGGATAGGAAGAAAGATGAAACTCCCTCTCCGTAGGCATGCTTCTGTTCTGTCTCCGAGTGTCTCTTTGCCTTTTATTTGACCCACTTCAGTTTCTGACAAGATGTGCTAGTACTTAGCTTATGAAACACGTTAATAGGAACACTTACAGATTCTATTAAGAGATTTCCCCATTTCCAGCTGGTTTAAAAAAAAATTAAAGCAATATGGCCAAGCAGATGGCTGTGTCTGTGAAGCCCTTGCCTTGTGAGCATGAAGACCCAGGTGTGGAGCTCTGGAACCCACATAAAATGCCAGCAGTGGGAGCCATAACCCCAGCATTATTGAAATGGGAGGCAGGCTCAGGTGGAGCTCTGGAAGCTGTGGGCCTCTAGCTCTGCCTACTTCGTGAAGCACCAGGCTAGTGAGAGGATCCATCTCGAAGAAGGAAGGTGCTGGTTACCGGAGGGCCGACACCTGCGGTTAGTGTGTCAGGCTTGCTGGTACCTACACCCATGTCCCTCTGCCTGCCAAATCAAAACGTGATAGCCCCTCCTAGGGTTAATGAATTTCAGTGAACCAATCAATTTTGAATCCTTATTTGTTTATTTGCCTCTGTTTCCCCCCCATAATCCCCCCTTTTTTGGGTAGATCTGTAGTATGTTGTTTCAGAGAAATTTCCTGCTTGAAGAATAAAGGTCTCATAAGATGAACTCACTCAGAGCCATGAGACTATTTTCCTATTTTCCTTTAAGCATTGTTCAAAGAAACCAATTATCTTTGGAGAGCTGGGAGATTTTTCAGTGACCTCTCAGGCTGAATTTATAGTAGCTTCACGGGAAGAGTTTTGATTGCTAAGCTATACTCTTCTAATTTTTTTATTTAAGTAATTGCCTGTAGAATATTAAGACATGATTCATTTCAAAACATTGCAGCAGCTGCCCCTTGGCTAGCTGCAACCTTGTATGAGAGCTGGATGGTGCTTTCCACATATATTGGCTTTATTTGTTTGGTGTGCTTCCGGAACGGTAGAGTCAAAAGGAGACATACCAATATTCAGACATAACTTCAGCACGATAGCTCACTGTCTGTCACCACAGCCCGGAGAAAGGTCAGCTGCGGGAAAGGAGATATTTTCAACAAGCTGGTGCTTCCTGATTATGTGAGATGATGGGAGCTCAGAGCAGTGTTGGGGTGGGCTTTGGAGGGACACATGGCGAGATGCTGGAAAAGCAGAGGCTGTCAGGTTTGGGAAGAACAAGGGGCCTTTAGATTCCCTGGCATGCTTTTCCCAGTGATTATTTGGTTATCAGACCAGAACACGACAGGAGTGTGAGGGAGATAAGACACAGGTGGGCAGTGAGAGCAGTTGGGATGCATTAATGTGTGACATTGTCAAAGAGCAAATTTAACAAATAAAAAAGAAATGTGCAAGTGAGAGTGTTACAAATAAATTGAACAAACAGAACAGAAAAGGGCCACTTGATTTCCCAAACTGTAAGTGGGAAGGGCAGAGTATAAAACGTTGAAGCAATAAATTAATTCAACACTTGAAAAGATGTCAACAGCTGCTGGTAGCACACTCTTGTGTTGCGAGGTTCAGAGAAATGAAAAGTGCTTACCAAGTGAGTGTACCCTGAGCATTACCATGTTATTATGTTATTCCATCCAGTCATTTGTGAGGGAGTGGAAAGTTTATGCACACACACACACACACACACAGAGAGGGGGCGGAGAGAGAAAGAGAGAGAGGCTTGTTTGGTTCCAGTGTTCAGAGCCATTGCACACCTCGTTTTCCCAGGAGCCTGCAGGCCCGTGAAGAATCCTTTTGAAATAATTAACCTGATAAGGTTTCCCTATGGTATGTGTTCTTCCTGGAATTGACACCTTACTTTGGCTACAGTTTCCCAGCATTTTTCTTTCCTTGCCATATTCAAATTAGAATAAAGATAAGACAGTCATGACCAGTAACTAAAGGGAAGCTATCTCTTACGTAAGAAAAGCAAAAGAAGCCATGCGGGTTCTCTGTAGAATAAGAATTCCATGCTGTATGTTTGCCTCTGTAAAGTTCCGCTAGACTGTTCTCCAACCACTCTCTGTTTTCTCCTTGACTTAAGGGTCACCTAAATGAGCCTGGCTTCCGCTTCCTTCCTTCATCCCTTCCTTCACTCCTTCACCCCCTCTTCTTCTCTTCATCCTTCTCCCTCCCCCTCTCCTTTTTCATTTCATTTCAGTATAAAATTGGGGAAATTCTTTGTGGTTTATTTATTCCTTATGATTTTTCTAGTGTTTCTTATAGTGTGCTTAGAGATGGTCTGTAACATTTTAACCTTTTGAAATAGCTGAGATTCTTATTGTTGCCTAATGTTTAAGTGTTTTCATAAATATAGTCTGGAGTAGTAGACTGATTTATGGGACTTTATATACATTTGGCTTTGGAAAGTGATTAAGATGATTTTAATTTTTGTTTTTATATTTCATTATCTAGAAATGAGATTATGATGTTAATATTTTCATATCTATAGTAATTAGTTTCTAGAATTTAGAATATAGTTTTGTTATTGATTATTTGGTACATGTCTACAATAAAAATGCTTATTGCAAATTATATTTTTCAAACAAAAATAGCTGCTACACTTAATGCTTCCTCTCTTGATTTGTATTTTGATGTTTGTATTGTATGTAACCTATGAGTTTATTTTTCTTTCTTTTCTAAAATGAATATTGGCTTATCATATGTTTATTTTACTACTTATCTTCATCCAGAGTCATTTGATATTTAAAATGCATCTCTTATTGACAGTATATAGCTGGACTTTGCTTCAGAACCAATGAGTCTTTTTGACTTTTTTTCTTTAATGGGTGAGATTATTCCCTTTATATTTGTTTTTGTAGCTGGGGTGATTTGAATATGAACGTCCCCTACAGGCTCCTGTATTTGAACAGTTGATTTCTAGTTTGTGGTGCTATGTGGGGAGGCCTAGGAATGGCCTTGCTGGACTAGATAAGTTGCTGGGAGCACTGAGATTTCAAAGCCCAGCACTTCCTGATGTTTACTCTCCGGTTGGTGCTTGTAGTTGAAGATGTGCCTGCTCTGCTTCCCGTAACTGTTATTGTGTGTGCTGCCATGCCGTTCCCACCAAAATGAACTCAAACTTCCTGGAGCCATAAATGAAAATCAACGTGTCCTTCAGGAAATTGCTTCGGTCATGGTGTTTCATCACAGCAGCAGAAACAGAAAATGTAACTAATATAATAATATATGTTTATCTTTCCTGTCATTTCCTTTTATGTTTTCTGCCAGTTCTTTACTGCAATTATGTCTTGCTATGTTTATATAGTCTATTTTTTTTTTAGTTTTATTTGTTTTGTAGTTTTGTAGATGGAAGCCAATGTTTGTTTCACTATTGATTTAGAAGATCTGTAGGTTCAAACATTCTGAAATTGGTCCTATGAGCTAACGGCTACCACCTACAAAAGAGAAGATTCTGAAATTGTTCCTATGAGCTAATGGTCACCACCTACAAAAGAGAAGATTCTGAAATTGTTCCTATGAGCTAATTGTCACCACCTACGAAAGGGAAGAGTTGACACCAACATTTCTTCCCATTTCTTAGAGGTTCTTAAACATGCATTTTGGGAATTTTTCTCTACCATTACTGAAAACTTAAGCTATTATTCTCTTAAAATGCACTATATTTTCTTTCAGGGATTGTATTTGCTTTTATTTTACAACCTTCTTTATAAGTCATCTGTCTTTGATTAGGGGTGCTCATTTGTGTTTCGGAGACTTTCACATAGCTGCATCCCCCTCTGGAACGTCTTTGTTGGAATCTCCTGTTTGCCGATAGAACTCTATAATCATAGCAACATCCCATTAAAGGTGAAGTAATTTTATTATCTTTGAACATTTACTATTTCAGAGAAGATGTGTAGCCCAGCCCTGTACAAGGTGTGTGTGTGTGTGTGTGTGTGTGTGTGTGTGTGTGTGTGTGTGTGTGTGTGTGTTACAGATACTTGAGTTTGGATTGTTGGATTATAACAATTTGACCATTCAGTAGTCGAGTAAAGTAGGTGGGAGCTAAAGTTATATACATGTCAGGAAGGAAGGGGGAGGGAATCTGCGAATTTGTCACAGAAATTGTGTTTTGCTAAAATTATTGTATCATAGGCCTGAATTTTTTTTTTAAAAAATCTGGTTTCCTGTAACATCTACTCTAAGGATGCAGAATGGATGTAGCTTAGAATCTTCTCTATGACTTTGACTTGCCCAAACATTGGATTGTAATAGGCGATCCATCCAATTTGGGAGTTTATTGTAATATAATAATGACCAAGTAAGTAGGTCAAAGTCTAGGTGGAAGAAATTCTTGGAGCCCAGAGCTTTGTAGTGACCCATTTCCAATGTATACTCTCAATAACACAAGAATTTCTGTGGAGGATAGCCTCCTTCTTGCTTGTGGCCCTTTCTTTCAAAGTAGGATTGAACTTCTCCCCTCTCCTGTTTTAGGAAAGCAATCTCCCATCAGTCAGCGCGACTCTATCCTGCTATAGCTAACATGGGCAGGTGGCCAGCTTAATTCCTACAAAGTTTCCAAGAGACCCAGAGGATTGCTTTTACTGCCCGGCACCAACACCTCTGAAACTGAGGACCTGCCCGGTGCACACCTTCATACCTTATCCTCACCTCCCTTACACGGATGGCTGATGAACTTTGTTCAGCCATGCCCAGCGTCTTGTGGTTTTGCACCATTTCCATGATAATAAAACTGGGTGTCTCTCTGGGAGGTCTTTTGAACTTTTCCTCCTTTATTTCCTGGGTCAGATCTCCTTCCCGGTAGGTAAGGTGTTGGAAATGATTTATTATAGTCAGTACTGGGAATCTATTACAGTACTCCACTTCCTTTCTGATTTTATCTATTTGGGGGAGAAGTTTGAAACAGACTCATCACTTCTTTAAATATCCAAAGATTAGAGAGAACTTGTCATAAATTATAAATTTTACATTCTGGTTCCATCCTAAGAATCAGAAGTACAGTAGCCCCTTGAGAAGCATTCTATGCCAATTTCCTTCTAGATCACTGTAATACATGGTTCAGCTTGTTCAACTTGCTGTTGATCATACAGACATCCCTTGGACTCCTTCTCCTCCTGAGATAAAAGTGTTCCTTTTGTAAGTGCTACTGTCCCTTCTGTTCTAACCACAGCAGCTCTTGGTCAGGATAGTGAACCTGGAGAAGGAAAGGAGAGTTACTGTGGTAAGTAACCTGTCTGGTGGCTGACAGAGTAAGCGACTGTCCCCTGTCCTTGGTCACAGGGCTCGGGCCATGCCTCTTAATCTCTTAGAGACTCAATTTCTTTTGTAGATTATTTAGAAAAATTCCATCTTCCTGGCTTTTCTATGTCCTTGAGGGTACTATTTGGTGTCTTTCTCCATGTATCATGTAATAAATAGCCATGAAAAGCAAGTAGATCTCAAGTATAATAGGAAAGGTAAATCTACTGGGAATAATACATAACACAAAGGCACACATGAAGGGTTTTTGGATGACCCTCACTGCTGTCATTGTTAGTTTGGCTGATGGCCCTGACGCTGTTGACACCCGGGACACTACAACTGCAATTCCTTATGCACTATTGTCTCACCAATGCTCTCATGCACACAGTTACATGTCAGCTGCTTTCAACATGACCCCTTAGCTGCCTTTACGAGGGTTAGCTCTAATCATCCCATCAAATAAGTTTCAGATTTTGAATGTTATCTACGTATGTCTTTTTTTTTATTTTTTATTTTTTCTTGAGACAGGGTTTCTCTGTGTAGTTCTGCGCCTTTCCTGGAACTCACTCTTTAACCCAGGCTGGCCTCGAACTCACAGAGATCCACCTGGCTCTGCCTCCCAAGTGCTGGAATTAAAGGTGTGCGCCACCACCGCCCAGCCATATGTCAACTTTTGAAAACATTTTTTGAAAATGTGTATGTGTGTGCTTGCATGGGTTTAGGGTACCGTGTACATGACGTCTTTGTGAGGCCAAAAGAGAGCATCGGATCCTGAGAGCTGGAGTTACAGATGGTTGTGAGATGCCCCGAGGGTGCTGGGAACTGGACCCAGGAACTCCGCCAGGGCAGTGCTGAGTCATCTCCCCAGCCCCAGAAAGCAGTCTCCCCCGACAATAAAAATGTGCTTCCTAGTTTACCTTGTAAGGAATTAAAGTGCTGTCTTTATTTGGAATATTTCCGTTTCTTTCTGACATTTAGTAAGCCGTTAGAGAAAACTGATGCGTGTAGCCTGCTGTCTTTTACATCAGTTATTTAGTGAGTTGAACAAGAATACATTAAACTTATTTTTAGAATGTTCTTTCTTATAAGCGCATCATGTACGTCATAGGCTTAGCAGTCTCACTAATGTGGGAAGTGAACTTGTCAGATATCAGTTCCTTTGCAGGGTCAGGCTTAATTGAAACGTTGAGACGGAGATAGGGAGCCACTAAAGAAAACTCCAAGTGATTCAAGAAGTGGTATTTATAAACCTGAGTCAGCAGTGAATCAGCTCTCAAGCACTGGCTCCGGGGACTGCTTGGGAAGAGCAACAGTAGTGTGAAACTGGAGCTGAGAACACCCCCCCCCCCCCCCCCCCCCCCCCCCCCCCCCCCCCCCCGGGCTTCTTGTTTGACATCCTGAGTGTTTGTGAATGTTTGGCATTCGGAGCAAGCTAAACATTCAGCAAAGGCACCCCTTCCCCTGGAGTCATTTGTGTACCTCTCCAGAAGTTCGAGGAGCGGACGGTGACTCTGCTCAGTTGTTTTTCTCAGTGTTCAAAGCAGAAAAGACATCAACACTAAGTTCATTTAAATCCAAAGTTGGTGTCTCCTTGGGACTTTGTTGTTGTTTTTTAAATGTCTTGAGGCAAAGTCTCACGTAGTCCAGCTTGGCCTCAAACTCTGTAGCTGAGGATGACCTTGGACTCCTAACTGTCCTCCTGCTACTCGTGAGTGACCATGTACCACGACAACTACGTTTGTGGAGTGTTGGAGATCAGACCCAGGGACATTGTGCATGCTAGATGAACATTTTGCCAGCTGAGCTACATCCTCAGCTTCCATAAAAAAAAAAATACTAAAACAATATTAGCTTTTTTTTAGAGCTTCATACTTGAGGCATTTTAACTATCAGCTCTTGGTCTTACAAAATCTGTTTCACACAAGGCGAATCTGAGGCTCGGAGAGGTGAAAGGGCTTCTGAAAAAAACACAGCTACGAAGCAATTTTCAGTCACGACTCTGGCGTAGATACTTCCTGTCAGACAGACCCAGGTCTCCTCCCCTGACTCCCAGTGGAAAGCAGTGGGTTGTAGGTCTTAACCACCTCAAATAACTAAATGTCCACGCTCAACTTTGGTTTAAGTGGATTCACTAACATTCTAATTGGCAAAATATAAAGATAACATTAGAAATCATTTTAAAATGTTGGAGGCTTAAAGCACGATATACATGAAGATGGGCTCTGTCTTCTGGTGATCTGATACTGGTAAAATCATAACTTGACAGATTCAAGTCCAATTTGTCCCATTTGTGATGATTGCTATATGTTTATCTGAGAATCTTTCCTTTGGAATGACACTGGATTAAAATGAGTTTTCTCAGTGTAATATGTGGGGGACCATGAGTGGAGGTTTATGTTGATAGCTAGCAATATGGGAATAGAATTTACCAGGATTTAAAGGGTGTTCGGAAGAACCAAACTTAGTAATACTTGGCCAGGTAGTATCTTTGTCTAGCTTCCCACAGTGGGACAGCACGGTGCATCCTCTGGCCCTCCTTCCTCTGTATGTCTGGCTCCTTGAATGATTTGACCACTGGTATTGATGGCCAGAGTCCATCTGCAGAGAGAAAGAGGTGATTGCGGATACCGCATTATATCCTTTTAATTTAGGTAGTCTTTAGAATTTGAGAAAGAAAAACAGGAAAACAACAGCCACTGTGTGTTTGAGTTCACAGAGTGGTTGTATCACATATTTTTATATACACTGATTTATTTGGAGTTCCTAGGTTTGTCAAGCTCTAATTTTCTCAGGAAGGATGTTAAAAATTAAAAACGGGAGCTAGAGAGATGGCTCAGTAGTTAATAGGGCACATTACTCTTGCTGAGGACCAGAATTCAGTTCCCAACACCCCATGGCTCACAAATTACTGTAACTCAGGGAATCTTCTGATCTCCACAGGTGCCAGTGTTCACATGCACATACCCACATGTACAGAAACAAATATAGATATAACAATAATAAATAATAATTGATAATGAATAATAATAAATGTTGAAAATTTAAAATGTATTTAATCTACCCTTAGGACCTAAAGATATACCATTTTAAAGCTAACAAGTATAAAGGGATTATATTAATGTAAAAATAACCTTTAAGATGGACTGGATATAACATCAAAACCTCACTCTCCTGCATGTATCTCTATCTTTTTTCTCAGACTGAGGGGACCCTGCTGTGGATCAGCCTATGTAATCCTGCCTGACAATCCTTGGATGTGTAGCACTCAGAGGCCAACTGAGTCCTAGAACCTCGGTTTACTTTCTGATCTGACGGAAATCTTGGGAAACTGCTTTAAGAAAGCAGTAGTCCAAAGCAGAACCATGTAGATATTTCTCGAAACATGTTGTTGAGGTAAGTATTTCCAAATTCATGGACTAGTTCTAGGGAGTGCCTGAGGAGGATATGGAATTTGTCTAGGGCCTCCCTTCAGGAACACGAAGTTCTTTATCTTCTTGCTGCATAGCTTTAGACAAAGTGGCTTCCTTCTGAGGGTCTGAAGTTCTTTCCTCATGAACCAAATGTTCTCCATGGTGGTCTGGGTGGGATCAACTCAGGGTACACCAGCCATGGCCAAACATCAACTCACTGAGGTCCCAGGCCTCCTTTGCATCCTCCCTGCCTTAGTGGATTTACCTGGTTCCTAAGCACAGTGTGGTAAGACTGCCATCTCAGAAGACAAAGGCAAGAGCTTCGAATCTTTACAACTGGACTCACTATCTAAAGGGATCCTTTTCCTGTGGACGGTTGTAGTTGAGGGTCTGTAGCTCAATGTAAACCTGACCAACTCTATTGAACACAGTGTAAATCAACCCGTAAAACAATGTCATGAAAGTTAACTTTGTGTTAACTTCTGAAAAGGTTCCTGATGGATTCTGCTTTGTATGGTTAGCTTTTCAGCATTTGCAGCAAATTCCTGACCATTACATCGCTTTCACAGTCCTGCCTTTATGTTTCACAGTCTTCCTTGATGCACCCAATCTTCAATGGGGCGGTGGTTAAGGATGAAAACACGGACCCTTCTTTCCTGTTCCTTTCTCTCTTTCTCCGTCTCCTTCTCCTTCTTCTTCTTCTACTCCTCCTCCTCCTCCTCCTCCTCCTCCTCCTCCTCCTCCTTCTCCTCCTCCTACTCCTCCTCCTTCTTCTTCCTCTTCTTCTTCTTCTCCTTCTCCTTCTTTTTTAATGTATTTTATCATTACCTGTTTCTCTTTTTCAACTTTTTCAACATTGAGAGAGGCACTTTTGTGGTGTATTGAAAACAAGACATACCTGAATTTGAAGTCCAGTTTGAAAATCAATGGGGTGGTAGATGGGAGGGGTGGTAAAAGAGGGAGTATGGGGAGTGATAATTCCCACTAAAGGTCTTTGAAAATGGCACATTTCATACTACTGTAGAAGCTTCGTCATATACATGTATGTTTGTGTGTAGAAGAAGTGTAAAGTGTTTAAATGGAGTTACCTTATAATGCTACAATGTGGAGGCAGGGGAGGCAAAGACACCATAAGGTATTAAATAAAAAGCTTGAGGATAGGAATTAATTATTTTCTCCCAAGTTGTTGATCAGTGGAGTCCCATAGACTCCCTAGATATTATAGGCTATTGCCATTATCTTGGTTACCTTCCAGAAACTAATAGTAAGACCCTACTGCTGAAAACGTCAATGACATGAACCACAGAACTTGGAGAAATCAAACTGATAATAACCTGAAACTTCTTCCCTACTGCCTAGCCTTCATAGAGCTGGAAGGTTCTATGCAGGCTCCTGTGGAATAAGAATAAGAGTAATCAATATTACCCAGCTGTGAACCATGGGTGCCACAAGAATGGGAGGCCTGGCAAGGTGTGCCCCCTTCAGCCACAGTAGCATGAAGTAACAAACCACATTCTGACTAGATTTAAAGCCCACTCTGCAAGGGACTAATGCCTGGTATTGTTAACTGGGCTAAAAACCAGTGTTTGCCCAAGTCATAGGCCATAAGTTACAACCTAGTACTATTAGTCCTCTAAAAGGACATAGTAAGAAACTGGTCTCCAGGTTCTTATCTCTGTACCTTTAGATAGGACCAGTTCCTAGTCTCCATCAGAGAAACTTCTTTTTCAGTGAATGGTGGTTAATACAGAGACTCACAATTTGTCACTGTTCAGAGAATAAGTCAATGTGCAGAGAGTACGAGACTGTGAAGTGTGCTGCTCAAAATGGGATATCTATATGTACCACACTCCTCTACCCGCAGCTCAGAATCACAGCGGAAAGAGTGGACATCTGCAGTGAAATACTGTTTGTGAGGTGTGGCAGGGCTGCTGCATACATTAACTCACACCAGATGTGACTACAGATGGCCATACCAGCTGAAATCTCAGGAAGACTCAGGGAGGAGCTCATGAAGTCCCAACTGTGACTGAGGAGCTATTGGCAAGTGATGGTTGCGGGGTGGGGTGTGGAGTGTCAGTTTTTCTTTAGAGATGTGGCCCCTGAGAGGCCATCTGTGCTCCAGTGGATGTTCCTACACCTATGAACATGCAGAGATAGCTCTAAGTGTACTCCGTGGACTTAAGAAAAAGATCACATGAAGTTGGGAGGGAAAAGTGGTGGGAAATGGGAAGGAATTGTAGGGGAGGGAGTAAGGTGTGGATTTGATCAAAATACATTATATATGTATGAAAAATTTCAACAAAAACTAAAAAAAGAAATCCTTTTAAACTTTCTTTTTATTTATTCTTTGTGTCTTTAACATCATGCATCTCCATCCCATACATTTCCCTGTCCTTTTGTATCTGCCTTCTGCCCTTGCAAACTCCCCCCAAAATAAGATAAAATAAAATTTAAGAGAAAAAAGGGAGAAAGAAAAATCAATTTCATCATGGAATCTGTAGTATGACATGGCGAGTCACATAGTAAACCCTTTATCCATATATCTTTATTTGCAAGTTTTCGTTGCAAAGGGTCCTGAGTTGCCCCTGCCCACTACCAGTTGCTACGCTTGGGAGAGCAGGCCCTGCACCTCACATGAGCAGCACAATAGAGCCAACCCCTTTGGTGGAGGTGTGGGTGAGCCAGCCCCCAAGTTGTGAGCATGGGAGAGCTGTCCCCATTACTCATCTGTTATGTGGTGGCATGGGCAGGGGAGAGATATCTTCCCTCCCCCACCCATCACCCCCTGAGGCAGGTGGGAGAGCTGGCCCTGAGGTCCTAAGAGCAGGAGAGCTGTCCCTGCCCCTCGTCAGCTGCAGCACTCAGGAAAGTAGACCCTATACCATGCCTGGGCAGCACAGTCGAGCTGGCCCTGAAGGTGTAGGTGTGGGAGAACCAACCCTGAGGAAGGAAAAGCCTGAGAACTGGCCCTGCCCCTTGCTCATTGCTGCAAGGGGTGAAGTAGCCCGGGCAATGCAGGAGAGGTCACCCTTGTGGTGAGGACAAGGGAGAGCTGGCGGGCTGAGAAACCCTGCAACTACCCAGGCCCAGAATCGGGGTTATGGGTTGGCGCACCCAACACCCACCCCGTCTGTGATCTGCTGGAGCATGTGAAGGGACCCAAAGCTGCAGGATCTCCACGACACAGGGCTACAACAGGATAACTAAGAGCAGCTCCACTGAGGGCCCAGCATCCATAGTGTAGCAGAAGCCAGAGGCCTCGAACCAGGCCAATGACTCTTTGCAATAAAACCTTTGTTTTTGAAAGATGAATCCAAGGCTTTGTATCTGGACATCTGACTTTGATTTGTATATCTTTCATCTTACCTCTTTATTTTATACTCACTGATGTACTATTATCAGTGTTTTCCCTAGTAAATGGGGAGCTCTTACCCCATTCTTCTAAATCCTACCCATCCTGCTCATGCCTATGAGACCACCTATTTCTATTCCTACTACTTGCTATCAAAATAAGATACCAACTATATCCCTCTATCAGGGTCTTGTCCTCACTGTCCCCTTTTACATTAAGAATGCGTTCATTTCCCTATACTTACTTAAAACTTCAAGGAAATTTTTATTCTCTGCTTCTATTTATTCCCACCTCCCTAAAGATTTATGATTTTTATTTGTAGACATTTTTAGATTTTCCTGGTGCAATAGTCTCTTATTTGTATAAACATTAGTTAGTACTTATATATTTCTAACCACACTATCATTTCAAATTTACATTTAAATTTGTTTATATGCATGTATGTATATATGTATATACATACATACTCACACAGACACAAACACACACACATACACATATATATATATATACACATGTAATTGTCTCAGTGGAAAATAACACATAAATATAAGTATACAGACACAGTCTCTCTTCATGGTTGTTTTCTCATTACCTTGTGGTCTTTGGGGACTCTTTTGACTCATGTTTTATGGCAGATCACTTCCTGGAGTGTGTCCTTGGATGAAATACATGAGTGATGTAATCTCTGACTTCGCCCATGCTTGGACTCACCTGTCTTTCACACCACCAGGTGTTCTGTGGTTCTGTTTGCAGGAGGTTTGTGCTTTGACTCCTGAGAGTTTTGAAGAGTATTCTCTATCTGACTTGTGTCATTCTAATTCATGATGATTCTTTCTTTGTATGTAGCATAGTTTTTATGTATGACAGCCTGAAATATTTTTATATTTCAACTTAGGAACTCTGCCAGGGTATGCCCAAGTGATAAGTGCATTTAAAAATTTCTTTTTAATCCCCCACCTCCATAAACACTGCCTGAAACTAAATGAGCACTTTAAAGTTGCAGAACTGAGTCTTTCTTTAAGCCAGGGAAAATTTCTTCTACTATTTCCCTAATTAATGATTCCCTACAGCTGCCCCTTTCCTTCTTGGGAAGTCCTGTTCTTCACAGTTTTATTGCCCACGTCTGTCTTCTGAGTCTGGAAACATTCTTTCATCACTTCCTCACTTCGTGTTTTGGCTTTCTATAGTAGGCGTCTTTGGCCTGGCTCTTCAGGCACCCAACAGGCACTGACAGACCTTTTGATTCATCTCTGGAATCTGTGAAGTTAAAAAAAAACATACAAACAAACAAAACCCCAACCCTCTTTGAAACCCAGACCCTGCAGTTATCACCTTGGGGCTGAACTTCTCTACAAGCTTTCCTGCTATTTCCTGCCTCATTCAACAACTAAGGTTTCTCTCATCTGTAGCAGTCGCTGGTCAGAAGTGGCTGCGGGTTTGGGTTTGTACACTGCTTGATCTTCCTCTTCTCTGGCTACTAGGTCTTGCGGGTCGTACTGATGCTTTCTTTCCCCTTTGCCTGGCCCTCCCTGTTGGCACACTTGGAGGTACCAGCCTAGTAGCAGAGGCCCCACACGAGTGACGTGAGTGACTGCAAAGCCAGGTAGAAGCAAGTCTGTGTTTTCGGCATTGTCCAGTGATCCGCCCTTGCTTACGGGAACATGCACTGCCCAGGTTGCTAATCCATGGGTTTTCTGGGATAATTCTGTTCCAGGCAGTGTCTCGGGTATCAAGTAGATTTCATCAAGTGGATCAATAGTCCTTTGGGGCATTGTCATGATCCTCTGTTGGATCTAGTAAATGGGGTAGATTAAACGTTTTTTTGAAGGTGTAAAGTATTATCAAAATGGAACAGGGATGAGGTATTGGTGGCTTATAGGGGTACAGCTGTGGGCTAAATGAATTGGCCAGGGTAGTTTTATTAAGAAGGAGATATTTAAAAACAAAAAACCAACCTTAAGGAGGGTTGAATGATAAAGATAATGAACTCAGGAGCACTCTAGTAGAAGTCACTGCCATGGGGGTAAGCCTCGGGTATTTAAGAACCAGCCAGTGGCCACTAGGGCTGGTTTATTAGTCACTTTTCTGTTGCTGTGATAAAACCCCATGACTAAGGCAATTTACCTAAGGAGTGGCTTATTTGGGCTTTGGTTCCAGAGGGATAAGAGACCATCACCTCATGGCAGGGAGGCATGGCAACCAGCAATCCCGGGAGCTGGAGCAGGATGCTGAGAGCTCATTTTTACCATAAGCACAAAACAGAAGGAGCAACTGGAAATGGCACGAATGTACACACTCTCAAAAGCCCACCTCCACACATACTTCCTCCAGCAAGACCACACCTCCAGAACCTCCACAGACAGCTTCGCCCACTGCGGACCAAGTATTTAAATGCCTGAGACTATGGGGGACATTTCTCATTCAAATCGCTGCAGCTGAGATTGCATGAATGTGAAAGAGATTAATCCAAGGTCATGTCAGTCGGGAAGACTTGGTCAGCGAAGGGATTACTGTAGTAACCAGGCAAGAGGCAGCCGTGGCTGCTCTCTGGTGACATGGTGGCAGCAGAGAGTGGTGGAAAGCAAGGTGTTTTGAATGCAAAGCCCGAATGGGGTCTCCTAATTTACTGAGATACTTTATGATAAGGCAGACCTTTAAACACTTACCAAGAGCAGCTGCTATGCTTAGCAGTTGACAAACAGCTTTAATCCCTGTACCACCCATAAGGGGATTATTACCTCATTGTGCAGATTTGGAAAAAATCAGCACAGAAAAACGAGATTGTCTTCCCAAAATCACACATGTGATGCCATATCTAGGACTTGACGAGTTCTATGAGTTAATGATCTTATCATTATATTTAATTTCACCAACTTTCATGTTAGTTGTTGAGCATGTTACATGATTCCAGGGAAGGCTAATGGCAATAAGAAAAAACATCACGTGGTAGGTTTATGGACCCACTATTTAGGCCAAAATGCCATTATTGCCAGATTTCCATAAATCCCCACTTGGCATCTTGGGCCACAGTGACATTTTGGGTTCTTAGAAATGAGTGTCTGTTTAAACCTAGTCTTCAGAAATCCTAGAAAAGTTTGGGTATTTCCATTTCTGTAGAGCAGACTCCCTGGCCAGTGGCTACATTCTGTTTAGGGAAAACTAGGAGGAAGAATATTCATGGCACTCATGGCATAAGGTCCTTCTTCAGTGGGTCTGTGACATTTAGTTAAGATTCCTTTATACAGGAGAAAAGAAAAAAAATCCCTCCAGCTTTGAGGACATTAAACAGAATGCCCCAGACATTTGACCTGAATCTGTTGAAGGATGTGTGCTGGGAAAACTATGGAAGGTTTGAAGATGATGGTGGTCAGAGGACCAGGAGCTCAATATGGGGCATACTACCTTTGAGATACCCTTTGGGCATCTTCACAGTACTGCTGGGTAGATGGCCACACAAGCCAAGATTTCAAGACATACAAACCTGGAGGGATCGGGCTTTTAAAGTGTATGCAAGACCTTGAAATCTCTAAAGAGTGTATAGAAATCGAGACATTTCAAGGGGAAAGCCCCGGGCTTGAAGTAGAGAACACAGTGGTCAGGAGGACAGGCAGTGTGCTGCCATGAATTCTAACTGAAAAGGGTGTTTGCAAAAAGCCGACTATGACGAAGTATATCAAAAGCTGTCAATACACTGGGTGAATGAGGACTGAGCAGTGACATGGGATTCTGTCATATGGAGATTATTGATGAACTTGGAAAAACAGTCATCAGGAGTGGCGGTAAAAATCTACTTCAATTGTGGTAACAGAAAACTGGGAGGAAATTAGAGACAGTAAAATCTTTTCAAGATGTTTTGTGTGAAAGGCGCGTACACGGTGTTATCTTACGAATCACCAGAAATACCCCATTGCTAGATGCCCAAAGACATGAGACAAGAAAGTGACTATCTCTGAAGTAATTTCTGGGCTGTTTAATAACTTGAGGTGTGAATCCAGCCTTTAGTTCCAAGCTGCAGAGATGGATGAATTCACCACTCTTTTATTTGTTTCTCTTGCTGCCTTTGTGGTCAAGTTGGACATCACCACATCTGTGTGTGTGCACTCATATGTGTGTGCATATGTGTACATGTGCATCAGTGTATGTGTGTCAGATTGTGTGTGTTGTATACACGTGTGCACATGTGTGTATGGTTGATGTACTCCTCTACCACTTTCTACTTTACCTTGAGACAGGGTCTCTTTTGAACCTGGAACTTGTTATTTTTTTGTTTGTTTATTTTGATTTTTTTTGGCAAGGCTGGTCAACAAGCCCCAGAAATCCTGTCTTTATGTAGGCAGGCATGGCCATGCTTGGCTTTTTACAGGGGTGCTGGAGATCGGAATTCAGTTCCTCATGCTTACGCAACAAGTGAGCTTACCCACTGAGCCATCTCTCCAGAACCTAATGTCAATCTGACAGAATACTTACAAACCACCATGAAGAGGAACTTCCATTTTTAGTCTTATATTCATATCAGTGCAGAACCACTTCATGCTGCAACTCCACAAAAAGTCCCCCAAGCGTGCTGTCAACAGGAAGAGTTAGGCTAGGCAAGGGAGACTGCTAGATCTCAGGACCTGGAGAAAGTTTGCTTCCATTATTTATAGACATCAGCAGTATTGCACAGTCTGGATGCATTTATCTTGCCCCACAAGCCCTGGGCACCTCATGAGGAGAGACCAGACTTTCTGTTTGTCATTCAGTGAACCTTGAGGAGCCCTTGGAAGCTCATATCTATTCTTCTCAATAGACATTTGCTTCTCCAGACTTGTGATTTTCACTGATTTTCTATTTTTACTTTCTTGAAAGTAAAGCTTATTGATTAATTTACTTTAAATATTATATTGTCAATGATTGATCAATGTTCTAGCTATTCCACTTAGGACCAGGACCCTGACACAGAGTTTTTAATTTAAAGAGATTAGCAAGGGGGAACTATTTAAACACTAATAGCCACAAGGTTTAATTCTCTTACACCTTTACTTATTAAAAAACAGATATATTGCAGTATTGCCTGTAATGCCATTCCAAGACAGTGTCCCAGCAGACATAAGTTGAAATATCCAAATTTGGCATTATCAGCCCACAGTGCAATTATCTGAGGTCTAATAAGGCAAAGGATATTGAATACTGAAAAGCATTTCCCAGGGCTGACTCTTATTCAATGTAATTCTGATGATTTATCCTTTGTATGGCTCTAATCTCTAATTTCGTACCCTTGAATTCCAACTGGCATGCTTTGTTTGCTTTGTGCCCCAAAGGTAGCCAGAGAGAGCTCCCCTGAGCTTAGATGTGGCTGAGGGGAGTGGAGCTATAGTCAGGCCCTCACCTTGTGCAGGCTGTCAGATTGCTAGGCAATACTGTCCTGACACAGCAGGCTGCCGTATGGTGTCCTGCCTCCAGCCAACGTCCTTTCTAAAGGAGGTGCCATACTCGTTCTTCTCCTCATCTGCAGTGCCCAGGACAGTGTATATCACATACAGATACCCAAGAACTATTTATTTGTTGCCTAGAGACCACATTATGTGATCAAATCTGGTCATTAATTTCTGCCCTAAAGTTGCTCCCAGATTGGAAGGTTAGAAGTAGTAGACGTAAATGCTGTAAGACAATTCTTTTGGTCATCCAGAAACTAAGTACATTTATTGTTTAAACCATCAGCTTGTGTAGTTTTTGTTGTTATTATTTTTTTTTTCTGATTTTATTTTGTTTTGTTCTGAGTCAGGCTTTTCTGTAGCCCAGGGAACCCACTAGCTCTTTGTGTAGCTGAGGTTGGCCTTGAACTCCTGATCCTCTATTTGAAGTGTTAGAATTACAGGTGTTTTCCATCACACCTGACGTGTGGTAGTTTTTTAAATGGCAGCTTAAGGAAATCCATACATTGACCCAGCAGAGTTCATGACCCATTACTAAATTTCAACAGAAGAGAAAGAGGCACAGGGTGGGGGTAGGGGTGGGCATGAGATGGGGGCAGGGGGATAAAGGAGAGAGAGAGAGAGAGAGAGAGAGAGAGAGAGAGAGAGAGAGAGAGAGAGAGAGAGAGAGCGCCTACAGACTGAAAAACATCTATAGGATACAAGAATCATTTGCAAATTGGAGACTATTTGGACCTTCACTAAAACATAAATAAATAAATAAATAAATAAATAAATAAATAAATAAATAATAGAGGGATTTTAAATGTTAAGGAGCCATTTGATGGTATTATGGGATTATTAACATTTTTAGAACGTGAGGCTGGCTGTGGTGGCATATACCCACAGTCTCAGTACACAGGGGGCAGAGGCAGGGTGCACACAAGCAAGAGGCCGGCCACAGTTGCTTAAGAAGGTCTTGGTTAGAGTCTCAGAACAAAACCCAATAGTAAGTACATGTTTGCATAATGGTGGTCCTACTGTGTTTCAAAAGCAGTCCCTAGATTTTATATTTATATTCAATATCCTATATTGAAATATTTCGGAATCAAATCAATACGCTTACACCACTTCCACGATTAAAACGTTACTACCTCAGACTGCTCATTTGAAAATGAACACCTATGTGTATGGATGCACATTAGATTTGACAAGCAAATTCACTATTGTCATACATGTGCACTGTGACAAAGTGATCACCAGCCAAGGTTTGGGCTCCTTTGCTCTGTTGCTGTTCTCAAGGACGTGAAGGACCAGGTGGGTGACAACGGGTGCTGCTGTGGTGTCCTATTACACTGTAGTTATTTTGGGTATGATTTGTGAACCACGAGTGCTTATAAAAAGAATGAAAACACTGTTCAATATTGTGATCCACATTCTTTCCTTTTAGCTTTCTTAGGACAGGGTCCTAAGTATCCCTGGCTGGCTTTGAACTTATTATATAGCACAGGTTGGCCTCAAGCTTGCATCCTCCTGCCTCAGTCTCAGCGCTGGTATGGCATAAATTCATCATAATGCTCATCTATCACGATTAAGATTCAAAATACCTTTGCACGACTCTTCTTTCAAGCTTCTTAAAACTAGTCCTTATCATGAGAGCTGTCAATAAGGACACCAGTTTCAAGAGAAAACCTCCTATTTTACAGATACTGTAAAACCAGAGCAAAGCGGGTGATTTGCAAGCTGAATTTCATGTCTGAAGGTCCTCAAACATAAAATTCTGTGTTCCTTCATGAAATGAGACGAATTATTCATGTTCATGGACTGTAAGAATACATGGGACCCTTAAGGGGAAATGGCCAGCAGAGGTGGGAAAGCAAACCCAGGTTCGCTTCCTCTGTGGTAATGATCTCCCGTGGATAACTGAGAGACTCTCACTTGCCCTGGCCTCCCAGTCTCACTGACGCATCACCATCTGTTTTCGGCTCAAGTGTTTGAAAACTCACCCTCTTCATCATCAGCTTCACTCTCCTTCCAGCCTCAGAAGAAATGTCTCTTCTACTGTTCAACGTTTTATTGTTTGCCTGCATGCAAGAAATGACTTCTAAAATGTCCATAACAGAAGTGTTCAGGGTGACCGTTCACATGATCACGAAATAAATCCCCAAACTCCTGCAGACGGGAACCCCGTATCTATTAAACACTGTCTCCTTGGTCCCCGTCCCTCCTGCCTCAGCATCCTCATTCTCATTTCTGTGTGGATGAGTTAGTCCTGATATCTCAGATCAGCATATGCTTCCAAGTGTTTATCTTTCTGTGAATGGCTTGTTCATACTTAGCACATGCTCAAGTATGTCCTTGCTGTGGCATGTGTCCATGCGTATGCAGTACATTTTGTTCTTCCGTTCATCTATTGATAGACTTCTGATTACTTCTACATATTAGCTACTGTGACCAAGATGACAAATAGTGGCATACAAATATCTCTCAAGACAATGCTTTTGATTCTTTTGAATCTATGTTCAGAGATGAGATTGCTAGAACATACAGTCATCACACGATTAATTTTTGAGGAATCACCATGCTGTTTCCCACAGTGGCTGTACAATTTCACAGTCCTACCAATAGTCACATGATGTTTTAAAATCTCTTCATTTCACTGGCCCTTTCCCACACACATACCTTTCCTGTGCTCCCGAACCTTCCCAACATCTCTCCTTCATGGGAGTCCACACTTGCTTTGTTCCTTTCTTATCTCTTTCCGACAAAGCCAAATTTTCTGGCTGCTTCGGGCCACTGTTCTGTCATCTACCAGTAGATTCCTCACGTCTTGCAGCATTCTGTTTGCGATCCTATAATGCCCTCCCTGGCCCCACTCATATCTTCATAAATAATTCAATCATATACTGAAGTTGTTCATCTTTCTCTTGAATTTTATGGTGTCGTGCTGTCTTTTTTTCTTTTTAATGTATTTACGTGTTTCTTTCGGCATGAAGAAATGTATTCTTGGCCGCTCTTCTCTTTTCCAGTTTTACATTCATCTTCCTAATGTCCCACTCTGTCCTAGAGCTTTAGAAATATGGCCCGGTGATTTCCAAATCTTTATCTCTGTCTCTGATCTCTCCTTGGAATGTCAGTTATGAGTGTTTACTCCGAGGGATTTTGTACCATGGCTCTCTTTTCCTGGATTCCTTTCCCTTCAGTCATAGAGTGTCTTTTTTTTTTTTTTTAAATGTCATTTTGATTCTGCAGAGACATTTCCCAAGCATGCAATCTAAAGTAGCCACCGGACACATGTGTCAACCAGCCCATCTGACGTTTTGCATGGTACTTGGTATTAGCGTCTGAATTTCTTCTTGTTCATCTCCTCACTTGTCTGGCTAATGTCCATTCATTCCTAATAGAATGTGCCTTTAAAGTAGAATCCTGCCTCTGGTTCATTGCTGTATTGGCAGAGCATGAAAGAGTATTTAGTACTCATAGGTATTTTTAGGTACTGTGGTGAATGAGTAACATGCTTCCAGGTCCCAATTTTTTGTAATAGTTATTGAATTTTTTTTTTATTATTTAGAACAATTTTTAAATGTAAATATATTTTGATCGTATGCTTCCATTACCCTAAGTCCTGACAAATCTCTCCACTCACCCAACTTTAAGTTCTTTCTCAAAAAAAAGAAACAAAAACAAAAACTAACACAACAAAAACAACGAAACAAAATAAAACAACACTCAAATTAGGAAAATAAAGACAAAAAACAAAAAACCAAACCAAACCAAACCAAAACAAAACCCCTCAAGCACACAAAAACTGTAGAGTCCATTATACATTGGTCAACTATATGAATATGAGGCCAGCCCTGGAGTGGTTGATATACCCAGTGTCGCTCCATTGGAGAAAACTGATTTTCTCTCTCCCAGTGGGTATAAGTGACAGCTCAGTGGTTAACATTCACCTTAGTGTCTAGGATTCATTCAGTTTTTAAATAACAAAATAAAATTAAATAAGATAAAAACAAAAACTATCACATTGGGGTTGGACAAGACAAACCAACAGAAGGAAAAGAGTCCAAGAGGCGGCAGAAGAATCAGAGACCCACTCATTCTCATACTCATGAACCCCATAAAAACACTAAACTGGAAGCCGTGATATATACACTGAGGACTAGGTCCCCAAGTTCATCCTCCAAGATCTAAGTAGCTACCAGAGTAAACTCTCTAAGACACACATCTCATCAAGTCACTCTACTCTTAAGGAAACTTCTACAGCCTGAATGGAAAGAGAATATAATCAAAACTGCTCAGCATGGCACATGACCCTCCATCTGACCCCTTCTTGTATCTCAAGCCTCATCTAACGGCTCTCTCTTCCAAGCCTAATGACCTGTATGTGTTTTAACAACCAGCCTGTCCATGGCACCTGATATTTCCTGCCTCAGAGCAAATGCGATGGCTTCCATTGGCCTGGAACTCACCAGGTAGGCTAGACTGGCTGGCTAGCCAGTCAGCCCTAGGAATCTGCCCATCTCCACCTCCCCTATGCTGGGATTATACACACATACCACCTTGCCTGTGTTTTTATATGGGTTGTGTGCATCTATTATAAATTATTGGATGACAAACACTTTATCAAACTGAGCTATCTCCCCGTATCTTGAATCTGAAACACTCTCCCAAATGCCCAGCTGTTAAAGGCTTGAAAACAGCTTGGAGCTCCAGAGAGGTGATAGAAACCAAGTGATGTGGCTTAGTAGAATGTTTTGGGTCATTGTGGGCATGACCTTAAAAAAACAGTGGGGCCCCGGTGTCTTCCCTCTCTGCTCTTTTGAATGCTGATGCCATGGCTCTAAGCTTTGTTTGACTGTATGCTACCTACCATGATGTAGGGCTTCACCCTAGGCCCCAAAGTGTAAACCGAAACCAAAGTGTCAGCCAAGACAAACCTTCCCTCTTTATAAGTTGATTATCACAAGTATTTTGTTATAGTAATGGAAATCTGACTACCAGCCTTCAATCAATTTTTACCCTCACACTTATATGACATCTTCCTGGTATTCCTGCTACCTCCAGCATCCTTGTTTGCTCAGTTTTAAACATACAGTTAGGAGATCATTCTGACTCCCTTACTCCCAAACTCTAAAGGTTTCTTAGTCAATTACATGTGCTTCTTCTGTCTTAGTCATCACAATTCTTTATGGCTTCTATTTGCTTTCATGCTTGTTCCTCTACTTGGACTATAAACTCCTTGAAAGCGAACATTGTGTGATATATGTCATTTTATCACCAGATGTAACTTATGGTTGGCATTCACACAAGTGTTGAGTGACTGACTCACTGAGTGTGTGGATCAATTTATTTTACTTGTCATAAAAATGCATGGGGGCTTGAGAATGCTTGACATCCCTTGCCATTAAGGGTGACAGATGCTACTCATTATTCTGTGTTTACTGTGGCTTGGGCTTCCTTGCGTGATAACTCAGATTAATGTAGACAAATGTCTGCAAGATCTTAAGAATGTGCTTCCAGAGAACACAGTCAATATATCACCTAAAACCAATCCTTAGGCCATCGTAGAGGAAATGAATGGGTCTGTCAACAGTTTGAAATGCTTAAGAAAAGCTGATTAAAGAAGACTTCATAAATGATAAATTATAAAATTTAATATCTGTGGGATAGAGTTTTAATGACATTTAAATAAATCTCAACAACACAAGTTGTAATTAAGCATTTGCCATAGCAAACAAAACACTGTCAAGGTGTTGGTTCTGAATCACAGTTATGGAAAGGTGGAGGGTGCTACTGAAATTAAGGCTGGTGATGGGCCTGACTCACTGCTCAGCATCTTGCATTCCAGACATTTTTTTTTTAATTTTTTTTTTTTTACCACGAATATCCCAATCTTGCTCTGAAAGGTATGTGTACTAGATCTCTTTGCTCTGGGCCCTGGCCCTTCAGTCTCTGCTTCCTGCTTCACAGACATTTCTGCCTTCACTGACACTTTTCAGAAAATCCCAAACAACTCAATTAAAAATCCTGTGGCTTCAGCATATTGGAGTTTTGGGTATATTTAGTGCATTGGAATAAGAAATATTTCTTGATCATCCTCTGTGTATTAGCATGAGGTGCTGACTGCACACATAGAAATAACATTACCAACAACATCACTGATAAAGAAAAAGATAACCCATAAAAACTAAACAAAAACTAGCAAAAACAAAAACAACAACAAAAAAATCTTCACCTAAATCTGAAAACTTAATCAAACCAAACAACAGCAAAAGCCAGTCTTGGATCCTGACCTTAAATACCATGTCATCTAGTAGGAAAATAGACATTAAAACACATTAAGCCCAGAGATAATATAAAATGTGCTGAGTGTGAGAAAAAAAAAAAAAAGAATGGTGTTCTGAGTGCAATTAAAATTGAAGATCAAAGCAATCTCTCCAAAAAGGAGACTTGAGTAAGGGGAAATGGAAATTTCAAGAGTCCAGATGGAGAAAGAAAAAGAATGAAGGCTTGGAAGACATGTTTGATTGGACAACATGTGAAGAATATGAGTCTTGCTTGGCAGATGGTTTTCCTGGTAGCCGATACTGATTTGGAAACATCAGTTACCAACAAGAAACCAGGCACACACAGTGATGAAACATGACTGTCACAGCAAGCAGCAAGCAGTTGTGAAGCCATACTGTACAGATAAGAGACTGATCTGCCAGGCTTTTCTTCACATTGAAGTGGTTCAGAATAAAGGAGCAAGAACAAAACTGCCTACTCATACTCACAAGGACCACAGGCTTTTCTACATAAGCGCTTTACAGAAGAACAAAGAAGCTGACTTCCTTTTCAAGACACGGGATCTGTTAAGTTCCACTCAACACATCAAAGAACGTTCTAGAGGCTGCTTTTCCCTCTTGATGTAGAATAGACAATCCTTTAATCCTTGATGGCACATGAATGTAGGCATAAAGCATGGAGATGACTTTGTTGCCTCCAAATGCTTTCATGTATCTGAGACTGCACATGGGAGTGCCAAAGGGAGACTGATAGATGAGATCTCGCTTGTGTGGCTAGCACATGTGATTTCAGCAAGGACTGAGAAGTGAACTCACTATGCCAGCTTTGACTTTTCTGGCTTGTAGACACTTGGCATTCCTTATATAGAGTGGAGAAAAGTTCTCTCTTTCTACCTGTTTAAACAAAGCGATAAGCAGTCCATGAGTCCTGAGTTACAAATGCTGTCTACACATCACTGTTGGCTGGGTCACTTTAAAACCTCTGCATGTCTAGGTAACAAATCATGAACTCTTTGTCCAGTGGGGTCAAGTAGGGTCAGGGACTGGAATGATTCTGCTGGGCAGAATCAAGTTTGGGAAAAAAATTAAAATGTTTCTATTTTATTGTATGTGGATTGGTGTTTTGCCTGCATGTATGACATATGTATGCAGTACTAGCATTGGATTTCCTAGAACTGGAGTTACAGATGGCTGTGGGCCACCATGTGGGTGCTGGGATTCAAATCTGAGTATTCTGGAAGAACAGCATGTATTAACTACTGAGCAATCCTTCCAGCCCCCAGGAAACATTTTATAAAACCACATTCACATTCTACCTTTAAAAAACAATCCCCTTTCCCCTGAAAATTAAACAAAGTGAAGAAACATTAAAGAACTCAAATCACTAGGTGTGTGTGTGTGTGTGTGTGTGTGTGTGTGTGTGTGTGTGTGTAGGGGGCACACATGTGGCAGAGGCCAGAGGACAACCTTAGGTGTTGAGCCAACTTTTGTTTTGAGCCAAGATCTTTCACTAGGGGGGAACTCATCTTGTAGGCTAGGCTGACCAGCCAGCAGCCCTGGAGATTCTTGGGATTACAAAGTGTGTGCCAATATACCTAGCTTTTTTATGTGGGTTCTGGGGATCAAACTTTGGTCCTCATGTTTGCAAGGCATACACTTTACTGACCGAGCTGTATCCCTAAGCCTTAAGTCATTAGATTAAAAAAAGGTTTAAACAAAAAGAGATTGGAAAACTTTCCCTGAACTGTTTGTGACTTTACTGTCCTGGCTTCATCACTCTGATTTCCAGGGTTGCTGGATGGATTTCTCACAGCAAAATTCTCTTCAGTCCAAGGATTTGTCTGTTTTCTCAATATTTGTCTTGCTATCACTTCTCTGTGGCTTTCCGTGTCTACAGAACATGTCTAATGTCCCCTTCTGTAGTTGGAGTTTTCCTGTGTCCTACCTGACCTGTGGTCAGGACAAATCTCCCTCACCTGCCAGTCCTGCAGCTTCTTGGACTCAAGTAAACACAGAGGCTTATATTAATTAAACTGTGTGGCCTAATGGCTCAGGCTTCTTGCTAGCTAGATCCTACATCTTAAATGAACCCATTTCTATAAATCTATACCTTGCCACGTGGCTTGTGGCTTACCGGTATCTTTACATCTTGCTTCTCATGGTGGGGTGGCTGGCAGCGTCTCCTCACTCAGCCTTCCACTTCCCAGAATTCTCCTCTCTGCTTATCCTGCCTATACTATACTTCCTGCCTGGCTACTGGCCAATTAGCATTTTATTTATCAATCATAGCAACACATTCATAGCATGCAGAAAGACATCCTCAGCACCCTTCTTTGACAGACCACATGTTCCAATTAGTGCTTTTGAAAATAGGGCCTGGGGAGCCATTTATGTTTCCTCCATCTCCCTCACTTTTCTCCCAGTACATATTGCTGCAGATCTATAATCTTTCATCTGAAACCCTGCGATCCAGATGTGTTCTCCAGCTTCAAGAAGCCTTAGGTTTCAGAAGGGTAGACTTGGCGTGCAGAATCTTGTCAGCCTCCTTTATTTGGCAGAGCACTCTGTAATCAAATGTTTTTGTGTTTCTGTGAGAAACATGGGGCTGCTTCCAGAAGCAAGGTAAATGAAGCCTACCCATTAGTCTCATGGCTGCTTGTTCAGGTTTTGAAGCCAAATGACATTCCTAGAAACTGCATGAATCAAGAACTCTAAACTCTCAAAGGCCATCACTTTTTGGGTTGTGGCCAAGGAGTGGCGAACACGGTATTTAAACTCTGTTCTGCAAAACTGCCTTTGCACAGACTTCCCTCACTCACACAGCAGTGAGAAGCCAAACACATTTCCACCGCCAGTTGCTTTCTGAATGTTAATACTTTCCATTCGGTCAGAAATGGAAACCCCAGAAAACCCTAGATTTTTTTCTCTCTTTTTTTTTTTCCTTTCTGTTTTTGTAAACCAAAATAGATAACCAGATACTTACAACCTGTTACCATTAAATGCTGGTGACTCAAGTTCAGAAACCTAAATAGCTGACTGAAACCTTGTGGTCATTTTTGGCCTGTGGTTACCTGGTAATTCTGCTTGCATCAGCCTTCAGAAAATTTTGCCTTTCCAGCTATAGGTTAGATGATTTTCACAGCTGTGTTGGCTGAATATCTATTAGACTGGTCTTCCTCAAATCTGTGAGGATATGAGCCTGGGGGTCCCAAGGCAGGTGGGTGAGTGGAGGAGGCAGCACGGGTGAATTCCTTGTGGTCTCATTATTCCACAGGCTGGAGAGCCCAAGAGAAATTGGAGTCATGTGTACTTATTTCCTTATTAGGCTAGCTAGTCTGAGTAGTAGTCCTTACAATATGTGGGCTGCTTGCTGTGTGATAAAAAGTGAATCTACTTTTTGGTAGTTGTTAGTAGAATTTGCTTTGGGAATATGTGGTCTTGAAGAAAGTAAGATCTTAAAGAGGCATTTGGGAATGAAAACAAATATCCCATCAAAGGATTGGGGAATCTTCTGGTAGAAACACCCTGCACATAAACAATATTGTTGATTGGGAGAAGAAAAAGAAGGGGAAGGATGGATGATGAATGTGAGAGACCTGCCGAAAGAACTTCTAAAACAAGCTGACCATTATTCACTTATAGATCAACAGTGTAAAACTCATCAAGCTCATAATCCTCTAACTTCTACAAAATCTGGCTTTGTGGATTGTGTTTAAAATTGAGTAATACTAGTAATACTAGTGGTTGAATACTAGTTAAGATCATATTGACAATATAAAAATAATTGCAAGATGTCAAGTGGAGAATCAGAAGTCAGCTGAAGAAAGAGAAGCCAGGAGAACATAAGTCCTGGAGAAACACACAAACATTTTGGAGAGGGAATTGGATTTTCAGCACCAGGTGGGTTGGAAATGAGAGTGAGTCTTAACCTGGTTTCTTTCTTTCTCTCTTCCTCTTTCTTTCTTTCTTTCTTTCTTTCTTTCTTTCTTTCTTTCTTTCTTTCTTTCTTTCTTTCTTTCTTTCTTTCTTCCTTTCTTTCTTTCCTTCTCTCTCTCTCTCTCTCTCTCTCTCTCTCTCTCTCTCTCTCTCTCTCTCTCTCTCTCTCTCTCTCTCTCCCTCCCTCCCTCCCTCCATCTCTCCCCCTCTCTCTTTCTTCTTCTTCTTCTTCTTCTTCTTCTTCTTCTTCTTCTTCTTCTTCTTCTTCTTCTTCTCCTCCTCCTCCTTCTTTTTTTTTGCTTTTTTGAGACAGGGGTTCTTTGTATAGTTTTGGTGCCTGTCCTGGATCTCACTCTGTAGACCAGGCTGGCCCTGAACTCACAGAGATCGCTCTGCTTCCTGAGTGCTGAGATTAAAGGCGTGCACCCCTGCCACCTGGCCTTAACCTGGGTTTTAAGAAGTAGAGTAACTATGGGTGTCACCTACATTAAACAGTTAACAAACATTACTATAATATAACAAATGACAAATGGCCTTGGTGGAACATCACAGGCATGTGAGAGGTAGAGAGACTCCTGCAGAATAATTTAAAAATTCTTGGTTTGGGATCTGTGACATTAAATAATTCTGTTACTTGGATGCCACTTCACTACTCCAAGCTGATATTTTTCACATATAAAATTATAAGAGAAACATGGTTGCTGGTTCTCTTATCTTGAAAATGGCCCAGATGTTAACTATATGTCCTAGGAAGGCATCAGAATTTGGGATCTGAAATACTCTTGAGAAACATAGGTACCTGTGCTTGTGATCTGCATGTTCCACTCATTAGCAGCTGTATAACTTTGGGTTATTTATTTAAATGCTTAATCTTTAATTTATTTACAAAGTAGTAGCAATATTACCCGCGTTTCTGATGGTTTGGGGGAGAATGACATATTTCAGTCCAGGTAAAAACATCTTTGAAGTATTTGCTACACGTAAGAGCCAACTCTTTCAAATCTAAAGTTCAGTTTTCTTGTTCAGTTTCCTTTCTTTCCCTTAAACTTTCACAAAAGAAAAAATATCCAGTTCTGTTTTAGCGAGTAGTCAAACTTCATACCAACTTGCCCCTGCTGAGAAATAGAAAGAAATAACACAAAGTAACATTAATTCAACTTCACATTTTGCCAGTTATATGCAATCTAGCAACATATATTCAAATCCATATGCTGCTATGGTTACTGATTAGACTGTAAGTATTAACCAAAGATGGTCTATTTAAGGAACTGTATCCGCAGAGGTGATGATTCTTGCTCACAGATCTCTTCATTATTATGTAGTTTCCACGTTGCTTTTCTTTGATTCTGAACCCCCACTGCAGGCTCATGTGTGGAGTGATTGGTCATCAGCTTGTGACATTCTTTTGAAGGTTGTGGGGTACCTAAAGGGTGCCTGGCTTGCATAAGTAGGTCACTTAGAGTGGACCTTTAGGATTTTCCACACTCCTGGTTGCAGGTGGCTTCCCTTGCATCCTGGTCTGTCACACTCTCTGGGCCATCTCCCTCCTGTTCCCAGCACTGCAGACAAGGATGTTCTGCCCACCACGATCCCCACTATGATGGGCCGACGCCTGTGAGAATGTGAGCCCAAACAGATTCTTCCTCCCTCCCCTAAGCTGCTTGGTTGGATATTGTGTCACAGGGATGAAGGAAAGGGACAAAGAAGTGTGGTTGTTGCTGTGACAAACCTAGCCACATGTTTCACATGCCTCTGGAACTGGGTTGGGGTGTGTGCATGTGACACACGCTGGAGGTACAGGATAGAGAAGCCACAGAATGCTGTAAGCAGAGCTTAATTGGCCTTCCTGGTGGGATTTTGGAAGAGTATAATGCTGTTAGAAAGGTAAACAGTGAGGACTGGCTCATCTTCTCCTGTGTGTGCACAAGGGCTCTATCAGGAATTGGGCTAGCAGTCATTCATAGCACATTCTGATGAGGAACTGCACTATACTTTGCCTGTGCCCCGAAGATTTCCGTGACTCTGAATTCAAAGGTAATGAGTTACTTTATCTTTTTTTTTTTTTTTTTTTTTTTTTTGGTTTTTCGAGACAGGGTTTCTCTGTGTAGCTTTGCGCCTTTTCCTAGAACTCACTTGGTAGTCCAGGCTGGCCTCGAACTCACAGAGATCCTCCTGGCTCTGCCTCCCAAGTGCTGGGATTAAAGGCGTGCGCCACCACCGCCCGGCGAGTTACTTTATCTTGAGGATGACATTTTGAGACAGCATAACATTCAGGCTTTGGTGTGGTTATTGCTCACTGCTTTTAGCTTTATTTACGGTAAGAATAAGCAAAAAACAGATCAGAAAGATGTGTGCAGTTCATCAAAGGGATCGTGTTTGCATTTAAATTTACAGCCCACTACGTATCCATCAACAGATGAATGGAGCGTGAAAACATGATACATACACAAAATAGAATGTTCAGCTGTAAAGAAAAAAAGGAAATCATGAATATTCTAGAAAAATGGATGGATTTGGAAAGTATGTTAAGCAAAGTGACTCGAACTCAGAAAGAAAAAACTGCATCTTCTCTCTCATAGGCCAGTCCTAGCCTATAATGTATGTATATAAACAAGTGGAGGTATGGATAGAGTGTAGTTTAGACAGGAGACCAAGAGAAGGCAAGAGCAGGTGATATGGAAAGGAATGTAGGCAAAAGGACAATGGAATTGAGAAAGGAGAGAAAACTTTTCTTCCCCCTAGTTTCAACTTCCTCATGGTTTTTCCTATTTTCACAGTGAATAAGAGAACGAAAATGTCATCGACAGAGCAAGTGGAAGACCCAGGTGAAGCTCCATTGCTTCAGAATGGCCATTCCAATGCATAGACATTCACTAAGATGGACAGAGATGGGGACTGTACACATTTGAGGACTTCGTAGACTAGTTATGTGATATTTTCATTTGTTAGTTAATTAGAATAAAGTGACTTTAGCGTTAAAAGTTACAGGCAAAGTAGCTGTAATTGTTAAAATGATTAGCATCGTTAAAAAGAAACCATATGCATTACATTGGGCCAATAGGAAAGGCACTTCATGGGAACCACTGACAGAAAGTTTCAGGGTATCAAAGTGAAAATTCATTTGAAAGGAGAAAGCCTGAATGAAGAGTGCCTGAAAGGAGAAAGCATCCAGGGCCTAATAGGAAATGCTTCCTGGGTTCAACCTCGAAGGCAATCAGAGGCTTCTTCAGCATTTGTAAAAAGGAACCCAGCTACTTTCTGAGCTGAGAGGGTGACTTGTCACCATCACCAAGTGGTACCTTTTGCAGGATATACAAATGCAACAGTCGTGGAGTCTTGAGGGCTTGCACCAAGGCTCCTGAGAAAGGCCTGCGAGGCTGTGCAAAGTGTAGCAGGTTGTGACTCCTTGAGGGTTTCTCTGGGGGACTGATACTTGAGACTGTAAAAGTAATGCCTGAATCTCAATGGAAACTCTAGGATATCGACAATGCCAGGAGTATGGGGTAGCTTCAGAGGAAAGTGGTGGGTACTGAATGGGGCAAGCCCAAGAGAAAATCCATGTATGCTTCAGGCAGCAGGGTTGGAGGGGAAGCCCATTTGAGCTGCCATCAGGCTACCGTACACCACAGAGATAGAACACAGAGCTGCAAGATTTAATGTCTGACTTGATGGGTTTTGGTCTTATTTTTGGTTTAATATTTCTTTGATATCCTCCCATTCTTTCATTTTTAGAATGGGAATATTTATTCTGTACCATTGGGTATTAGAAGCATGTAGTTTTATTTTCTTTTTCCAGTTGCTCACAACTAAGTGATCACTTTGAATTTCAGTAGAGATTTTCATCCTATAAGCGATGTAGGAGTTATGAATACTGTCTGGACTCTTACAGTTGGACAGCATGCATTTTTTGCAACATGAAATGACAACAAGCCTTTACTATACAGAGGAAGCATGTTGTGGTCTAATCTGAAATGTTCTGCATGAGCTCATGTTTTGAATACTTGGCCCCACTTGTAATGCTATTTTGAAGGATACAGTGCCTCTGTCAGGTGAGCCATAGTTGAAGGAACTAGATCATTAGAGACAGACCTTTGACAGTTGTATCCATCCTTGGTTCTGGCCTGAATTCTTGTCACCCATGATGTGAAGACGCTCCACTTCATGCTCTACCGCCACATCTTTCCCATTCCGATAGAATGGAACTTTAGATTATGAGCCAAAGTAAATCCTCTCGTCTTTAGGTTGCTCTGTGAAGTGTTCTGTTACACCAATGAGAAGATCAACTCATGTCTATCATAAATAAAACACTGTCCTAACATTAATTCTAAATATTAAGTCCATTTGAAGAAACTACAGAAGTAATTCAACTCATGAGCCCTTGATTTTGGCCTGAGAATGGTGGAAGTCTGCCACTGTCTTCCACTTCATTTCCAACCTCACTAAGACAGATTGCCTCCACCTATGTTTATAGGAAAAGACATCTCATGTGCAAAGAATGGATGGGTTTTCCCTTCTTTCTTTGAAACGGTATCTTTATGAATTCCAAGGATGGTCTGAAATGTGAATATAGCCCAGGTTGGCCCTTGAACTCACAATGCTCTCGCCTCTGCCTTCTGAATTCTAGAACTACAGGCATGTATATAAAGTCTTTTATGAAAATTAGAAGGCATTCTCCATTTTCTGAATATTTCTTCTTACCAAATAACCATTATCCAGAATGCCTTGGGAAAGAGCCTGTCTGTCTTAGATAGGATTTTTATTGCTGTGATGAAACGTCATGACCATGCCAACTCTTATAAAGAAAACATTTATTTGGGGTGGCTTGCTTACAGTTTTAGAGGTTCAGTCCATTATCATCATAATGAGAAGGATGGCGGTGTGCAGGCAGATGTGGTGCTGGAGCTGAGAATGCTACATCTTGCAGGCAACAGGAAGTCGACTGAGACACTGGGTGATATCCTGAGCATAGGAAACCTCAAAGCCCACTCCCACAGTGACACACTTCCTCCAATAAGGCCATACCCATGCCAACAAAGCCATACCTTCTATATGTCACTTCTATAGTGTCACTCCCTATGAGATTATGGGAACCAATTACATTCAAACTACCACACCATCACACTAAATACTACTTCTGTAGTATCATTAACATCTCACAGGAAAGGACAGATCTGCTTCCATTCTCATTGTCTATGTTTCTTGTGTGTCCAGACTTCCTCTTTTTCTATGGCCCCAGTTCTTTGGAAGACTAAAGGAAGCTCCAGGCCACATCTTAGAAATATAGATTGGACTGGTTTACTTGAACTAAATACATCTTTATGGCACCCCCATTTCATCTACCATATGCATCTATGCCTTACCTATCAAAGGACGCTATAAAAAATGAATAAGTCTGGGAGTGAATAAGAGCTTAAATCATTATACAGGTCTACACAGCTCTTCTTTCCTTCCTTCCTCCTCCTGCCCCTTTCTTTCTTTCTTTTGATATTTGAGACAAGATCTAATGAGCTAGTCCAGGCTGACCTTAAACATATTGTCCTCCTGCTTCAGGTTCTTGAGTGTTGAAATTACAGAAGGCATCATTATATCCTTTTTTTCTTAATTCTGATTCACATTTCATCTGCTAACTTAATAGAATAAAAACATATGACATTGACCCAAATCTTACATAATCAACAGAGGTTGAATTAACAGTTCTTAACTGATGAAGAATTTCCAAATGATTGTTTTATTTCAAAAGATGTTCATCCAGACAATGTTCTGATAATATTTCTAACTCTAGTATTTCTTTCTTTCTTTTTCTTTTTTTTTCTTTGGCACTGGACATGGTCTTCTTTGGTTAGTGTTTGTGGTCCAAATTGCCAGTGTGTAAAAGAAATTAGCAGATGAAGGAAGCTTCACCACCATATTTTCACTAAGATGGCAATGAAGTTAAAATGCTATGTGCTAATTTAGTTTATTTTGTCCTGAAGATATATAATTCCATAAAATTATAAATACACTTTAAGCCAAGAAGTCAGTATTTCAGGGCAGGTATGAACTCAACACTTTATCTTGGGTTTTGACTGATGGACAGGAAGGCCTTTATTGAGTCAGTATGATTGAATCATGCTGTCATCCTGAGGGAAGTAATACACAGAAATGAGAAATAATGAGTGAGCAATGGGAACTAATGAATAAACACACAGTTTAGGAACTCTGTGTCTGGGAATCTCAGTAAACAAACACCAAAGGATAGTTGATTTGAAATGGGCCATTTTCCAGAAACATTGCTTGTCTTAGAACTTAGCACCATTTCGAAGACTGAATTGATAAATATTGGCTTCCTCAAGATACATAGCACCTACAACTTATAACACCCATGCATGCATACATATACATATATAAACATACAAACAAGGTACAGGTGCTCTGAAGCCCGAATGTGATGTTAGCATGGGCTGAAGGGCCTGAAAGGAGGCTATATATGCATGGAGAATCAGCCTGTGTAGTGTGAGCATTGTAGAACATGGATACTACTGGCTGGCCCCAGGAATGCCCTTTAGTACCAGGCATTTTGGTTTACTGTCTCATCAGTAGCCACAAAATTATGTTGGGTTGACTTCATGTATGCTTATTGAATCTGTGTGATTGGGATAGTTTTATTTATTACCACCACCACCACCATGGCACCTCATCCCTATCAGGACTCCTGGGAACTGATATCTACTTTGCCACTGAGGTGGTTTTTTGTTTGTTTGTTTTGTTTTATTTTATTTTGTTTTTGAGACCTGGTTTCTCTGTGTAGCCCTGACTGTCCTGGAACTCACTGTGTAGACCAGGCTGGCCTCAGACTCAGAGATCCACCTGCCTTTGCCTCCTTAGTGTTGGGATTAAAGATGTAGACCGCCACCACCTAGCTACCACTGAGTTTTTGTTACATAACCAAATGAAACTTCTAAGGATTTGAGTTTTGGGGATTCATGAACAGTGGAGTCTGTCAATTATTTTCCATTGTTTCCCCTCCTCTCTCTCTCTCTCTCTCTCTCTCTCTCTCTCTCTCTCTCTCTCTCTCTCTCTCTCTTTTGGTTTTTCGAGACAGGGTTTCTCTGTGTAGCTTTGCGCCTTTCCTGGAACTCACTTGGTAGCCCAGGCTGGCCTCGAACTCACAGAGATCCGCCTGGCTCTGCCTCCCGACTGCTGGGATTAAAGGCATGTGCCACCACCGCCCGGCCCCCTCCTCTCTCTTTTAGTGGTGCATGTCTTTATTATTTTTTTTTAGAACATCACTTTTTTCAGTTTCATATACACAATATAATGTATGATGATTACATTCCACCTTATTTTTTTAAATGAACATAATATTTGCAATTGCAACCATTTTTAAGTTCACAATTCAGTGGCATGAATTACATTCAAGATTTTAATTACACTCATGATATTAATTAATTACACTCATGATATTAATTACATTTGTGGTATTCACTGATTACATTTGCAGTATTCATTCAATAACTATATTTATGATATTCATTAATTACATTGATTATATTGATTTATTACATTCATGATATTATGTCCTGATGCTACTGTCTGTTTGTGGGGTTTTTCCATCACACAAAACAGAAATTCTGTACTGGGGAAATCATTGCTCTGTATTCCTTTTCTCTTCATCTTGAGATAACGTCTAATCTTTTTGTCTCTATGAATTTGTATATTCTATATATTTCATGTAATACAATTCTATAGTATTTGTCCTTTTGATCTTACATCCTTAATGAAGTTTGCAGGGTCTTCCACATTGTTTCTTTTTCTCCTTCTCCAGCCTTAGGTTGGCAATTATCCACACTAACCTGACTTTTCTTTCTTCTCCCCTGTCCCCTCTTGTTTTGTTTCGAGACAGACTCTAATTGTGTATTCCAGATTGACATCAAATATGTGATCCCTCTGCCTCAGCTTCCCAAATGCTAGGATTAGAAGCCTGCACCACCAGGACTGGATTACTTCCATTCTTGACTTTGCCAATCTTTCTGTGTTAAGGCCTCCATGCATAAAATCTCCATTTCTGTCTGCTCCTTAAGCACTTTACCTACTCCAGGTCTGGTGTGCCTGTGATTAAAGCTCAAAAATCATACCACATGAACAGCAGACTCTAAAAGGCTGGTTCCAACACAGAACTTGATTTATTTGACTTGAAAATCTTTGACATACCCTAAACATGTGACACACACACACACACACACACACACACACACACACACACACACTCAACATTAATTAAACAAAAATGTATTTCATGAAGGATGTTCATTTGTAGACTGCTGTTCCATCTAGAAAACCAATGCTCTGTTTAAGTGCAGTTCAAATTAGAGCACAAAGAGGAATCCTATCTTGGAATTGTTAGCAGGGTAAAGAACTTTTGCTTCAAACTTTTAAACTCCATCAATATTAGCACAATGCAGGCAGACAAGTGGGTACAAGGAGAGAAAGATGGTCCTAATTGCCATTTCAGAAAGTATTTGGTAATAAGAAAATGGCAATGCCTCCTATAATTTAGATTCCATAGAGAGGTCATTGACAAGTAGGCTACAGACCAGAACTGGACTGTGCACATGTTTGTTTCGCTCATCCAGTTATAAAATTATTTGAGGTGGTATTTCAAACTTGGGAGAAGGAAAACAATTGAAACTCTCACTTCCCTTTTGTGTTCAAGAAACTCTGATGACCTGGGGTTCATGTGCTCCACTTGGTGACTCTCTGCTAGAGCTGAGGGTGGGTATTGACTTCAGGAGATGGCAGAGTGTCGGTATCTTGAGTACAAACAGGAACACCTGCCATCTTGGTTCATGCAGCTACAGATTCCTAGGCTCTGTCCCAAAGTTCGCAGTCACTTGGTCTGGGATGGTCCCCCGCCCCCGGCCCCCCCGTTCACATTTCTATCAGTCTCCCAAGTGCTGCTGCTGCTGTTTAATCATCTACACTTGAGACCCACTGAGGTCTCACTGTGCTTTCTGTGTCCAGTTCATCTCGGCACTTCTCCTCCAGCCCACTTCAGCCACCACTGTCACTCATCACTAAGCTCACATTATTATTATTTAGAGAGATATTTTCCTGTAAGTTTCCCCTGAAGGCAAAGATTAAAACAAACAGATGGCACAGGATAAATTTCTATATCCATGTGCAAGCAAAGAATGCAGGTCTATGTAATCCTTATGAGTCTGTGAAGACTTCTGAGTCTGTTACTCAGTCCCATGGTACAATCATAGGAATGAAGATTACACTTGGGTACTGGGACTTCAGATTAAAGGCATCCAGACTTGGGTTTAGCTCCTGGTCTAGAGTTTAGTAGTTCCATGACAGAGGGAAAAATGAGTCTTGTTTCTTGTGTCTAACAGAGGGATCTCAATGCTGCCTGCTCTGGTGGGTAACTGTGAAATGGCAGCAACAAATGAAATGTGTAGAGTATCCGAGATGCTCGGCCACTCATATCTGACAATGTGGATCATTCACATTTTCTGGTAGATTTTAAAATAAAGCAATCATATTTCAGACAGGGAGGAAATCTAAAGAGAAATGGAGTTAGGAACCTGGAAAGGCTGAGTGAGAGAGGGTAAACCCCAAAGAGTAGAAGTTTTCAAAAAGTACAAAGAACAACATAAATGCATTCTCAGAGTCACTGTGAGAGTAAGAAAGCCAAGACTATCTACCGCTTGAGATAACCAAGAGATGTTAAGAGAAAATAAGAGATAATGACCTTAAACTACTGGACTAGTTAAATGTCCTTACTTCTTAGTTAAAGGGAAGACTTTTCAGTTACAAGGGAATAGGAAACATGTCCAGAAGAATCTAAGAACCACCAAAAAAATGAGTTCATATTAGCAGAAGAGAGTTGTCTAAGCAAGTGCCTACCAGGCTTGTTTGGATAGAATGGCCACAGGCTGCCCATGAGATGAAGAGCGGGTGTGGCTGGGGGACAACACACAAGAATCGAGGAGGAGTGACAGTGTGAGGTAGTGTCCAGACAACACAGAGCATCCTCTTTAGTCTGACTTCCAACCCAGAGAGGACAATCTACTCATTTTCATACATTGTCATGAATTTATATATACCCTGAGTAGGCTATTAAATAGACTGTTAATAGCATGGAGGGAAAGGAATGAACATAAGAGGTAGGCGCCATTTCTTAAATGTGCATTCATTTGCCTTTCTGATGAAGATTATGATTATTAAGCCCAGAGGTCATGGAAATGACACACTCATTCAGCAAACCTGTGTGTGAGTGTTTTGTGTAGTAGGGATTAGGCGAAAGCATATTGCTTGTCTTGTTTTTTTTTTTTTCTTTATGTCAGAGACATAGCAATTTGGTCATTCACTATTGAATATAGATTAGAAGTAACATCTTACAGAGAATGAGGCAGAGATCTGGCCAAGTAAGAGAAAAAAACTAGTGATAGTTTTAATGAAAAATTGAAAACCCAGGCATTGCTAGATGGAGCAAAGGAACTCAAATTAATATTGCATAGACTTCTGATTCAACCATGTTAATGATACAAGTGAAGATGCCTATGGATATAGCTCTGAAGACCCTGGGCTGGAAACAGGATCCGGCAATCATTAGCTTATATGGCTCTGAAAGTTCCCCCAGTGACTGAGATTTCACAGAGGGAGTATGTTGAATAATGTGTTTTTTTTTTCTTTTCTCCAGAAGCCTTGAGCTACCAGGATGTAGAAGAACAACAGACAGAGAGACAGAAAGAATGGTCTAAAAATAAGAAGTTTGCAGAGATGGGAAAACAGAAGAATAAGGAAGGTAGAGGTAGTTAACAGGAGTTGTTAAGAAAGCAAATTCAGGAAGTGAAGATCACATGGTGTTGGGTGGGCAACTAAAAGATTAGCTGTCTTCACTGAGGCTCAGAAGTAACAAGCGGAGTTGGAATAGATGGTACAATCTAGTCAAGTGGAAACTTAAACTTACATATTTTTCTCCACTTTGCCAAGAAATTGTGCAAGGCCTAAATGAAACTGTGGAGGATTAATTCAAGTGGAATGGACTTCTAGACATCCTGCAACTCTTCTTTTCTCTTTCCTCTTAAGTGATCATTATTTCTTAGTGAGAATTCTTATAAAGTTTTTAAGCAAGAAAGGGCTTAACTGACATTATTTCCATCTGAAAGTAAGGCAACCACATGTAAGTGTACTGATATTTATATAGTGAAACATAACTCCTCAGGCTTTCAGTTGACTTTTAAGTTCACTAATATTATCACCACCACCAATAATAAAGGCAGTGCTCTGGGCAGTTTTCATGTATTAGGTGTAGAAGCTTCATACACATAGTAGATCTTCGAATCTCAAGTCCATAGACTATTGAGCTAGGGAATTAGCTGCCATATTTCCTTTAACTCAACTGGATGTTTAACTGGTTAAACAGTTAATAATCTAAGGTTGATAATCTCAGGTCACTTTTGGAGCTTCCTGCCCTTGGGCTGAGACAGAGGCTCTGGAAGGACTTACATAGTGCGTTGGACAGCGCACTGGAGGAGTGGGAGCCTTCTGGTCACTGGGTATTCCATTCTGCTTTAGCTACCCAAAACACTTTGGGTCTTCTAGGAGTGTGAGCTCAACACATCTTCTGGCTCCCTTCTTGGAGAGTAATCTTTAAAAGGTAATTGACTAATGTGCTTAGATTCACGATGAAGCCACCTCTTCTTTGGGGACCTTCCCAGAAAGAAGGAAACTGGGTTTCTCAGGCCCATCGTTGGGTGAGTTCTTCTTGCCTCCTCTTCACACTCTTTCCCTCTGACCTAGAGAATTCTATTCTAGGCATGGAGTAGAAGAAATGAATACTTTTTAACCCATGCACCTCCCACACACTCTGTCTTTATGGCATCCCCCAGCTCTAAGTTCCCCATTTTAAAACACAGACCCAAAAAAGTGGTTGCTGACAATTTCTGCTTTCTGCCCAGCACTTTTTCCTTGGTGAGACAATGAGCTAAGGATTGTTTATATACTTCTAGGTGGGGAAAGGCCGGGAGAGGATGTTCTCAAATAACTACCTGACCACAACCCCATGAAGTCCCTTATTCTTGGGCAACAACATTTGAAAATTAGGTTTGGCCTTGGAAATGTACACCAAGGCTTCTTTTACAGTTATAAATTCTGTAATTCTGTCATTGCTAGGCAAGACCAGGTTCATGCTACTAAGATGAGATGAGCTAGGTGGACTCTTTCCAGAGAGATAGCAGCAGTTGGACCGACAATCAGGGTACTTGGAAAGATTGTTAAGAAATAATAGCAACCCAAACTGAAAAACTGTCATCATCTGACAAGTATTGACTGTGCCTTGGCTCTTGAAACTTTTAGCCACTTACGATGGATTTTCACTTCTCTCAGACTAGGCCTAACTGTTAGTCATTTCCAACTTCTGTTCTGTTAGTGGCTCAACAGGACCATGCATCCTTAGAGAGCCACTGTCCTGTCTTTAGGTCAGGATTGCAATGTGCCACAGTGGCCTCTGAAATTTCATAGAAGCTCATTATGAATAATCCTCTGCTGATGGTGGTTGTTCAAAGCTCTGCACTAAGGTTTCAAATATGATAAAACTCAAGGGGTATGCAATCACATTGGGCAGATTTAGTATGTGCAAAATGTCTAGCATAGCATGTCTGTGGCAGTCAGCCTCCAATTACTGTAAACAAATCACCTGAGACATCAACTTTTAAAGAAAAGAGGTTATCTCAGCTCACAGTTTCAGAGGCTTCTGTCTAAGACTGGTTGGCCTCTGCTTCTTTGGCCTATAATGAGGCATCACATCATGGCAATAGCATGTCACTGGGTGGTATAAGATTGCTTACCTCATGACTAAAGAGTGAAAGAGAAAGAAGAGAGGGGACTAGGGTCTCACTATCCTGTTCAGGAGCACAATGACCTAAAGACTTCCCGCTAAGTCCAACCTCTTAAATGTCTCTCAGCAGGCCACACTGGGAACTAGGTCTTTACTTCTTGGATCGTTGGATCTCACCTGACATTCAAAACACAACAATGTCCCAAATACCTGTGTGCCACTGCACTAGGAGTTGGGTGATGAAGGAGATGAACTAGATCCATCAGCTGACACATCCAGTGGCTCTTGAATTACAGCTGCCTTTTTGAATCACACTTAAAAATAGCTCTAGTTCAATTTGCAGAAATTCTGACCCAAAAAGATATGACTGAGCTCAAGAAGGATGAGTTATTCTTAGGCCTTGATAAGCAGCTGCAAAGGCCGCCTCATCCTCAACAACACCAGTAATTAACGCTAATGATATCTATCTCCCAGACGTATTCTTTGAAGATGAAACGAGACAGTATGGGCCAAAGAACATGGACTACCATTCAGATATGTGCTGGCCTTATCTCTTGTAATTACGCTCCCAAGAGCTAGAACAGATGCTTTTACATTTGGCATGACTATTAAATCCAGAGTGAGGCCCTTCCCTCACACCCACCAAATTGATCACTCTGGTATTTAAATCTGTGTCTGAAAGCCTCCAAACACTAAAGCACCATTTCCAAATTGCTACTTAAGATGAATATCCTACCTTTTCTGTTGCATTTTTGATACTGATTCAATCAGAAGAGCCCTTTGATGTGGTAAATACCTACACATCAGTTCATCTACTTTCAAATTAATCAAAATATTTAGGCATCTTCACAGAAATCTCTAATATGCATAAAACAAGGCAATAGTTATTTACTCCCTGGTATCAGAATGATTTTTGGGAAATCTCTATTTGACTTTTATGCAAGGAATAAAAGCCGGTTTCACAGAACTCTGTTGTCAGAATAACTAATGTTTTGAAAACACAGTGATTCAAAGCCTGTCCAATGCGGCTGTTGAGTGTGCATCTTGCTGAATCTTAGAAGGAATTCTTCCTTCATCCACGCTCTGGATCTCCTTGGGAGATGGGTTCTTTACCACTGTGGACAGAGAAGAGCCAAACTGTTGACTGATTTAAAGGAGAAGCGTGCATCGCAAAGACACTCAGGAGACTAGTTGCAGGGTGAACATCAACCAGCACTTGCTGAAGAGTACTCTTGCTCTTATTATTCCACATATTCATAATTGGCTTGAATTCCCTAAGCTCCTTGGGAGTGGTAGGAGGGGGACAAGAAGGGGCAGAGCCCTGGAGGAAACTAGCCTGGTATTAAAGAAGTGGCACATGTATTTCTCTAAGGATAATTAGCTCTATAATCATGAATTCAGACCAGGGTAGTCCCCTGAATCTAAATATTAAGGCTGAATTTCCAAGTCACATGTTAACTCTTTTTAATACATTAGCATTTCTACCCTGCTTCACCATCAGCCTGTTTCTTCATTAAAGCTTTTATTAATATTTTCTTATTATCATTCTTACTATTTCTCTTTTGCTATTGTCATTTTGGATTACACTTTACCAGCTAAACTAACCCACACATACGTTACCCTCAGTCTAGACGAAAAAACCTCAGGAATTATGAGTAAATATCTTGACATTTGGGTTAACTGGAGCTGGAGTAGAGAGAACTTTTAGACACTAGTGACTGCGAGCATAACCCTTGTCTTTACTGGTGTGGGCGAGAGGATTCAGGGCTGCATTGGAAGGTGTGTGGGCAGAGGTAGGGGAATTTGGAAACATACAAAATTGCTTATGAGGCTTGTATGTTTGCTCTTTCAATGGCACAATGTAAAAATAGCTAACTCAGTATTGCAAAACTCATGTTTGCAGGACAGAAATGGAATAAACAGAATATAAATGTATATTATATAAATATGTAAATGGAATGTGAACATATAGATAAGAGTAAGTATATTCTTTTAAAAATACACAGAGTGTTTAAAATTCTTTGCAAATTTGATATTGCATGCAGGCGTTCATAATTTTGACATGCATTGTCTGATGGGAAGATTCAGCATAGAAATGAATTAGGAAGATGTGAAATTTGGAGAATGCAATGGAGCAGAGACTCAGAGTACAGAGATTTGGACACATCACAGAATAAATATACATGGAATCTGGGTGGCATGGATTAAAACACAACCCATGTTTACTTCTTATGCAAATGCTTGCGGGTTAGTGTGTGTGGCTATGCTTTTGGTTTTAGGGAAACGGCCCTTGGTTGCAGATCTGGGCTCAGATATATTTTACAGATAGATGTTCCTTCACTGAAGATGGGCCATGTCCTAATAAACCAATTTTAAGTTGAAAATGCATTTAGTATACCCAGCCTGATAGCTTAATGACAGTACACCGGATAGTGGTGATATTTCCTGTCATGGCTGAGTGACTAGGAGCCAGTTACAGCTGGTTCCTACAATCTAGACACTCGAGAAAGTACCTCACTGCATCATATTGCTGACCCAGGAAAAGGTCAAAATTCAAAGTACAGTTTTTACCGAATGCTTACTCCTTTCACACCATCTAGAATAAAAATTAGTCTAAAATTGAACCATCTTAAGTTGAAAACTGTATTCATTTTTCAGCCTAAGTTGAAAGGTCATTTACCATCAGGGTAGGTCCCTCTCCTGGCACATTGGAAGGCAAGTGCAACCCTACAAAACATTGCAAGCATCTGCCAGGGGCGACTCTCACATTGGCCAAAGCCAGTGACACGGCCAGCCTAAAGCTTGGGGGCAGTGAAGCACTGTCCCCTTGCCATGAGAAAAATGACAAGACTGTGTTAAGTGTAATTCAAGTGTAGAAGAGTAAGGAACTGGAACTGGCATTCCAGTATACCAACCTATTCTCCATCTTCTCACATGCCTCTCTCACACACCATGTCTACCCCAACATCCCCAAATGTCTGATTCCCTGATTGCATCAGAGTAGAGAAGAGTGTCTTGGGATCTATGTCACCTCCAGATGCGATTCTTCTTCTTCTGGGTTCTAGAAATATTTAAACTAAAATGTAAGTGTTTCCCCTCCCACACTCAAGATACAGCAGTGGAACAGAAACAGGATACCCACAGTTAACAGCCCCACCCTCATAGGGAAAAATGAGATGCTCATAGCTATCACGGGTTGGAGCAACTGGAAAGTCCTGCCTGATAGGTAAACGTTGCCAGGTTCCCCAGCCTTGGGGAAGGGAATGTACTTGGATTTAACATCATCCTTGTTTCCTGTGTGTGATTTCCCAAGTCGTATCCCATCCTCTCCTTGTGGCTCCTGACAGTACTCATCAGGAGCGTCTTTTTGACCCAAATCCCCTCACGATCACCTCTCATGTGGCCCCATTTGCTACCTAAGCAGCCTGCTCTGGGTGTTTTCTGAGAAAGGAGGGACTTGAGATATTATTTTTTGAACATTTAATATGTGTATATATGTTGATATATGTTGATTATATCTATCTCCCACTCCCCGCCTTGATCCCCTGAGTTGTTCCACTGCTGCCCTCTGTATGCCGCTAGCTGGCCAGTGAGCTTTGAGCTCTACCTCCATCTCCCCGTAGGAATGCTGAGAATACAGATGCACACCCCTGCATTCAGCTTTTTTCATGGGTCATCAGACTTGCATGGTAAGTGATTTACCTGCGGGTCTGTCTCCTCAGGTCCAATGGTTTGCTTTGCTTTTAAGGATAATATCCCCAAAGCACAGGCAGCAAGAGTAGTAGGGTAATAACTGCCTGAAATTACTTTATTACACATTGTAGACATACATTGGACCACCATAATGTAGCTTATGGAGACGCATGGGTATTAAGTCTCATGAAAAAACCTCCTCTTAGATTTTCACAGAGAACACATACACACTCACGGACACAGATATTCATACACACACATACACACACACACTCATGGACACTCATATACACACAGATGTACACATATACATAAAAATACCCATACATACACTCACAGGCAGACACATATACATACACATTCACAGACACAGATACATATACACACAGTCATACACACAGAGAAATACACACACAGACACACTCTCACAACATACATACACTCACACACACTCATACATATACACATAATTACATATACACTCACATATACACACATTCACATACACATACTCATATACACACTCAGACACACACATTCACAACACACTCTCACAGACACAGACATTCATATATACACAAGTCATATACCTACACACAGAAATACCCATACACACATACTCACTGACACACACATTCACAGACACATGCTCACACACACATACTTACATACACACACACTCACTGCACACATTCACATCCACCACAGACATACAAATTCACAGACCCACATACTCTCTACACATACACACACATACTCATGTATACACGTACACATATATAAAAATTACAAAGAACAAAACAAAAAAAGAAGACCCATTCTCCATTTTTCACACCAGTCCTACCATGCCACCATATAAAAGTAAGCGCATGCTTCTTCATGACTCAGAATGGCTGGTAGAAACTATGAGTATAAAAGATGCTTTATGGAAAGATGTTATCCTGTCTATCATGGGTATTGGCTAGCAGTCTAATGTGGGCTCTTCATACTGGCAGAATAGCAAATTTCCTAAAAAAAAAAAAAAGGTCTTAGAAAGAGCTCTAATTCTGGGAGATGCTTATCGAAGAGGAATAGGTGTCCCACAGTATTCGTGCCTTTGGTCCCTGGGATAAATTGCTATGATCTCGTGCCTTAATTCAATAGCTCTGGAGGTGCAAAGCCTGAACTGGTGTCTCAGTGGGGCTGGATCCCTTCTGAGAACCATCAGAGTGAGTTCGTTTCCTCCCTTTTCCCTGCTCTGGGGTGCCGTCACTGCTTTACCTCCGGCCTTCTCCCAGGACAGCCATGTTCCAATCTCTCTGTGTCATGATCAAACTAGTTTTGCCCCCTTCCTGATTCCAATTTTAAGTGCCCTTATAGTCATAGTGGGCCACCCAATAACCCAGCAGCACCTTGTTATATTAAGGTCATCCATTGAGCAATTTTAATTTCATCTGCTCCCTTAATCTCCCCAGCCACAAAAAATGGTGGTGGTTAGGTATTATGGTGTCCGCCACACCCTTGAAACAGAGATTTTGCTTTGCAGCCACTTAAATCTGAAAGTCCTATTTCCCTCTTAGACTTTTACAACTATATCACCTAACAACAAACACTCCGAACTCTTGGATTCAAAAAACATCTCAAACCACCCAATCCAGAACTCCGTGTGTTTTCCTTGCACGTCGCATGGAAATGAGCAAGAAAAATGCTGAGAAAGAGACAAAGGAAGAATTGGTTTCTGGCCTAAAGGAGCTGAAAAAGCTTCCCATTTTTCAATCATTAATTGCAAATTAATACTGAATTAATTAGCGTGGAGGGAATGCAGGGCAGAAAAGTGAAGAAAAACATCTGTACAAGGCAGAGGCTTTAATTACCAGGCTTCTGCTCTGTCAGGAGGCGCCAAGCACAGCTGCAGCCCGGCAGCCTGGGCCTACTTTGCATTTTAGCATTGACATATTGTGGCTTATGAATACTTTTTTTTTAAAAATCTGTCTTGGTCATTTTATTAATCTCTCTGGCTCTGTTTCTCACATGTAAAAGTGAGCTAGCATTATTGCTTTCATCTAGTGTGCCGTCATGGGTTTTAAAATGGCGTTATAATACTCTTTACATTAAAATAATGTTAAAAAGCAGAGGAATAAAATCCGGGTGCCAGATATTGTGATGGTAATGGGGACTGCCTTACCAATGTTTTGTTATGTGCATGGCTTTCCCCATAGGTTTACTGCATCAACAATCACTGGCGATGTTCACCGTTATCCCTTTCTGTGGGCTAGCTCCAGTGTCTTCCACCCTTTAGCTGCCTCACATTGATACCAAGGAATAGAAACTACAGAAAACTGAGAGTTATTTTTTTAATTCCCAGGAGGCATTTGTTTTATGTGGTGAGAGCATAATGATTGTTTACAATGAAAAGGCCTTGGAAGGCCTCACTTGTACTGAGATTATTCATGCAGCAATTATGCTATTGATGTCAATCTGTTTTATGATAATGTATTATAAACTATTCTAAACCCACTCGACAAAGTACAGTATAATGCGTGCAATCTTCCTCAGGCCCCCTCTGGCTAAGATATCAATTTAGTTCCTTGATTAGAAAAAGCCAAAGAAGAAGGACTTTTTAAAAAGATATGAACAAAGTACAGAGCAGCCAAATTCTAAAAAAGCATCGGAGCTTGTCATTTTGGTGTGAAGAATCACAAAAGAGAAATTGTCAGTTTCTCTTACATTCTAGAGAATGCTATTTATCTTGTACAAACACTGTCCAAGCAAGCCCCTAGATTGTGAATATAATCAAAAGGAAAAAGATTATTCATGTTACAGTTTGACAAAGAAAACAGCTCTTCCAGTTTGATCTCATGTCTGGTTCTAGAAGGGGGATGATGACGATGATGATGATGAATTTAAAAATCCACGAACATTTATTTTAGAATTTCATACATGAATATACTATATTATTTCCACTCCCACCTCTCCTCCATCTAATGCCTCCCACCCCCACTATACCCCCTTTCAACTCATGTCCTCTTTTTCTATAATTACACACACACACACACACACACACACACACACACACACACACACACACACACACACTCTCTCTCTCTCTCTCTCTCTCTCTCTCTCTCTCTCTCTTACTGAGTCCAATTAGTGTTACTCCTATATACATGAGTTTAGCGAGTGCTGACCACTTAGGCTTGTGCAACCCATCCAAGTGCTGGTCTCCAAAGAAAATTGACTCTCCTTAGTAGCTGTTGATTGCCTGTACCTCGTCAACTAGGGGTGGGGCCTTGTGAACCTTTCCTTCATCCATGTTGACATATTTCCTGGCAGGTGTGAGCAACTATTTTGTTTAGCGTTCCAAATTTTTAAAAAGAATTTGTATTTCATGTATTATTATCTGGGGTCTTCCACCCAAACACACATACACACACACACACACACACACACACACACACACACAGAGAGAGAGAGAGAGAGAGAGAGAGAGAGAGAGAGAGAGAGAGAGAGAGAGAGAGAGAGAGAGAGAGAGCAAAAATGAAGTAAAGAATATGGTTTAAATGAAAACAAGCTTGAAGAAAATGCACTCCTTGCATTTACTGTATCTGAATCCTACTCTCATTTCATAAGATTCCTTTTGCAATGACCTTAAGCCGGAAGCATAGCTACATAAACAGAATAAGAAATGTGTCACTGACATGCTAGTGTATGCTCACAGTTAGCCTAGGACATGAGAAACTCGTGATGTGAAAGGCACTTTACATCCTCATTAGGTCTTTCCCCCTTACTTATTTTCATTTGGCCCTGAGATACAATTTGAACAAATCATTCAAATATGAGTAAAGTAGAAGTTGATGGAAGTAAGAAAACGGATTCATGTCCTACAGTTCTCGATTAGCTTGGTTACAAAACACACATTTGGGCTGGAAGTTAATTCGGACAGTAAAGTATTTTGTCTTGTGAGCATGGGGGTCAGGAGTTTCATCCCAGAAGCCACATTTTTGTGCTGTTAAAGCCAGGTTTGGTGGGACACACTTGTCATCTCAGCACTGTGGAAGTAGAGCCGGGCCTGGGGGCCAGGCAGTCTAATGTACCTGACAAGCCCCAGTCCAGTGAAAAACTGTCTCCAAAAGATAAACAGGTTGTCAACAGTGCCTGAAGAACAAGCCTGAAAACTGTCTTCTGGCCTCCACACTTGTGTGTCTGCATCTGCACACACACATGCTCTCATATATACCTGCACATACAGGAACACACACCTACAATTAAGTGAAATGGAATTTAAAAGCAAGAGCAGAGGAATACTGCTCCAGACAGTAAAAAGACAATGTCTGGGAGCAATGGGCCGAGAGGAGCCCAAATCTGCTTGGGAAATGAGTGAGCCTCTGTCTTGTACTGCTTAGAGAGCAGAATTCTAAAATCCACCTCTGTTATTTCCAGAGAGGAGGAGAATGGTGTCACCCATCATCTGAACATATCCGATGATACAATATAGTTCTATTTATAGGCCTGCAATGCAACCATGAGACTTTACAACAGAATCCAATGTGTTTTGTTAGAGATGCCACAACCAGTCACGACTGGCTGGCACTGCAAAAATTGAATGTCACAGCAAAGGGGATTGCTGAAGTGAGAGAAAGCTAAGGGAACGGTTTTAATGCCACTGATTTTTGGCTGATGGTCCCAAGAGCAGAGGGCGTTCTCTCTCTCTCTCTCTCTCTCTCTCTCTCTCTCTCTCTCTCTCTCTCTCTCTCTCTCTCTCTCTCTGTCTCTCTGTGTGTGTGTGTGTGTGTGTGTAAACCCGAACATCTACTGAACCCAGTGATTTCCTCCATCAGTTATGATGCCTATGCTGCATGGCTTTTCCTGGGGAGGTGTGAGGCAACATTTATTCACTCCACATAGGTCACTGCTGACAGACTCATCAAGAGATGAATCTGTTCAAGCTCAGTTTGGTGAACCAGAGTTGATTGGGGTTACTTATGGAGTATGAGTGACTGGGGGGGGGGAGCACACTACCAGAAAGCTCCATCCCTGTATAGTTAGTGACCTCTGCAAACCTACATTAAGTCCCCTGCACAACTCATAGGCAGCTATTTCCTGAGAGGTTCTCCCCTGCCTCCAGGAACTGTTTACTGCTCATCTAACCTTGTGAATCTTGGAAACTTCAGTTAGTTTTGCGAGCCACTGAGCCCTCCCTGCTTCCTCCAGGAGGGATTTGGCTCAATTCAGAGGAAGTGACTATGTACAGGGTAAAAGTGGTTCTTTTGAATGCTTACTGTCTGGGGGGCCTGTCCTGGCCATGTTGGTAACTGGCTCTGTGACTCTGAGGTAATAATCTTCCTTGTTTGTAGTCTATTTTCTCTCGTAAAAATTGTGAATTGGATTAGATGCCCCCTCAAAGTGGGCAGAACCCGAATTTTAAGCAGATGAATTACATATTCTCTAAGTCTCTTATGTGTCAGGATAAAGTAATTTTTTTTTAAAAAAATAAAGTTATTATCTCTATAGCAAAATCCAAGTTTTTAAAACATCCCCTTCATAAATTTCAGTGATGGCAGAGAGAGAGAGAGAGAGAGAGAGAGAGAGAGAGAGAGAGAGAGAGAGAGAGAGAGAGAAGAAAAAATACCTCACATATCAAACCAAACCATTCCAATCTTGCTACTTATTTTCTTCTGGTTCTGAATTTAGTCTTCTGGTGTGATTATCTAGAATTTAAATCTAGCTGATTAAAAATTCAAGCTGCTTGCCAGAGGCAGCCTTTCCTCCCGGGAGTCCATCATGCTCCTGTTCTGTCGCCCCTGCCCCCCATACCATCATTTACTGCTTACAGTAGCTCTGAGAACACAGGGGAGCTTGGCATGGAAGGAGAGATGATGTTTCTGACTTAGATGGGCTTCCACCTCACCCCCAGTGTGATTTGGTCCTTGCTCCTCTTCTGCTTGAGTTCTCCATCACATCTCTCTGCCATGCATCTGCTGCTCCCTGTAGCCACGCCCTCTGCCCTTTATATTCATGCACTCTGGACAGTTTCTTGTTCCTCCATTCCTTCACAGATTCTTCACCTCTCAGCAGCAAGTAGGAACTGCTGAAGGGGAGTGATGGTGAGGGGCCAGGAAGAACTAAGCCTTGTGAAGATGCCGTCTAGCTGTGCTTCACCACAGTTTCTACGTCTGTGAACATAGTCAGTCATAACACAGAAGACGCATTTGTTGCTGCTGTTGTTTTTACCGCACCTTTTGGTGTAAAATGCCCCCTTCTGTCCTGATTCCACCTAGAGGTGTACACAAGATCCCCAACACCTCATGGGTCTCAAGCCTGAGAGAGAAGACGCCTGCCACTCCCAACCCTCCTTTGGTCCCCAGTGCCTCATTTCTGCCTGCTTGGCATCCAGGAGGAATGCTTGCTCTCGCTTGTCAGAAAAACCTGTCCAAATCATGTCATGTGATCTCCCAGTGTCTTCTAGTAGGCATTCTATACTTAAAACTCTCAGAAGTCTGTAAAGGTGTTTTGTGCCTTTAAAACAAGTATGGTTTCTGCAAATTAGAAAGAAAGTATCTGGCTCCCCTGCTGCTGTGCCAGAACACTTAAGGCTTCCACAAAGAGAGGGACAATGGGGAGCAAGAATTAACAAGACTAAAATCAACCTTGATTACAGTGCCAAAACATTTTAAAATGCTCACTTGTTTCTGCTTCTGAGAAGATGGAAAGACACAGTTTCCTTAGTCCTCCCACGAAAACCAACTAACGTCCCTGGAATTATATACAAAACACACAAAAGAATATACCAAAAGGCAAACAGGAGCAGAAAGATTGGCCAGGGGTCTTAAGAACTAAAAAACAACATTGGTGGTTTCATTGTATTAACATTTTCCTTTTGCTTTTTATGCCCCTAGCTTGAAGCTGGAGAAGGCTGCAACCTGGAGAAGCCATGTCAACACAGGAGAAACGAGATAAACAGCTCTGGATAAAGCATGATTCCTGTGAGTCAAGTGGCAGGCAGGGGTAAGGGGACACTTTAAAGGACACCTCTACTGGAGGTCAATGCCGTAGAAAACTCCGTAGCCTGAGTCACATCCACAGCAGCTAAGGCTTGGGCATCGGCACACACACATATCCCTTCCGGTTGTCACTGGAGCCCAGAGTGGAAAACTAGCTTTAGTTTCTACCTCTCAGTAATATGGAGTCTCTGTAGTAGCAAGGAGACATACCTGTCACTCCCAGACAGTGACACCCACAGTCCATCCTGGTGAGGCAGTACTCTGGTGCCCATTCAGCAACAATCAACAGCTCCGACTGTTGTCTGAGGTGGATAAAGGCCAAGGGAGAAATAACACCATTTTTACCTGGAGCTCATGAATTGGCACTGACCTTCGTTCTGCCAAGACGGTGCCAGAGGGACCCAGGAGGTTTGAACAAGAGTTATAATCTCAACACAAGACTCAGAATGTCCACATTTATACAGAAAGTAGCTCACCTTGACTACAGACAAGAAAAGAAACTGAGTGGGAAAAGCCCTCAACAGAGACCAAAGCCAAGATGACAGAGATGTTGGGATTATATTCTAGTAAGGATTTAAGAACTTGTTAAACCACAATGTTTCAGTGAGTAATTACAAACACACTTGAAGCAAAGATACCAAACTATACATTTCGAGGGAGTGTAAAATATAAAATAGAACAAAATGAACATTTCAGAACTAAAACCATATGTCTGGCAATCAAAAGTCCTCAATAAATAAGCTTAAATGAAAACTGTATCTACAGAGGAGGAAGTAGTGAGTGGGAAGATAAAAATTACTCAGTTTAAGTAATAAAGCCACTACAGAATGGAAAAGTATATGTGGAGCATCAGGGACCTGTGGGGCACTAAATTATTTAACTTTGTATTATTGAAATTATGGAAGAAGAAGAAGGAGGAGGAGGAGGAGGAGGAGGAGGAGGAGGAGGAGGAGGAGGAGGAGAAGAAGAAGAAGAAGAAGAAGAAGAAGAAGAAGAAGAAGAAGAAGAAGAAGAAGAAGAAGAAGAAGAAGAGAATAGGCACAAGTAGAAAAGTACCAGAAGAAATAACAACTGGAAACTTTGCTTGGCAAAATATGTAACAGCACAAAGTTCAAGAAGCTGAGACGATCCTGAAGAGGCAAATGCGAAGAAATCTACGTCAAGACACATCACAGCCAGCTACTGAAAATGAAAGAATCATTGACATCAGTGAAAAACTCCACCCCTCCCTTGCAAGGGAAATAATCCTAAGCACGGCAAACCTGTCCGGATGATGCAGTCAGAAGCCGCCCAATGCGCAAGTCCTAGAAAGAAAGCACTACTAACCCAGGATTCTTTGTTCAGCAAAAGTATGCTCCAGGAACGAGGTGGGGAACTGCGATGTTTTCAGAAGAAAGCAGACCTGAGTGGTCCTTGAGATGGACATCCCTGTGCCTTGACTGCATCCATTCCAATATCCCGGTTGTGCCGCTGTACCCCAGTTCTGCCAGACGTGAATATTAGAGAATCTGGTAGACAGGGTACCAGGGACCTCTGCATCATTTCCTACAGCTGGATTTGAATCTACAATAAAAGCAAATGAAAAGGTTAAGTAGAAAAAGTCTTAAAAGGCAGCGACTACCCTCTGTTCCTGAGATTATACCGGACAAGTTTCTGGTGGGTAGAAGATGTTAAATTTTGCTGGATAAGTAAGAATTCTAAACATGGGCATATTTATGTGGTATTTATTACGGATCTGCTATCTTAGAACTTGCAGGGGAGAGGAGTAACTCTCCTCTCTCATGACCTTCCCCCTACCCTGGTTTGTTCAGGGATCCTTACAAGGACTGAAGGAATCATGCTTTCTTAAGACACCAAGTGCTCACAGAAGCAACTGGAATTTTTTTCAAAGAAATTTTCTTCATTTTTTCCTCTTTGACATGCTTTGTCCAGCTTGACACTTACTTGAGATCTGAATTGTAGCCGGTACGATTAAGTTGAAGTTACTGGGCTGCTGTCCCCCCCCCCCCCCCATTTTATGTAAGCTAGCACCCAAATGAAACCTTTGGAACCGTGTTTCCCCCGACTCTGGAGGAAGGAAGGGGGTCATATTTTTGATCTGACAGAACTACCTGTGAGGATTCTGTTTCCTGCAGCTAGAGGCAATCTCTTAGGCTAGTAGGTACAATTAATTGTCTCGAAAAGGAACCAGGTCTCTGAGAGCACATTTTGGTGCACAGAACTGTTCCTAACTTCACAGCGCCAAAGCCAGTAGTGTATGCATGGTGGGCTACGGAGGCGAGATGATTGGGTTAGGGATCGATTTATGCTTCTAAGAGAAATGGTGCAAAATCCCATTCTGCAGTAATAAACACGAAAGCGAGAAAGTCTGGAGCCATCTCATCACAAATCTGTGGCGCAGCGCCCTCTAGTGGCCCGAGCTTGCCTTGCCAAATGAAGAAATCAAAGCTAAAAAGAAAACAGCCTTTTGTTGCTAGCTGTAACTTGGCAACAGCATCCCTAAATGTTCACAGAGCGTTTTCAGAACTAAAGGAACAGGCCAACTTCCACGGGCCCTAGAAGGAAGGGTAAAGAGACATTCACATGCCTCGTGGTGTAGCGCCTGTCCCTTTGCTTGGGATGTTCCAGACTCCCCTTCAAGCCCCTTGGTCCTCGGTACTGCATAGCTTCCTGGTTCTCCTGAGCTCGGCTCATCATACACACACGAAGAAGTCCAGTCTCTAACTTCCATCAAAATGTGTGGTCTACTAGCAGACTCACGTCTTTTCTGTGCAATGAGATATTTCCCACTAGAATTGCATTCTAACCCTCGGGCTCCAAACGTGGAGTTAAAGCCGTTACATTTCAAGCTTTGAGGAGAAGTGAAAATTGTTTGGGGAAGTTTGCTCAGCGGAATCAGGCTCAGCCTAGTGCAGCTCGGGCCTTCTGGATTGTTCTGTGGTAAGGAAGAGCCGGTAACAGTCGTTCTTAGTTGTTCACCAGCCCTCAGAATCCCATTTCACAACGGCTTCCTTACCCCAAATATTTTTACCTATCTCTAAATCGTTCTTTTGTGATTTCTCCTAAGTATGCGGATTGCCACGCTCTTCAGCGAACTATGGCTTTGGCATTCTGAAATTCTGTCAGGTGAAAATATTCCTTAGAGATTGTCTAGTAGTGCATGGGGGAGGAGGAGGAGAAGGCGAGGGAAAGAGTAGCTGCCCCAGCCTGAGACTGGGGGGACCTAGACAGAGTTAGACAAACCACAATTTAAAATCCAAGCTGCTTTATAAGAAAATCTATTTCAAAATATTTCAGAATTCTATACCATAAAGGATATATGAGACATCGACTGGCACGAATTGTTAGAAGGTCTTATTAATAAAAACAAACCCGGAAGCCAGGTACTGGGGTCAACGCTGAAAGATCAGAGAAACAGAACCAGCCACAGCTAACCTCACCTTGCCAATTCCAAAGCTGATCCTGTTTCCTCGGACTGGAAGCCTTTGTGTCCTCATCGAATGGGTCTCAGCTGAACTGCTGCTAAAAGCCTAAAAGCTTAGCAAACTCAGTTCCTGGTCCTCATGCCTTAACTACCTTTCTGCTTCCTGCCATCACTTCTTGGGACTAAAGGCGTGTGTCACCATATCTGGCTGTTTCCAGTGTGGCTTTGAACTAACAGAGATCCGGATGAATCTCTGCCTCTGGAATGCTGGGATTAAAGGTGTGTGTGCCACCTTTTCTGGACTCTATGTATATCTAGTGGCTGTTCTGTTCTCTGACCCCAGATAAGATTATTAGGGTTCACAGTATATTGGGGGAACACAATATCACCACGCACCAAAAGTTTTGAAAAGGAACCACTGTAACAAATCAAACCAAGCCAAAATAAAAAGCCCAAACCCAATTCGTGGAGATGGCTAATGGGATTAATTCACAGAGTCTATTTAATGAGCAAAGAAATTTATTTTGGGGTTAACACACAACTGTGGGAGAAGGGTCCAGGAAAGCTGAGCTATGTCTCATGCTGATCTGCCTGGTGCAAGATCTCAGCATCCAAAACCATGAGGTAGCAAAGAGAGAGAGGCACATGTATCTTAAGGGTCCCCCAGCAGCCATGCCCCCAGGGGCATGTACCTCAAGGTCATAGGCAGGTGTAACAGCTACCTGCTACCTCACTAAGGGCATGCTTCCGGGAATGGCTCAAACAGCCACCCACGGCAGATGGCCTTGAACGGGAGGGCATAGTGCAACAAAGCTGGGCAGAGGTCACTTGCATGGTCCTTGCTGTATGAGGCACCATGCTGCTCAGCTGTAAGAAATGCCTGAGACAGCTACTCAGAAAAGTTGACTTGGGGCCAGGTCTTGGAGTTAGTTTCTGATGAGGTGAAGCTCTGATGGGCTGTGTGGGTGAGGTATAGCACAGCACATCGTGGTAGCGGTTGTGGGGTGAAGCCTAACTATTTATGTTATGGCTGAAAGCAACAGAGAGACCAGCATGTCAAAGAACACATTCCCAATTCCCTAAAACCTCCAGCCACACCTTCTGTCTTAAAACTTCTACCATAGAAGAGCTGTCCGCATTACCCACCTGTCTTATGGTGGGTGACATGGGCAGGGGAAGGCAAGTGGGAGAACTGGCCTTGTGGTCATAAGAGTGGCAGAACCACCCCTGAGCCCCACCAGCTGCAGCACCCAGGAGAGCAGGCCCCGCACCTCACCAGGGCAGCACAATAGAGCGGACGCTGTTAGCAGAAGTGTGGGTGAGCCAGCCCCGAAACTGTGACCCTGGGAGAGCTGTCCTCCTTTCACATCTGGTGGACCAACCCTACAGCTCATCAGGCTCAGGTCCAGACCCAGGGTGATGACTCGGCCTGTCCCAACATCCACCCCATCTATGATCTGCTGGAGCGTGTGAAGGGACCTGTCCTGCAGACCCAAAGCTGCAGGATCTGCACCACACGGGGCCGGCGAGATGTCCAGGAAGAGTCCTAGTTGGGGCCCAGCATGTGGAGTGGGGACCAGGGGCCTTGAATCAGACTTGTGACTTTTTGCAATGAACACTCGTAAGTAGAGACGTATGGGCAAAGGAGTATATACATCATAACTTGTCGGGTCACACTGCAGCTTCCGTGATGAGACTTTTTAATTTTTTTTCCTATTTTTATTTTTTTCATTTTAGTTTCTTCCTTTTTTCTCTTGAATTTTGTTTTGTTGGGGGGCGTGCAGGGGCAGAGGACAGATACGAAGGGATGGGGGAATGAATAGAATTAAGATACAAGATGTGAAAGACACATAGAATTGTGGTGGTATTGTGTTCCCCAAAATATTGTGCACCCTAACAAACTTATCTGGGTTCAGAGACAGAACAGAAGGCTAGAAAATGGTGGCACTCACACCTTTAATCCTAGCATTCCAGAGGTAGAAATCCCTCTGGGTCTCTGTGAGTTCAAGGCCACATTGGAAACAGCCAGGTATGGTGACACACGCCTTTAATCCCAAGAAGTGAGCCTTTAATCCCAGGGAGTGATGGCAAAAACAGAAAGTCGTGAAGACCAGAAACTAGAAGCATTTGGCTGGTTAAGCATGTGGCTGGTTAAGCTTTCAGGCTTTCGAGCAGCAGTTCAGCTGAGATTCATTCTGGATGAGGACTCAGAGGCTTCCGGTCTGAGGAAACAGGATCAGCTGAGGAATTGGTGAGGTGAGGTAGCTGTGGCTTGTTCTGCTTCTCTGATCTTCCAGCACTCACCCCAATAATTGGCCTCAGGTTTGTTTTTATTAATAAGAACTTTTAAGATTTGTGCTACATAGAATAAATAAAAAATAAACTAAACAAACAAACCAAAAAAACCCCCCAAAAACCCAACCAACCAACCAACCAACCAAACAAACAAAAAACTTCCATGCTTCCCAGTAGTTCTACTCTGAGGATTGGCGAGCCTTTAACATATTTGTGTTTGGAGGACATTTAATGTCCAAACTATAGCAGACCTATGCTAAGTACCATTGTAGTCTGTAGTCTGAAGGTTTCTCTGGTACCGCCAAGTGCCCTCCCCCCACCCCCGCAGTCTCATGACCTGCTTATAAAATAATCACTCAGAATCTCATATTAATTATAACTGCTCTACCATTAGCTCAAGCTTATTACTGATTAGTTCTTATACTTAAATTAATCCATAATTCTTATTTATATTTAGCCACATGGCTTGATATTTTTTCTCAGTTCTGCCTTGTCATCTTGCTTCATCTGTGTCTGGCTGGTGACTCCTGTCTCTACCCTTCCTCTTCCCAGAATTCTGCTTGCCTGCTCACCCTGGCTATACTTCCTGCCTGGCTACTGGCCAATCAGCATTTTGTTTATCAACCAATCAGAGCAACACATATTCACAGCATACAGAAAGACATCCCACAGCATACCATTACACAGTAACACATGTGATCCTCAGAGCAATCGCAACCTCTTCTATTCTTTTCTATCCCTCACTTTACAGATGGAGAAATAGAAGCATGACAGTTATGCAGTGTGCCAGGGTGGCCTAACTTGAAGGCAGCCCAACTGACATCTCAGGCTTAAATGGAAAGACCCAAGTTGCACTCTGATTGTGTGATTAAGGCAAGTCACCTCTGTTATTGGCTCACCCGTGAAATGGGGACAATTCCTACTCTGTGTCTTGTGTTAGGTAACCTTGAGGCCATTTATTTGAGTGTGTGCTGAATGCCAACCAGGTGTCAGCTGGAGACACAACTGTGAGGATGGATATGTTCTTCCCTGCATAGATCTCTTGTTCTAAGGAGAAAGGAAGAATAAACGATGCAAAGAAATTAGGTCACGACAAGTTGCACTAAGGACTGAAGGCAATGCTGGGGTTGAGTTGGAGAAATAAAGCTGAGATCAAGAAGGACACACAGTGGTGTGACTGTTGTTCTCCATGAGGGAATGTGCTGCTCAGCCAAAGTTGAGGAGGTGACATGCTGATTGGGACCTTGAGATCAACTTAGGGATCTCCATGGAGAAGCACTGGGGACTGTAGAAGACAAGACCGTCTCATATGGGATGGCATATGTGAAGACCACATGGCGAAAAGAAAAGAAGCTATGCTTGTACAAACTGAGAGAAGACTGGCATGGTGTCAACAGTCAAGTTACTGCACACCAAAATGTGGCCACAGAGAGCCAATAAGAGAGCTGAGAGGACACTGGGGTCTTTGGTGCATGCAGGTGACTGTGGCTGAGGATTTAATAAGATGATGTGGATTAAGGAGCACCATGGCTCTGTTTTCTCCTCGGTTGCACAAAAGGAAAGTGTGTGTGTGTGTGTGTGTGTGTGTGTGTGTGTGTGTGTGTGTGTGTGTCTGTGTGTGTGTGTCTGTGTGTGTGTTCTGTCTTAGGAGGCCTTTGGAGATTTCTTGGCAGACACTAGGCTATGGTTGAAGAAGATTGGATGTGGATGCCAGTTTTCTTTCAACAGAAGCTCTCTATTTATTCCTTATATTTTTTTCTTTCTCATTTACCCAAGCAATATATAATTATTGTAAAACACAGGCAAATGAAATAAAAATCATTAAATGCCACAATAGTCTACTGTGCAGAAACAAGCATTATCATCATGTTAATGTACATGAGCTCTTCTGTACCCCTTTTTATTCTTTCTTCCCTCATAATTTATCTAATTTACCGCCAGAAAAGGAAAGCGTGCCTTAACAGTAGGTGGACTGACAAAGGAAGTTGTTAGCTCTTCCTCACTTTTTATAGTTTTCAAAATCCACTCAACGAATTAGACTTTAAAAATACCAGCACAGATTCACTTTAAAAGAATGATACATCCTAGACAATATATAGACCATAATATATATTACATATCTAAAATATATTACTCTAATATATTACCATAATATATATTAGAACCCATATATATTCTATAAATATATAGACTATATTTTTCTCTAGATATATAGACACACACACATATATGTGTAATAAGGTTTTTAGAGACATGGTCTCTCTACATAGCTCAGGATGTTCTGGAACTCTCTAGAGTTCCAGCCTTGAACTCACAGAGATCTGTCTGCTTCTGACTCCCAAGTGCTAAGATTAAATGTGTATGCCACCATGCTCATGTACTTAATGTTTTTTAACATTAAAACTACGTTATATTATTAGCTAATTAAAACATTTCTACAAAATTTACTTTATGTGTATGAGTGTTTGCCTGCACGTATGTATGTGTACCACGTGTGCTAGGTGCCATCGGAGACCAGAAGAAGGCATCAGATCCAGTGGAAATTCAATTCTGGATGGTTGTGAGGAAGAAGAAGGAGGAAGAGGAGGAGGAGGAGCAGCAGTAGCAGCAGCAGCAACAGCAGCAGCAACAACATCAACAGCAGCAGCAGCAATAGCAGCAGCAGCAACAGCAGCAGCAGCAACAGCAGCAGCAGCAGCAGCAAGTTCTATGGAAAGATACTTTTAAAAAGTGAACTCACAGAATTGGAAAGAAAGATGCCAGAATGGAGCCCCGTGAGGTAGAGAGTGACAAATCTATACCCTTCACCACCATGTCTGCTAGCAGGCTGCAAGCATAAAGTTCGTATCCAATGAGCCATGGAGCTGCCAGCACAGATGCCAGGAAGATGGGCTGCTGCGGCCTGGAGCTTCGGCAGAAACAGGCCATTACTAAATAGAGCCTGTCCTGCTGGCCCCAACATGGAGCCGCTGTGGCTGCAGCTAGTGCTGCTTGCCTTGCTGGGAGATGGAGAGTGAGAGGCAGCAGTTGGTGAGGACAAGGATGTGTACAGCAGCCAGGACCCTGACTCTGGGCAACAGCAGGATATCCGAGATGAGTCTGGGCAATAGACCAGTATTTACAGGGCTTCAGAAACCAGAAACCTGGAACCAAACCAACGACTTATTGCAATGAATATTTGCACGTAAAGCAGTTTGAGCAAAAAATATACCGTGTGATACACTACAGTTTCCAATGCTGCCGTTGGTATGGTGGGAAAGATGAAGGAATGGAGCAGTGAGTATGTGGTGGAGAGAGGTGGAACTAGAGACACAATGGTGGTGGCAGGTATGAGAGAAGGTGGTGGTGGATGAGGGAGCATGCTGTCCTTGCTGAGTAGGGCTGACCAGATGGTGTGCAGCAGCCTGGAGCTTGTGCAGACTCAGCCCCCAAACACCCTGCCCAGATGCATGATCACGATTACCATGGCTCTGAGCAAAGACAGGATGTCTGAGATGAGGAACAGTTCATTTTCTGGATTGTATCCCTGAAAGAACTCTATGGTCCGTGCTGCCCTGGAGGCCACACTGGTATCCGTGGTCCACTGTCCCAGGCCATGTTGAAACCTGAGATTCATGTGGATGTCCACAGTCCTGCAGCAGCTGAGGTCATGTTGATGTCTGTGGCCCGAGTTACTACCAAAGCCACGCAGATGTCTGTGGTCTGTGTTGCCATCTGAATCCATGTTGATGTCTGTGGGCTGTTCAGCAGCCAAGGGCCATGTTGATGTGAGTGATCTGCACTGCCACCTGAGGCCATCTCTACATCAATGGTCCATGCTGCTGCCTAGGGCTGTGTCTGGGTCCATGGTCCTACTGCAGCCCAGGACCCTGTTGACGTCTGTGGCCCATGTTACCATCAAAGGCCATGTGGACATCTGTGGTCTGTACTACTGCCTGAAGCCATGTTGGTATCTGTGAGTCATGCTGCTACCAAGGGCCATGTTGATGTGAGTGGCCTGTGCAGCCACCTGGAGTCATGTTGATGTCCATGGTCCATGCTACCACAAAAGGCCATGTGGGTGTCTGTGGTCTGTGCTGCCACTTGGGGCCATGTTGATATCCATTGGACAGGCTACTGCTGTAGTCAATATTGGTGCCCATGACCTGTGTTGCCCCAGAAGCCATGTTGATGTCCTAGGCCTGTGCTTCTGCTGAGGGCTATGATGGTGTGTCCATGGCCTAGGTTTCGACAGAGGGCCATGTTGATGTTTGTGGCCTGTACTGCCACCAGAGACCATGAGAAGGTCCATGGCACTTGCTGATGCTGAAGACCATGTGGGTATCTGTGGTCTGTGCTGTCTCCAGAAACCATGTGGAAGTCCATGATCCATGCTCCCATTGATTGTAAAGGGCAAGGAAGCTACTTCTGTGGTAGTATCTATGACTGCAGACTCACAGTTGAGAAAGAGGGACATAAACAGTTTCTGTGACGATTATAACTTCCCTCATCCCAGGAAAAAGTAACAGCCTAGACAGAGAGCCATTAAAGAGAACTCTTAAAAACTGTGATAAGAGTGCTGAAGTACAGCTCTCCACAACTGATGGCTTCTGTTAGGGTGGGAGAGGACTCAGTTTTCTTTAAGGGGCTGGCCACTGGGAATTTGACCACGCTCCAGTGAATGTATGGGCAACACAAATTAGACTTATTCCTTTTTCTTCTTCTTTTTTGGAGGGGAATCACAAGGGTGGGGTTGGGCCTGGGAGGACTGGAAAGTGAATGTGATTGCGCTGCGTGATGTGAAATTCCCAAATAATCAATAAAAATATTGTGTCGGAAAAAAATTAAGTTAACATTGGTGTCAAACTCTTTAGAAAATTATGAAAAAATTTGAGGTCTTGGTCAATGGTAAGACATTCTGCCTGCACTGGTGTTGAAAAATCATGATATTTTTATTTCCTCTAAGAACTTTTCCAAGGCATTCCCTCACCAGGAAGAGATTAAAATAGCTGTAAGTTATAGTTAAAATACTGAACAACTTAACGGATTGTGTGGGACATGGTAGACACTCAATGCATGCTGTTTTCTCTTATTTTTTTTCTCCTTTTCGAACCCAGGAACACAAAAGCTATCCTACTTGTTTTCTCACATTAGATGAAGAACTTCTGCATCCTCTCCTCTCCTCTTCCTGCCTGACCTACAACAGGACTACTCTACCAGCTTGATTAATTAAAAATGATTATATGTCACAGGTGTGGAGGTCAGAGGACAACCTTTTGGAGTCAGTTCGCACCTTCCACTGTTATGTGGGTTCCAGGTAACTTCCTTGCTTAGATAAATTAATTCCTCTTAATTATAACTAGGCATTTATTATCTTTTAGCAGGCCCTCAATCCAGAAATATTTAACTTGTGTTGGGAATGGCTCTCAGGTCTGTGAGAGAGGAGGGAGGTCACACAGGAACCATGGGACTAAGTGACCTCAGTGGTGGGAATGTTTGGCAAATGATCTGTGTGGCGCTTTGAGAAGTGGCAGCTCCCTTCCAGTCCTGCATAGTTGGCATAGAACATTCCATTCCCAGCAGAAACCACAAAGTTTTCACTGGATTACATCATGCTCCATTGTCTTCTTTCTTTTGAATGCAGAGAGCTAAGATTGCATCTGCCCCAAGAGAGCTAAGATAACATAATGATGACGTGTTTCTCACTTTTTCTCGTGCCCTTGAATGAAAACACACACACACACACACACACACACACACACACACACACACACACACACACCCCTCATGTGTGAAAAAAGGCTATTTTGCATTTCTCATTTCAAATGTCTTTTTGTGTGTCACTTAGAGGAAAAAAAATCTTGGTTTGAGGAAAATAATCTAATTTTATTCCTGTTTTTAAAATTGTGTGTGTGGTATGTTGTATGTATGTGGTAAATGTAGTTGTTAGTGTGGGTGTGTGCACCACTGCCTGTGGAAATACGTGCATATGCATGGCCTTAAGACCAGAGTGATGTCTTCCTCCATTACTCTCCATCTTTGCTTTGTGACAGAGTCTCTCACTGAAACTGAAGCTCATGGATTTGGCTAGCCTGCTGTCAATGAGCTTCAGGGGTTTGCCTCCCTTCCCTCTTCTCCTTAGTGCTTTGGTGGTTCCAGGCAAAAGCCACTGTACCAGGCTTTTAATGTGGGTGCCAGAATCTAAACTCCGGACTTTTTTGCTTGTCCATCAGGTACTTTATAAAGAGATCCAGCTTCCCAACCCAATAATCTTATTTTAAAAATATTTCATTCAGAGATGTTCTCTGAGCAACCCCCTCCCCTCTCCTTAATCTTGGCAGAAGCTTGGTGGCAAGCTCAGGACAAAGTGGGAAAATGGCCACGACATCCTAATAAACCAGATTGCAGCTTTCATCCACTGGGAAACAATTGTATGCAGATGAGAAAATATTGAACATTTCTGACAGTAATTTAATGTTCTCCATTTAAAAGTCATCTGACAATTTTAAAAATGGAAAATTTCGTTTCTCATTCCCATCATCAGATATTAAACTTTCCACAATCCCTTATGGCTATGTCAGTCTTGATGCTCATAAGGCCTTTTTAGAGTAAAACTCAGCAGAAAATCTCCATAATAATCAGGAGGTTTGAAAGAAACAAAATTACTTTTTTATTACAAGTGAATAACATCTTAAGTTGTTAAAATGTTTTTTTTCATTCAACCCATCAGTTGCAGCTGACAACTGAGTTCTTACTGTGGAAGTATTTCCTAGCTTGGTAGTCGGATGCTGCAAGGAGTGTTGGGGCCATCTTTACCCAGGTTTCAGTCTCCATTTATTAAGGGACTTGCCTAAAGTCCCACAGCTAGATGAGGCTATGATATTCTGATTGGATCTCCACTGCTAAGCTGTTCTCTGAGACTCAGATGGCTGGTGATTCCCTCAAGTTATCCTCTGATATTCATTCAGTATGTGAAAGAAATTCCCTTTGAAAGGGAGTGTGCTGTGAGTTTTATTCTAGCCTAAAGGATGAATTTCACTAATCTGAAAAAAAAATCTCTTGTCACAAATAACAAAGAAGCCTGGTGTGTGTTTTCTTGTTGTGAAGTAAAGTCACACCCAGAAGTGGATGCTGGGTAAGGCACGAAGCAAACCTTCCAAGGAGAGTGACTGACCACTGTCTCATAGTCAGGAGAATGTGTCACCAACTCTTCTCTTAGACCAGGAGGACTGAAAAATATGAAAGAAAGGAATTTCAACTTAAAGAAATTTCTAGAGAAGGGTAGTTACTGAAAAAAAGGGATTTAGATTCAACTTTGGGAGGAAATCTTCAGCAGGGCTCAGAGACTCCTTTGCAGGGGCTTCAGATAGAAGCTGATTCAGCTCCTTAGTGAGTTTGGAGGACAGGCTTGTTTTGTCAGGGGTTGATGGCACTTGAGCCTGTAACTCCTCATGTCTCCCTGGCACAGACAGGGGAATGCTGGCTCTCACTTCACCTGTCTTCCTTTCCTCTCTTATTCCATCTAAGCTCTCAGCACACAGGGTGGTGTCACCTACATTCAGGTGGGTCTTTCCCCATCTCTGAAATGGTCTCAGAGATATACTAGGAGATTTGCCTTATTCTCCTAAGTGATTCTTAGTCCAATAACATTTATAAGGATGACTCAACACACAAGTAATAGCAAGTATAATGAATCCAGTGCTTTTGAATAGTAACAATGGAAGAAAACTCCACTTAGTCTCTTCTTCTGACTTTAGCAAGATACCATATACACTCCTCACCATTCTCCAAAAGTCAAATCACAGTGTTCACTAAATGTCTACTGTGCACATTTAATTAACTGTGATGAAGTTTTCTATGGAGGAAATAGCTCACCTACCTTTTCCCTGGGCTTAAACCATTGGAATCTTTCTTATATTTGACCTTACTCTACACTTGATTTTCTCCACACATTTTTTTTTTTTTTTTGCCTGTGACCTCCTTGCTCTCTAAAACTTCAACTTGAATTTCATCTTCTCTATCTACTCAGATTTAGGCACTTATATTGGGCCCTTTTCCTCTGTGATTCTGAGTAAGCAAGTCCTTGTTGTGAAAGATATTTTCAATGTTTTGCTCTTTTTACATGACTTTTGTAAACCACTGTGTTGCAGTTGTAATGTCATGTTTGAGTCATTTTGCCCTCTCAACATTAGGTGTCAATGTTGTTTGAGGACTATTTGCCTCTAAGCTGCTTACTATTTGGGGCTAAAGAGATGGTTTAACTGTTACTTAATCTTGCAAAAGACCGGGGTTCAATTCTCAGCACCCACATTGTAGCTCCCAACCATTTGCCATCTGTAACTCTAGTTCTGGGGATCCAGTATCTCTGACTTCCACATGCTTCTGCATGCATAAAACACACACACACACACACACACACACACACACACACACACACACACACAGAATAAAATAAGTGAATCAGTTATTTTTCAAAAAGAAACTTAATATTTATGCAAGGAGAATGTTAAAAAAAACAAAAATTGGTGGAGGCAATATTAACTACATTAATTCACTCAGTACATGTTTCTCTTGATTGCCTGCTTTGGCTCAAGTATAAGATAGCTTTGTAGTAAGTCTTTCTCTGTCCCACTAGCAAGCTTCCAAATAATGACACAGAGACTTATTATTAATTATGAAAGCTCAGCCTATATCTTAGGCTTGTCCCACTAGCTCTTATAACTTAAACTAACCCATTTACAGTAATCTACATTTTGCCGCATGGCTTTTTACCTTTCATTCTATATGTCTGACTCTCTCCATGTCTCATTGGCATCTCCCATGTGACTAGATTCACCTCCCATTTCCTCTCTTTCTGCCTGGAAGTCCTACTTATGCCTCCTCCCTAGCTACTTATTACTCCAATCACAGAAAAAATATTTTCACATAGTGTACAAATTGCCCCCAATATAGCTTGGTATCTGACTTCAGAGCACTAAAAATTTGGTCTTAGAGACAGATGTGCAACTAATTATAAAGAATGATTTGTGGTCAGTATAGCAATATAGAAGCACCAAGTATGAGAAGGGCACATGCTGAGAACAGAGAAAGCAGTCAGATCACACAGAGCATTTTAGTTGTGTTTAAATGTTCACAAAGTATTTTAAATTCCAAGGAAAATTATTGAAGAACATTTATGAGGATTGAAACATTATTAAATTAATTAAATTCATTCCAACTCCCAGATGACTATTGAATATAGGGATAAAAGAGGAGGATACACAATGGCTGTAAGTCACACCTATGTAACATGTGATGTCTATGGTAATAAAGAAAGTGTATGGACTTAGGAGACTTTTGGGGGATAGAAACTACAGTATTTGGAGGTGTGTGTGTGTGTGTGTGTGTGTGTGTGTGTGTGTGTGTGTGTGTTGGATGATGGAGACAAAAGAGTGAGGACAAGGTCAAAGATGATTTTCAGGTTCTGGATTTAGCAGCTTTTTGATGGATCCTCTGGAACTAGAGTTACAGATGGTTGGGAGCTTCTACGTGGGTGCTGGGTGCTGTCAGTCTGTGATTAAACGCTTATCTGAAATGATTTCAGAAACGAACAGTTGCCAACCTCAGCTTCCTTAGTCTTTATTTTGAACCTGAAATTCCACTAGTCTTTTGAGAAAGTATTCAAGCGTGCCCTCAAAGACCCTGACCATGGTGGTGTAAATGAGCTTGCCAAGCATTTTCAGAAGGCATGTCAAGGACCAGGCCGGAGTGTCTAGCCCTGTCTGGAGGGAAGTTCTTCCTGTTGCTGATGAGAAAGAGAGATGGAGGAAAAACACTGAGAAGGCATTAGAGGCAGGCCTTTCCTGTTGACAAAGGGAGCAGTTTTGCTGAAGGTCCTAGAAGAGATACACCATAGTCTTTCATGAATTGAGGTCCTACAAGGTCTATGTGCATGTGAATTCAAACCCTCTCCCCTCTGTGCTCAGCCAGGTTCTTCATGATCACAAAGAAAACCTTTCTCCATAAAGTTTAAAAACTGGGTGGAGCTTTGGAATCCCTGATACTGGATTTCCTGTAACCTACTCCATATCTATGTCATGAGCCCATGTTATGTGACTTGTGACTCTGAACATCTTAACAACTAATGCAGCATATTTTAAACAAAACCAAGCAACCAACCAACCAACCAAACAAACAAACAAACAAACAAAAATCTATCTCTAAAAATTGTAGCTTTTTGTCATCCACAGCATCATGTCTCTCTGTCACACACACTGAGCTAAACATAAAGCTGCTCATCTGGCTAGATGCTTTATAAAAAGCACTAGATGGCAGCAGAAGCTCTTTGTGAACTGGAGAAAGGTTGTGCACCCTGGACCATGGAGGGAAATGGCCGAGTTCCAGCTTCCTGTGGTACCCGATTTAAAGACAGAGAGCACGTGAAGGAGGAAGGCAATGGTCGGTCAGCTAAGGCCGGTTCCACAGTTCAGGTTGCTCAGCATCCACGATGCTCACAGTTTCCTGAGTGCACTTGTTTGAGGAAGTCAAAACATTCACATTCTCTTTATAAGCCACCAAATTAATTTCCTTTAAGTAAACTTTAATTTTTACTCACTGAATTTCATTATTACAAAGCAGGTGTCCTTCACAAATGGAAGCCCGTCCTTAGGTATTATTGTAGCCCTCTTAACAAGGCAGCAAATCTTTAAAAAAAAAAATAACGTATGAAAAAGAAAATAACAATCACCATAAATACAGACTTCACTTCTAAAGTATCTACAAGTAATCCTAAAATATCAGTGGCATTGAACTCTATTCCAAATAAGCCGTAAAAAAAAGCATTTAAAATGAAAGCATGGTGTAATTCCTGTTTCTTTAGGAGTAAACCATCACTGTTTTGTACTGTTTACTCCATGATATTCCCCATCAGCCTCCATTTTTCCATTGTCTTGAACTGTCTCCTGAATACTGAATATATTTTTAAAAAATTCTTTCTGTACTCAAACTTGGGGTTCTTTCCAAGTATTATCTCATGCTTGAATCTCAATGCTCACATGATATCAATGTCTACCATGTCTACCAGGTGTTTGGTATTTTTTACTAGGTGGTGAAGCTCTTATTAAGTATTATTTACATAATGGGTTATAGTTTACAGATTTTTTCTATATCTATTATCACTGTTATTCTTCATTGTACTGTGTGTTATACAAGAATTGCTATTATTCTCTCTATTTTACTGATGAAAAAGAGCGGAGGAGAAAGGCTAAGTGACTTGCCTGGAGTTCACAGATGTTTTAAGTGAGAAAATGTTGATGTAGGCTTAGGTTCTTCTACTTTAAGGCTTTGGGGCATTTTACTATTTCTCACCACCTTCCAAAAGGCTGTCTGATGAACAACCGTGTTCATTTATCTACAAAATCATAGAGGTGTGTAGAGAAGAGAGATAACAACACATTGTGCATTTTACAAAGGGCAGCTGGAGTTATAATGTAGGAAGCAGTTTGGAGTCAGCAAAGAGCAATGTACGGCCAATGGATGACTAGGAGGCTGCACCAATGGTTCAGGACCAAGAGGTGGGTGGGGGTGGGGCGTGGGGGTGGGGGTGACAGCGGTCAGGAATCATAGTCAGGTTTGAGAGGTATTTAGGAGGTAGATCAAGCAGGCCCTGGTGATTGACTGGGAACAGACAGAAAGGAAGAGGGTCATTAAGGATGAATATTAGGAGGAGCAACAAGGTGCTTGGAAGTGATGTTTGTTGAAATGGAGAAATATTAGAAACTTATTTAATTTTATTGGGATGTTACTTGATCTCCATCTAATTTCCAACAAAAATAGTTGACCACAGGAACATTTCCGTGTCTCTAAATTACAGTGAGGAAAAGCTGAATTATTTTTCCAAGGATATTTTTAGCCTGTGTTTTCCCAACCTGACCTGTTGTCTCCAGGAAATCTCCCTGTTTTCTCAGCTGTGGAACTGAGCTTCCCCTACTTGCCCGTGATAGCAACTGTAGGCATCGGACACAGCTTCCGTTGCTTTCTGCCTGCAATGTGGCATTTGCCTGTGGCTTTGCCTCTTGACTTGTACTTTAGTAGTATTTACCGAAGAAGTAATGAATTAGTTGGTTTGGACATCCAGTTCAGCACGGAAAATGGTTTTCCCACCAAGAAAAGGATAATTCCATATCTCAGTGTATGTAAACCAAATATGGAGAAAGGAAAGGATTTGGAGATATTTAGCCTCTAATCTAAAACAAGGTTAAGTTCCCATTTAAAATACATTGCTTTATAGACCAAGAAAAAAATCTACTTGTGCTCAGAATTAGAAATGATACTATTTTAGAAGATGCAGAGACTGCCAGATACCTTGGGGGAAAGAGACAAGAACAAGATAATGTGGGAAAAGTGGTTGTTGCCAGAGACAATGAACCACTGGTTTTATTTAAATCATAAAAATAGTTACTGGTCAATCATATCACTTATTTATTCTACAAAATATATTGATTATGGAGGATATAGAGATGAGGAGGATATAGTTCTCACCCCATCCTCTTCAGGGGACACAGAAACATGGGGTAAAATGGCAATATGATGTGTCTTGTGTTGTAACAGAGGTGTGTAGGCACTGCTATGGCAATACAGAGGAGAGAAATTAATTCTGTCTGAGTGTGTGGTCAAGGCCAGATGCAGACAGGAAGTGACATTTGAGCTGGTCTTTAAATAATGAATAGGAATTCCCCCAGTAATCAAACAGAAGGGGCAGGGCAGGCGAGTAAAACCCACAATCGAGTTAGAGAAGAATTGCAGCATCTGCCTGAGAAAAACATCATGAGATGGACTCAGAAAGGAAGAATGGGTCTGGCCTGGAGTCCTTAATAAGAGATTACAGTGTAGGTTAGGAAATTTTAGGGCACATTTCAAAAATACATGGTTTATATATGTTCCCGGGGGGCGGGGGGGATGTACTCATGGTTTAGGACTCATGATGTCAGGCAGGGAGGTATGCCCAATAAATATTAAATAGAAAGAAATTTTTTCAACAAGGGAGATTTCTAATATAAAACAAACATTCAGGTACCAGAAGTGAACAGCTGGAAACTGTTTGGAAAATGATGCTCTTTGCCACAGTAATTATGTGCATGCTCACAAGAAATGAAGTAGAACCTACGTGACCAGTACAAGATAATAAGTGATATAAACCGTGACTTGAATATGTCAAGATATTGGATGTAAGTAATTGACATGCAAAGATGTCCATTCTTAAGGCTGATTTAGAATTGTGATGATGTTTCAATGAAAATCTCAGTGAATTTAAATGTAGGAATATTGAGATCACATAAAGGCAATTTTGAAAAACAAGGGTTAATGGGAAAGACTTCTTATTTATGAATATAGATTAAAATAGTTGAAATAGAATGATATTGGAACGAAACAGAACATGACCCAAAGACCACCAGAACACCAGAAAGAGCTTAGAAATAAATTCCAATGGGCAGAAAATAAGTCACAGGAAATAACAGCAAAAGTAATTTATTGTATAAGTGACACTGAGAGAATGTGTGAGCCATAAAGAACATAATCGTACCTTTATGCTGAACCACATGTAAGAGCTCAACTTTATTGTATCAGTCAGGGGTCATGATCACATGACAGACCAATTCTTCAGAAGAAAGCTTTATTATGAAGATATTCTGTAAAGTCTGTCTGAAGGTCCAGGCTGGAGACACTGTTTGTAGGAGTAATAGCTAACAGCAGAGTGTGAACTGGTCCAGTGAGCAGTAGGGCAATAATCATGGCTGACACCATTATCTGGGGATTCAACTTCACTGCCACTCAGCCCTGAAATGCTGTTTCTGCATCGGACTCAAGGCACTTGCCACCAGAGACTTCCCACCAGCTAGCTCTTCAGGGTTGATGTCTCTGGTGGGTGAGGAAATGCAGTTGGTTCATATGCCTATGCTAATGCAGATGGACAGTTCTTGCTTTCTGCTTTGAATAGAAAGGACTGGAGACTGGGTATTCTCCATGCATAGTCTGGGTGTTTGAGATATTCTGGATCACTCAAACAACTTGAGGATGGCTGGGGGGTTTAGAAGACATGGTATTAGAATCGTTCCTTTGTTCAGATGAGGAACTGATTAAAAAGATTAAAAAATGTCACCAAGTCTCTGAAACTAGGAAGTGACAGAGTAAGGACCTAAAGTCTTTCTAGTGCCAAAAGCCATGTGCTGTCAGCCAAGGACACACTATATGATGATTCACAAAAAAGAAAACCTTGGGCAAAATCCTAAAAAGACGGGAGTGTTGTTGGTTGTTTTTACTCTTTGCTGGTATTCTTTGGGGATTTGTCACTCAGCTCCCAAATAAATCACACAAGGAGTCTTATTCTTAATTATAAATGTCCAGCCTTAGTTTGGCTTGTTTCTAGCCAGCTTTTCTTAAATTATTCCATCTACTGTTTGCCTCTGGCTTTTATCTTTCTCCATTCTGTGTACCTTTCTTTACTTCTTGCTCCATGGCTTGCTATGTAGCTGGGTGGCTGGTCTCTGATGTCTTCCTCTCTTTCTCCTTTTCTTGTTCCTCCTTCCTTGATCTTTTTCTCCCAGATTTATACTCCTATTTATTCTCTCTGCCTGACAACCAACCTATCCTTTCTCCTGCCTGGCTATTGACCAGTCAGCTCTTTATTAGACCACTCAGGTATTTTAAACAGGAAAGTAACACAGCTTCACAGAGTTAAACAAATACAGCATAAAAGAATGTAACACATCTTTGCATCATTAAAACCAATGTTCCACAGCATAAACAAATGTAACACATCTTAAAATAATATCCCACAACACAGGAGTTTTCAAGTTCAGTGCAGCTGGAACAGGGTTCCTTGAGAAGGACCAGTAGATGATGAGAGGAAGATAGGATGACTGTGTCAAGGTTATATCCACCCCAATCACAGCTTGCACCCACAATTGCCAGAATGATGGTATTTGGAAATGGGACTTTTGAGAGAGAATTAGCTCATAATGTTGGAATCCCCGTGATGGCATTAGTGTCTTTATAAAGAGAGACCCAGGAGAGGAAGTAGATTGTTCCCTCCTTCCCTCTCAAGGCCCATCAGTAAACCTGAAAGAGATAATGAACCTAATCAACCCTTGATCTGGGACTTTCCACCTCCTAAACTATGGGAAATAAATGTGTCTAAGCCCCCCAGTTTATGGTGCTTTGTCACAGCAGCTTGAGCTGACCAACACAGGTGGTGTGGTTTGGAAACCAGAGTAGAGGAGAAGAAATGAATGGCAAAGGCCAGAAGATTTATGGCCCAACTGTGTTTTATGCCAGGGAGAATCCAGCACCAATAATTGTTCATCAGTGTCTTTTCTGGAAGTGATTCAGGACTTCCTCCCTGATTTTCACTGATTTTCTCCTCTGCCTTGTTCACCTGTCCTCTCTTACTTCATCACCTATATAAAACTACCTATTGTAATTAAATGGACATTTAAAGGAGGAGCGACAAGGCTATAAAATGCTGAGGAATTGTTTTATATATGAAGGGAGGGATCAGAACATGCTACAGCTTGAGTTACCTAATGGAAGTCAGAAGCAAATGCTTGTAAGCATTTGGTAGGCCCCTATGTAAGACAGAATTCCCCTTTACCCCTCTATTGTAACTCCAGGAGTGAGAAAGAAGGCTACTGGAATGGAGTGAGATTTGTACTCAGCTTTAAAAAGACGTTCTCAACCGTTTGGGAAGAAATGTATGAAGGAAATGGCCAAGGTGGGGGACATTAAGAAAGCTCCCTTCGGAGTTCCATAGGAGGGAATTCTCTATTGAACCCAGGGGGTCAGCACATTATGGCTGAGAATGAGCAGGTGATGGACAAGAGGGAGCTGGGGGAGAGAATGAGTCTGTTGATCTCTAAGTTATCTTAAATTCTCAGAGGGCACATAGCCAGATATCACTAAGTTTTCCTTATTTAAGTAAGTAGGACATAATTATTGAAAAAACAATCCAACAACTTTTGAGGCCATAACAACTTCTGATAGATGGGAGGAGGGCGGGATGAGAAGGTGGCCTCGTTCAGAGAGATGCTCTGGTGCCTTTGACATCAATTTTCTTCTTTGGATGACAACTCAACAGCACAATCCGTGGAGAGCAATTAATTTTTACTGAATGAAAAATAAATAGCAATGAAGAGTGCAGAATTGACAACACTAGGGAGACAGAAAGGGAAAAAGAAAAGTAGGATTTCTTTCCTAGGAAAAGCGAGTTGCTATAAGGCAATGATTACAATAAAACTATTAAGTCTATTTTTATAATTATTGGACATCTGTGGTGTGACAGACACTATATAGCAAGTTTTGCAAACATTGTTTCAGTTCATTTGAAAAACCCCAGGATGTAATCATATAATTGGCCCTTTCATAGATAGATGTGAAGTTATTATTCAGCTGTTAGCAAGTCATGCTGGAATTATTAAACAGGCCATTTAAATTTATCAAACATAGATCTTCAGCATTTGAAGTTCATATATAAGACTTCATAATTCTAAGTTCATGTGACAAGGAGCTATTTTTTTCATGTTATATTAATTAGACATACAGATCTAGCAGCTCCTTCTCATCTGCTCTTTCTCTTGGATGGAGCTGGACTGAGTTCTATAGCCAGATGGATCCAGTTCAGATTGATGGGGGTTCTCGATGTTTATAAAGAACAATTTCATGTTCATCTACCCATCTGCTTGGTAGCCATGCAACCATGAAATAGAACAGCTTTGGAATATTTATTCCTGCTTCTTCCTGTCATGCAGGAATGGGGATGACATGGTCACTTAGAAGTCTGACTGTCCATTTAGGAGCACATTAGAATACTCAGTAGAATACAATTCTAGAACATGAACTTTTTTTTCTTCTTCTTCTTGCCCTTGAGAGAGATGATTGTGGTATAGTTAATCATACATGGACTGACCAACTCCTTCTCAGAGATACTCACCACACTCTGTGTTCAGTTCTCCAAATGATTAATCTGAAAACAGCCCTAACAGTGTCTAGAGTCCCTCCTTGTCAGCCAGTCCTTTCCTTTGTCCTTTAATTGTACATGTATGTGTTGATGTGGTGTGTGTTCCTGTTGGTGTACATGTGTGTAGAGGTAAAAGGTCAATGACAAATATTTTCCTCAGTTGCTTCACCACCTTTGTATTTTTCACAGTGTGTGTATGTATGTGTTTGTGTGTGTGTGTGTGTGTGTGTGTGTGTGTGTGTGTGTGTGTGTGTGTACACATATGTGCACACATACACGTGCCATAGCAAGAACAACTTGTGGGGGGTGAGTTCTCTTCTTCCAACATGTGCATTCTAAGGATTGGGCTCAGGTCATCAGGCTTGGTGGCAAGTGCCTTTACCCACTGAGCCACCTCACTGAACTCATCTTTATTTTTGAGATAGTGTATACCTTTGAGCCTGGAGCTCACCAATTGTCTAGACTGGCTGAGCAGTGACCTCTAGGATCTGTCTGTCTCCACTTCCCTAGCATTAGGATTACAGGTGTGGATCACCACACTCATCTTTTACAGGAATGCTGGGTTTTGAACTTAGGTTCTCATGCTCGCATAGCAGGCAGTTCTATGAGGCATCTGAGACATCCCTCACCCCCCTATTTTGTCTTTCTTAATAATCCTGCTGCTTTCTGTTCAGGCTTGTATTGACAAACCAAGGGAGAGATGAGATGTAAATATCTGTTTATAGCCAAGTAGTCCTGGAGTTTCAATGAACAGCTCTGAAAATGAAGATAATAACAGACATTTATGTTCTGCCACAGGACTATAAAATATGTTTCTTTGCAATAGCTTATAGGTGATAATATTTTTCCTCAGCGTTTTGTTTCCATAGGCACCGAAGTCTGGGAACAACGTGAATGAGTCTGTGTAATTCTTAATGGATTTTTCAGGCTCGGCCTCTTTGAAGCTCTGTAACTTCCTCTGTGTCCCACCAAAAACACTGGCCAATATTGGACCCTGCTGACATATTTCTCACATGTCCTATCATACTCCACATTGCCCTTTAGTAAATCATTCACTTTAAGGTTACCTACACTCAAACGAAGCAGCAGGAGCTGTCCATAGAAACTGTGATGCCCTTCTAGGCAGGAACCCAGCTACAGACGTCAGACATAGAGCACTGCCACACTTCTTGCTTCGTGTCTTGCTTCTCCTTCTGCCTATTTCCAAGTGGAAACAAAAAAGTAGCTTTCACTGCCTGGCCTGAGATCTAGTTAATTCAGAGATCTAAGAAATGATAGGACTTAAAGAGACATTACCTCATCGGATAGAGCACTACTCTTCTAACTATGGACTGGTAAAAAAAAACAATAGAATGGAATGTTATCTATTAAATATTGTCACAGAACCTCCTGCTCTGTTATCATTGAGAGGAAGCTGTGTCTGAGTTTGAATCAGAGTTGAGGTTAGTAATTTGTTCAACCAATAGAGATAGCAAGAGTGTCATTCTGATGTTTATGATGCCAGGTCATAAGAACTTCTGGCTTCCATTTGGGCCTCTTGGAGAGTTCATTGACCCTTTTTCTAGGAACACAGATACAAATCAATGAGAGTCCAGGCCATATGGAGACAGTTGACATCCAGGGCTGAGCTCCTGGCTGAACACAGCATCCACTGCCAGCCATATGGCAGAGTCCTCTTGGATCTCCACAGAACAGGTGAGTTTTTCAAATCTGCAGCCCCAGCCTACCTCTGACTACATCTGCACAAAACTCACCAGGCAAAACCACCTGCTAGAGCCCAGAGCATCATGAAATAACATTAATATGATTTTAAGTCCTCAGTTGTTTTCTATGTAGTAGTATATATAAACATAGGTTTTCAATGCATTATATAATATAGAAACATCAGGGGTAGAGAGATTGCTTGTGTGCCATGCAAATGTGAGTACCATGTGAGGGCCTGAGCTTGAATCTCCAGCACCCACTTAAAACCAGACATAGTCATGCATGCCTGTAACCCCAGCATTGGTGGTGGAGACAGGTGGGGTCTGGGAGCTTGCTGGCTAGCCAGATTAGCTGACATGGAAGCAGGAATCTTCAGATTCAGTGAGAGCCTCAGTCTCAAGAAATAAGGTAGAGAACCATAGAGAAAGATACCCAGCATCCCCCTCTGACCTCCTCATGCACACACATGGGAATACACAACCTGTACATACATGTGTATAACACACACACACACACACACACACACACACACACACACACACACACACACACACTTAGAGGATACAAAGACTGAGTGCATTGTGTGTGTGTATATATGTGTGTATGTGTGTTACATGAGTGTAGGTGCCCATGGAGGCCAGAAGAGGACATTGGCATTGGATTCCATGGAGCATCTCAATAAGAATTAACAATAAGATCAAACAAGATGCAAAATCTGCAGAAGTAAAAAAATAAGGCTCAAAATAGAAATGAGTGAACTATAGACAGACTGAAAATTATACATGATGAATGAAAGAAAATTCTGTTCTTAAAAATGACCATCAAAAGAAAATGCCACAATAAATATATAACTAAACTTAAAGAATCATTAGTGAACATTCTGAAAATCCTTATGCTGATAAGTTGGAAAAATACTCAGAGAAATGAAAGGTGTCTGGGTACACATAACTTACCAACATCAAACCAAAAATATAAAACCCTAAATAGAGCAGCAATAGGTAAAGACATTGAAGCAGTGAGGAAAGAATCTTCCAACAAACAGGCAAGCCAACCAAAGCAGAGCCCAGTGGCTGGTGGGCTAATTGCTGAATTTTGTCAGACTGATAAAGAAGAACCAATGCCAATGGTCCTCAGACACATTTCATAAAATCAAAAGGGAAGGGACTCCTTAAAGCTCACTTAATAAAGACAGAATCATTCTGATACTAACACTTGATAAGGACCCAGAGAAAAATACGGACCTGCATCCTTGAAGTATATAGATGCAAAAATCTTCATGGAATTTCCTGCCAGATTCAACAATACACAAAAACTCATATGGAATAGTCAAGCTGGCTTTATCTCGGGCATGCACACGTGCTTCAACAGACACAAATCAACAAACACAACACAGCACAAAGTCAAGTTAAAGACAGAGTCACACAGTCTTCTTAAGAGGTGAGGGAAAGGACTTGGATAAAATTTGGGATCTTCTTGTGATCAAAGTCCTGAAGAAATAAGGTATAGACCATGACAACTAACCTCCATGGTGTTGACATAAAATCCTTACATCTAGAGCAAACCCAACAGAGGATCGAGAAAGAACCATCTCATACCCTGCTTACCAACTCTTAAGAAAATTACCCCAAATGGGAGAACTTAACTCTGTTTTCTCACCATATTAAAAAAAAACACAAAAAACTCTAAACAGAGCAAAGGCCCGAGACTTTGGAGCTATATACCACAATGGAATTGTATTCCTCCATAAAGAATAAGACTATGTCATTCTTGTGAGAAAATATATAGAATATAATTATCATATCAAATGAGAGAAAGCAAACTTAGAAACTGTTTTCTCTTTTCTCTTCTATGTAGTAACTTGAAAGAAGTGAAGTGAGCATAGAAGGGCTTTTGAGGACTGGGAAGGGTGTGAGGAAGCAAGAGAAGAGGTAAAGGTGGTAGATCTGATCAATGCATAACTGTGTCTTAGTTTGGGTTTCTATTGTTGTGAAGAGACACCATGAGCAAGGCACCTCTTACAAAGAAAACATTTAATTGGGGCTGGCTTACAGTTTCAGAGGCTCAGTCCATTATCATCATGATGGGGAGCATGGTGGCATGCAGGCAGATGTGGTGCTGGAGCTGAGAGTGCTACATCTTGCAGGCAACAGGAAGTCAACTGACAGTCACACTGAGGGAAGCTTGAGCAAAAGCCCACTGCCATAGTGACATGCTTCCTCCAGCAAGGCCATATCTCCTAATAGTGGCACTCCCTTTGGGGGCTATTTTCTTTCAAACTACCACAACATGTATGTAAGGAAATGTAGCAAAACTCACCAATTGGTACTATTGGTGTAGAAAGTTATTGTGCTGATGAAAGGAAAACAATCAAGTTGACTTATTTTCGAATATATGAATAAAATGTTATTAATTTACTGTGTACACTGTGTTTTGAAGTTCTTGTATATTGTGGAATCACTAAATCTAGTCAGTTAACTTATTTCCTTTATATAGGTCCATTTCTGCTTTGTGTTTGACTTAGCCCATCTTCACACACATCTTGTTGTAGCCCCTGCTCTATCTCAACTTTTAGAAGATCAAGTGTTCAGATTCCCTTATGGTGGGATCACACTGTATTTTCTTTCTGCTCCTGGATTATTTTGCTTGGGACCACATCCTCTAGGTTTAGGCAGATTACCACAAATGGCAGAATTTTCTTCTTTTTGAAAATATGAACATACATAAATGTATTTATGAGATTTTATTTTTCCATTGATACTTGAAACTTTCCCATATCCTGGCTGTTTTAAATAGTGCTGCAATAAGCATGTATATGCAAGACATCCATGCAACATATGTAAAATAGACAAAGAACTCCTAAAAGACACAAGCAAGAAACCAATCTAATTAATACGTTGACTCAATGGTATGAGCAGATACCTTGCCAAAGAAGATCCAAGAATGGCAAGAACATGGGGAAAGAACCTCAACGCTGTCCTAGGGAAACGCGACTCAAACACTGAAACACCATTAGACAGTCAGGTAGATGCATGCAACTCTAACAAAGACCAGTAAGAATGTATAACAGTAGGGGCTTTCTGAAGTGAAATTCAAAATGGTTCAGCTGTTCAAGAGGACCATTGGGCAGTACCTACTGAACATACCCATGTCACAGCCTAGCACCCACTCTCATATTTACCAAAATAAGCTTAAGAGTTATATACACAGAAAAACCTACACATAAATGTTTATAGCAGATTTATTCATAATTACCTAAATGTAGGAACCACCAGGATGGACTTTGGAAGGAGGAAGAACTTGTGCTTTGTACACATAGTGAAACGTAATTCAGTGCCGAGAGGAAATGAATGATAAAGCTACGGATAGACACGGGAGAAATTTAGGTGTATATTATTTAAATAATTAAAACAATATAAAAAGCTGCATACTATGATTCTAACTGTTTGGCATTCTAGAAAAGGAAAAACATAAAGACAGCAAAGGCATTTTAGATTTCCAGGCCCTGGAGGGAGGGAGAGAGGAATAGGTGGAACATCGAGATTTTAGGTGAGTTATACTGCTCTGAAATACTATAGTGATGGATACACACCATTATAAATTTGTCTATCCCCAAAGAGTGAACAATAGCAAGTGTGACTAGCATGTACATTATGTCATTGGGTGATAATGATATACCAACTCGGGCTTGGGTTCTTCAGTGTGAACACATGTACTACTGGTAGAACATTCTGTAGTCTTGTACCAATGAGAGAAAAATAATCAGGACTTGTTTTTGAATATGTAAATAAAATATTATGAATTTACTGTGTTCTCTGTATTTTGAAGTTCACGTGTAAATCTAGCTAATTAACATATATTGTATAACGCACTCTTTGTTTTGGGGTGTGAATACATCATGTGCACTGTTAGCATTTTTTTATGAATACAGTGTTACTAACTCTAGTCATTATGCTGTACAATAGATGCCAGGGGTATTTGGGTTGTCATGGTACACTTTGCCGAAGTCTGTGATAATCCCAAGACCCTTCCAAGACATGTCTATCTAAAAGAAAATGGTAATGAATTAAAATTCAATTAAAAAATAAGAAGCTTCTCAATAAAACAAAAAAAAAAATTAGGGAACTCTTGAGCCCTGTCTTAGCAGGAAAGAGAAGATGAGCTCATTCAACATACATAAATGAAACCTGGGTTCACCGCTTGAGAGTAATCATTATTGGTTGACTTGGTTGTATAAGACTGTTAACAAAGTGTTAAGGGTTAGCTGCATGACTAGGGAATTTATTTTTTGTTCAGCAAAACATAAGCACAAAATATTTCTGACTCAATTATAACATGAAAACAGTTTATTACCTCATCACTCTTAAATAAAAGGTTCATTTCAAAGTGTGTTCAGCCTTGATATATATTGCATGCTTGGGAATGCTCACTGGATGGAAGTCTAGATGTGATCATCACAGAGGACAAGGACACTAACTAATTAATATTTCAGTGAAGCTTTTTGTTCTTCTAGAGAGGTGCTAGATCATTCATGGAGGGCAATCTAATCAAATATTCTCACTTGAGAAGATCAGAGTCAAAAACAGAGAAGTGAGTTTTCTGAGAACAAATAAAAACTAGCACTCAATTATTTTATTCCTATTGGAAAAAATGTAAAATCGTATTAGATGAAGAATCTGCCTATTATCTAGCTAGGAGCTCAAATGCATCCTGGAACAGTATTAGATATACTTAAAGGAGGTCATTGATATGTTTCTAGAACTGTCTATGCAAGAAATGTGTTCCTTCTGAAGTAAGTCAGGGCCTGATGGAGTCATCTGTTGCTTGACATCACCTGGTCCGGAATGTTGGCTATCACCTTTCCCTAACAGTCTTAGAGGAAGCTAACTTGGAAGACAGGGTGTACTAAGATCAGCTTCCATCTACATTGTCTCCTGGCTCTCATTAAGTCTCACCCTGACAGTTAAAACATTATCATAAATAACATCTCACCTTCTAGACAGTGCCTTACTCCATGGGCTCTTGCACATCTATGCCCTGAGAGCTATTTTTAGCTAAGACAAAAGTTGTTACATCACTTTCCGTGGCCGGACCTACTACCCAGAGGAGAAATGTACATGGTACTTCACGCTTCATTCGTGCCTTATCTTTTCAACCCTTTCCTTCTCTCTTCTTAGAGCTTCCAAATGCTCTGGAATTTCCAACCCATCCATTGTATAGGCCAAAACCTTGGAGCATCCTTGACTCCTTACTTCCTCTTTGGTTTTATATCCAGCGATGTATGAATCCATAGTGTATCATATTTTCTGCTCCAAAGAATGTTTTAAATCGCTAAATGATGACCAAAAAAGAGCCATTATAAATAACTGGGAAATATATCAGTGTTTCTCGAATAGCTCCCTTCTGTGTCTCAGGTCGGTGTTAAGAAGTATCCCTGATTTACATTTCAAGTGAAGAACTTCAGGGCAACAGTGAAAGCAGAGCCAGGGCTCTACCCAAGCGACACCAGCTGTGTAGTACCACAACGCTTCCCAACACTTGACACAAACAGTCCAGCTCTGTGTCTACCCTGTGCACGAGGGAAGGGACTTGGTCAGAACCAGCAGCCTTGAGGAGAACACAGGAGGATGGTGGTGGAAAGCCAGATGTCAGCACATGGTGTTTCCACACTCTGTGGCCTCAGCTGTTGTTGATGAGTAGCTTTGGCTTTGGCAGGAATGCTTGCTCCTGCTGGCTGACCTGTAGGCAGGTATGTAGGCCTGAGAGACAAAGCATATACACAAGGGTCTCACTTTAAAGTATGTCCCCCACACCTGCGTACTTGGTGACTGTTATTTACCTACAAAGTTGAAGGCAAATTAAATAATGCCAGTTTTCACTTAAGTGATCATGGAAGCCAAAATCTGGAGTTAGGGACAGAAGTTCAAGAGTATCATTTGATCAAATGGCAGGCGGAGAGGTGAACGTTCACTGAGTTGGGCTTATATATGAGGTGCTACTGCATTCCCCAAAATATTGTGCACCCCAACAAACTTATCTGGGATCAGAGACAGAACAGCCACAATTAAACATAGAGGATAGGCAGTGGTAGCACACGCCTTTAATCCTAGCATTCCAGAGGCAAAAATCCATGTGTTCAAGGATATAGCCAAGCATGGTGACTCATGCCTTTAATCCCAGGGAGTGGTGGTAGAAAGCAGAAAGGTACATACGGCATGAGGACCAGAAACTAGAAGCATTTGGCTGGTTAAGCTTTTAGCTGGTTAAGCTTCAGGCTTTCGAGCAGCAGTTCAGCTGAGAGCCATTGGGATGAGGACACAGAAGCTTCCAGTCTGAGGAAACAAGACCAGCTGAGAAGTTGGCCAGGTGAGGTTAGCTGTGACTTGTTCTGCTTCTCTGACCTTCCAGCGTTCACCCCAGTAACTGGCCACAGGTTTGATTTTATTAATAAGAACTTTGAAGATTCATGCTACATATATATGTTAAATAAAACAATATAATACTATAGTAGCTGTATAAAAGAAATTATGAGAGAAATGTCATTACTGGACAGACAGAAAACATCTTTTCCTCCTAGGTCTTCAATAAAGGAACCACAAAGTTGGTAGGATCCTGTGGGTGTCTGTCAAGGAAGGCAGGCTTGAGCAAGAAGCAAGAAATCTGAACTTTGGGTGGAAGAATTCAAAATATTTGTCTATATTTTGTTGTCAAAGCAAATTTATTTTTGAAAATTTCTCCATCTCCTATTTGATTATGTCCATACTCTTGCTTAAGGGACTCTGCCGACTCCCACGTGCCTTCTGGAGAAAATGCATACATGAAGGTGGAGTTGGGGGTGGGGGCTAATCCTTTCTGAAATCTTACCTGTATCTCTAGATGGACTTATATTTACCTGTGTCTGGTGGAATGTAGTGCGATAATCTTGATGAAAATTGTTACAGTGTATGATGGTTTATTAATTATAATAAACAGTATCTTTTTTTCTCTTATTGATATTAGATGTCAATAATATTGCCCTAGAACCAGATTTTTTTTTTTAAAAAAAAAACTGTGCCACTTACTTTTTTTTCATGGTTGATTGGTTTATTGATTGATCAATAGGCAAGGTGAGTACTTCTGTCTTTGCATCAATCTTGGTTTAGAGGGGAAAGCATACATAAATTTGACTATATTTTAGTTAGCATGAAGAATAGTGGGTTGTCCTGTAACATTTTTACATACACATGATCATTTCATGTTGCTCTTTTTCACCCCATTACTCTCTTCTCCCTCCTCCATCACTTGCTGGTCCTCTTTCTCCCCCATAAAACTCTTTCTTCAGAGCTGGAGAGAAGGTTCGGTGCTTAAGAGAATTGTCTATTCTTCCAGAGGACTAGGGTCCAAGTTCCAACACCCATATGATGATTCATATTCTCTGTAACTCCAGTTCCAGGAGATCCAGTGACCTCTTCTGACCTCTGTGGGCATTGGGCACACAAGTGTTGCACAGTCACACATGCAGGCAAAACATTCATGCATATAAAATAAATCAATAGCATCAACCCCCTAAACCTCCTTCTTCTAAGTTCACATTATATATGTGTGTGTAATGCATATGTATGTTTATGTCTACATGGCTAAAATCTGGCTTCTGTCTGTAAAGAAAGTGGTGGTATTTTGTCTTTCTGTCCACTGATTACTGTCTTTGCTACCTTGATCCTTTTAGATATGCTTTTTTCCCTTCCTTCTACTTCCAACATATACATATATATATAAACATAAATGCCTCTAAAATAGCATTTTGTAGGATACTATGGGGGGATGGTCTGCTGAATCTTTAAACATGTCAAGTGGATTCAATCTCTATGTGGCTAAGAAATAATTTAAAGTTAGGTATACATTGAGTCAGTATGACAAGAGGGGAGTCATTCATGGCTGGGAAGTGGGCATTGAGAGCTGTGACAGTTTCACAAATTCTGATGTAGTGCATTTCACTGTGCAGGCCTGGAAAGTTTTGAATGTACATTCAAATTATCAAGATACTGGTATATTGGGCCCATGCAAAATAAATAAAAGAAAATCTTACTTAGACATAGTCTAGTTAAATGTTAAAATCCAAATGGAGAAGGACAAAACACTTGGGGCAGACAAAAGTAGTTTTCTTGGAAAAGAACAATAAAATACATGCTGTAAGAGGAAGAAAAAATGGACCTTCAGGTATGAAAGGAAAACACAAACAAACAAATCCAAATCCTGGAATACATCAAACACATCTGAAGTTCCTGCTAGATGATGAAATGGTCTTCTACATATAAATTCTGAGAAAACATGCAACCCAATTACTTCACAAAAAGAAGTTACTTGATATTATTCATAACACTGAAAAAATAAATGTGTACCTAGTAAAAGCTGTTTAAATTAATAAAATTGTAACAATGTAGCATATAAAAAATTAAACAGCCACTATAATGCATGCCAGTTGTTAAGGAGAAAAATAAGGGGGTGCTAACAAAATTCAGCTGAAAGAAATCTATGAAGTAAACCTAAGTGTTTTAGAGTCATGTGGAAAATGACCAAGTTTATTAAAATAACAAAAGCAACTCAGGTATCAGGAGGGTGGCATTACTGCCTATCAAATACGCAGAGGTTTCAGCTACAATCTCTGTTGGTTGGAAAAGAATGAAATAGATACTTTAACATGTCACTAATGGGACTTCAACTAGTAAGAATTTTAATGTAAAAATTAATGGTTCTAAAAATAAATCTTTATTTTTTTTGAATAGACCATTGCTTTAAAATCCACTCTTGGGGAAATTTATCAGCTCTACCGACTTCTTGAGAAAAGATGAAAGGCAAACTGAGTCACTTGGGATATACAAGCCCAAGATGTCTTGCTATCTCAGTTGATTAGCATTTAGTTTAAGAGAAAATTCTATGCTGGAAGTAAGTTTCTTAACAATTTTATGTCATATCCTCTGTGCTTTTTACTCCCATGGATCTTGGTTGGACATGCATGGCAACATGTGGAACCATGGTGACTCTATTATGTGGCTTACTTTTTGTCAGTAAAGCTTTGAAGATTCTGTTCTTATTTTATATTTTCATTTTTTTTCTGGGCATTTTTAACCTCTTTCAGTCTTCAAAACCAGGTTTTTCGAACCCCAGGAATTTTCTTTTGTTATTACTGTGATTCATTATTGTTATTGTTGCTGTAATGGCAATGGTGATTTTTTTTTTTTTCAGAGTTTTGCTATGTAGCCAAGACTCACTTGAACTCTTTACCTTCCTGCCTCAGGCTTTTGAGTGCTGGCATTAAAGATGTGGGCCACAATGCCAACCTTTCTTAATATTTTAATAGTTAGGACTGAGGGAGGTGTCTCAGTAATCACAGTGCTTGCCATGAAGATTACTAGAGTTTGTATCCCCTAAACCCATTTCAATGCTGGGTGGGGTTGGTAGCCCATGTACAATTCCAGCCTGAGACAAGGGATTCCAGGGCCAAGCTGACTATCTAGATTAAAAATTAGTGAGTTCTGGCTTTGAGTGAGAGACTCCATTTCAAAGAATATTGTTGGAGAATGATGTGAAAGATTCTTGACATCAACTTCTGGCCTACACACACACACACACACACACACACACACACTTGTACCCACACACATGTGCCCAACACACATGGGGCATGCACACATACACAGGAAAAGAAGAGCAACAGATGATTTCTTCCTTCCTGAGACCTTATTACAGGTTCTCTTCTGTTTGGATCCCCTACTTTTTCCTATTGTTTCCCACTTTAGTCTTCTGTTCTGCTTTCTGAGGGACTTCCTTAATATTACATTGAAGTTTCTGTATCCTTCATTTTAGTTATTGTATTATTTTAATATCAGAATAATTTCTCTGAGGATTTTAAAAATTGTATTTTTTCTTCTTCTTGCTTGTTGTTTACTTTCACACTCTTGTTTCTTTAATAAAAAATTATTCTTAAAGGCATTCTCTAGATACTGGTGACCCTTGACTATCACCTTTGAGAGTGAGGCAGGGCCCACAGAGATGTGGGCTCTCGGGTGTGGGTGACGAGGCAGACGATCTGTATTGAATACTTTGGTGGAAGAGCTACATCTATCTGCATTTGCAGGATTTTTTTTTCATCTGGACTAGTTGGGCAGAATTCGCTCTCTTCCCTGGAGAGTATAACTCCATTTGGTTGCATTCTGAGAGCAGAGTAGTGCCCTCAAATTCCCTGGGTCTGCTTTCAGAACAATCCCCAGCCATGCTTTGGTTTCTGGCACAGGACCCTGGATTTTGATTTCTAGAGAATGGATGACCCTTCCTTCTGCTCTGGCTGAGGAGGTGATGCTCTGCTTTACCACCTGGAGTTGGCTCAACTTAACTTTTTTCTCCAGATTTTTAACCATTCTTCCTAGTTTGGGCTCCAATTTCTGCTTTCCTGAGTCTTTCAGCATGGCACACTACCATCTATAAACTCCTAGGTTTCAATTTTCCTTGGTTTTCTGTGAGCTACTGTTCATTCTATGATTCTAGTTTCTCAAAATGTTGCAAGGTCTGAGGTCTCTCCTTCTCTTTGTGCATTTAAGGGTGTGAAGTAAAGAATATTCCTTATATAAAAAGAATAAAAAGATAAATAGAGGTTCTACCTATTGTATTTGTGTGGCAGTCAGATGCAAGTCAGTCCGCCATACTTTAAAAGCACAACATAAAAAGTGCCCGTGTGTTATGTCAGATTTTCACTGCAGTTTTATGTTTGGAGACAGAACTCTTATACAGCATACTTCAGACCCCAGCAGAATCTTCTCTCAGAAGTTTATCACTTATGTATACAAAGTCATTAGTTATATCTTTAACAGAGAATAAATGCTATTGGATTTATATCTGACAGGATTTTTTTTCAACATTAAGTTGTAGAATTAATTTTCTTGAAAGTAGAATAATATCATTCTGAGGCCAGAGAAGGTGTTCAAGGTGTCCTACAAGTCATGTGCCAGGAGTCAAGTGGATGGCTGACACAGTAAGTGTTACAATCATATGACTTGCAAAGGGCTGTAAATGAGAGAGGAAAAATAACAAAAGGGAGAAGCTAAATGTCCCATCAAAAGCAGACTTTTAGGTGTACAAGGCTTTTGGTTTAAAGCCCTTGTTTTTAAATTTGTTTCTCAATGTTTTCCTTTTGACCCAGATGAACATCCTGCTTATACACTTATTTATGCAGCCCAAGTGGAAAGCTCTCAATAGATTTCAACAGAATTTATTTCATGTACTTGGCTAGAATAATAAATGGGATAAAATCCCATCCCTTTAACCAAGAACTGTTCACCTTTCTTACAGCAACTATAAGTCATTTTTAAAGAGGTCATTTTTTAAACATAGGCACGCACAATACTAAAAAATTGATTAACATCTTTATGAATACATTTTCCTGAACCAACCAATTAATACATTAATTCACATAGTTCTAAAATCTGTTTTTTGTAGGAATGAATGCAAAATTGGCTTAAAATATAATCCTATCCATTTTTAAACACCAGGCTTGTGTAGAATGCACCATTTATTATTTCCATGCCCCATGTGAATATGTTGCCTTCTAAAGACTTAACAGGAAGAATTTGAGAGCTATGGCTGTTATCAAAGTCCTGGGTTTCCATCTGTCCAGGAACAAATGAAAACTGAAAACTTTTGTGGTTTTTGCTTCCTTGGATTTGTCATAATCTATACTTTTTGATGTCTGTATCATCCTGGCTCTTACATCTTTTATATCTTTTGTCTTTATACAAATTAGTATCTGTCATATTTAATATTCTTCATGCACTACTGCCTTTTCTTAACATACACTTCATATTTTAAAATCACCACTCCACATTTTTCTCTAATACTATCTAAATTGTTCTAAAAACCATTGCTTCCTCCAAGATCCCCTCTTTTGCTATTACTTTGTTGTAGAAAATGTTCTCTTCTTAGACGAAAAATTTAAAAATATTCTTTATTTATTCTGTGAAGAGATGAATAATTCACTTGCCTACAATAACAATGATATTATTGTCTTCTTTAGTTGTTGACATAATGTCCTTGGAAGGGATAAGACACATCCATTTTGATCAGTTCATACGGCTTCTTATAGCATCTGAACAAATATTATTTGGATTTAGACTATCTTTGAGTTCCACTTCAGAAAAAGGGCATTGCATTCCTACAGGCCTAGCACTATATTGTGGAACTTGATGTTGAATCACCCAGCTACCAATCATACCCAAAGGGATCATTCTAGCTTCCATGTCTGGGTTACTATACTATTCCCATGCCCACATTTCACCTTCATATCCTTGAGTTATAGTAATCAGGATTTTCTTTATCCTTAAAACTTACTTTGTTTCAAGTATCCTAAGCTGTATTTCTAGAATTCTGCTTTTACTTTTGTCTATATGATGTGAACTTTCCAGAATGAGGCCCTATTTTGTTTTCCAAGTCACCTCTTAGGAATGGAAGCTCATTCCTATATATGGACTTGGTGGCTGAATTCAACTCTAGTTCTTCCTCAAGTCAAATGCCATCACTCACCCAGACATTTGGTTTCTGTATTCCAATAAGTTTCTGGAAACTCTATTATTCTGTTGAAAATATGTCTTTGTCTGGACTGAAATAAAGTTCCATGTCTCTTAACTACTGTTTGTAGCTCAAGAACAGATGGAAGAGAGGTAGAGATGAAAGAATGTTTGTCATGCAGCCTCTGTGCTGCTGGAATGGGTTCTACCACCTGCATTCCTTCATTGATTGATAAGCTTGCTTATTCCCACAATTCTGTGAAAATAGCTATTGTATCCACTTCACAGGAAAACCAATGAAAAAGAAAGATCCAAGTCAATTAAACAACAACAATGGTACCCTCAAAACTTGGCAACTTGACTCAGGCTATAAGAAGCCAAATCAGACATTAAATGGATCTTTACTTTTGAGCCTCTGGAGTCTTCTTAGTCCATCACATTGCAGTTTGCCCAGTCTGGATAATTTTGGTTTTGTAGTATGTTTGTGTCTACATCTCTGTTCTAAGTTTCTTTATATTTATAATTTTAGCGAATAAAAACAATTAAGAACATAGTTTTGTTAATAATTGACAAAATCAAAAGCCAGTCTCATGATTTCATTGTCACAACTCTACTGAATTTTTTTCTGTTGATGATGGCAAAACAAACATATCTAAGACTTGCTACTCAAAGTGTAGAGATCAGAGCATCAGTTCATAAAATTAAAGGGTGGGGATATGTTTTTAATTGCTCAGCATGAGTATCCAGGGGGCCATTTTTATTATGGTATTGATTTCTAAGAAAATTATTTCCTTTGGACCACTCTGGAAGATATACATCAAGCATCATTAGTGGGATCAAGAAGAGCGATTGTTGACTGACATCTAAGTAAAAGAGAGTACGTAATTGCAAGCAGTTTTAACAAAAACAACTCCTATCTTTATTTTTGCTAAGATTGGTGCTTCTTTACTTATTCAATTAAAAGGACATGAGAGAAAATGTAGTTATGGGGTTTCTAAATGAGAAACACTGCAAAGTCATGGAACCTATGCCCATGAGGACAATGCCTTTCCAACACCTGCCAACTAGAAGTGAGTTGGACACTCAGTGAATTCTGCTCTGACCTGAGTCTTTCTAGAATGGTCAAAGGATATAATAGATCTGGGGCCTTTACCTTATGTAAAAATGCCAGCACTTCACTTTTTAATGAGAAAACAAATTAATTCAGTGACAGGCAAAACAATAGTGGAAAACAAGTTTAGTGTGTCTTGTTGGGAGGCATTGTTAGATGAAAACAATTTCTTTGTTGTTTGATGTTTTGCCTGATAGTTTAATTTTAGGTGCCATACATGTACCTGGGGCTTCAATAATGTCTAGAAACTCCTGAAAGTTAGGTCCTGCATATGCAATAATCTTTTCATTCTAGCACATCAGAGAGTGGACTTATATGTGTTTAGAGAAACTCTGTGCTTTTGAGTGTCAATGAACATTCATAATCACTGCCTTAATTTGGTAATTAAGATTTATGTTCCTATCAGCTTGGCTTTGGGATTCAGGCTTATCTGAATCCAAACTGAACTCCAGATCAGATCTGGTGTTATGCTACGCCCTGGCTTCTTCCAGATCAGTTGGCCAATGGTTCATTAGTCTTCTTGAATAATTGCTATTTGCTTCCACTCTCTGTGATAAAGCTGAACAAAGGCAATGGAAACGATACTGTAGAAAGCTAGTCATGAAGAGATGTTGCTCAGACACTAGTAAATGTTAGACTTTCTTTTCATGCAAGGGGTGAGATAGAGAAAAGAGCAGCAGGTTATGGTGGAGAAAGTTAAGGACAATGTAAAAACAAATTCTTTCACATCCTTGGCAAAAGTGAGCAAGATAATTTATTTAAAAGCAACTAGCAAAGACCTGAGCACATACATCAGACACTTAGCTCCTTTCTTTTTCCTGATAAGGGCAGATTTATCTAAAACAACCATTTATTTTGAATATCATGAGAGGGGAAAGGGAGGTGTAGAGGACTCTTGGCAAGGGAAGAGTGAGATGATTTTATCCTAAAATATACTTATGCAGCAGATAGTATATTAAGTACGAATTCCGTTGTCCTCCAGTACCACCACACAATCTCTTCTGATCTCACCTTCTGGTTAATAAGACTAACCACACATGCCTATACTGCTCATGGCCAAAATTTAAAGAGGCAAACTCCTTGTTTAGTATTTGGATGCCAGGATCGTATTGAAGCCTCTCTTAGAGAAAACAGCTTTCAAACAAGATGGAAGAATGTTGACTTGCCAGAGCCCACATCTGAACACTTACTTAAACAGTAGGTGTTGAAGAATCGGTGTTAAGTAAGTGCAAACAAATAAAGATCTCCCAGACCGGGGAGTGAGGAGCAGATTCAACATAAATGAGAGAAAGGCTCTGGTGGCAGTGTGCTCAGAGCTGAGGAGAGGACTGATGTAAGAACGAACTGCTCAGGACTAGCACTAATAGTGTCCTTCCTGTCACTGGTCTCCACCTCCCGGAGAATCCGCTACCTCACTCAGCACAGCCACACTGAAGCCCTATCCAAGGCACAGTATGTTTTTACCATGCTTCTGGTTTTCTCCCCTCTCAGCTTTTCTGCTTCCACTGTCTTTTCCTCTCCTCCCCTTCATGTTCTGTTTAGATCCTTTGCCCGTGTAGAAGCAAACCATGGGAATTTTAAGAATCAGAGACTAGATTTTTACAAACTCAAAGCCTTGTTCCACCCACAAAACTTCAGACACCTGTTTCTCTGTTTGCATAAACATGAAAGAGGCCTGAACACTTCCCAAATCCTCCAGAGAGTCTGACACATCCTCTTATTCTTGATCTGTAAACATGCTCTTATCCTTTATATTGCTAACAGAGATTCTCTTAGGGTTCCCGTTCACTTTGTTATTAGGTCAGGACTGCTGGTGGTTCAGTCAGGAAGCCTACATTGGATGGAGCCTTAGAGTAGGGAGGGGTCCTATGGAAAGCCCCAGAGTCCACAAAAATGGGTCTCTCGGTAGTCTCCCTTTCTCTGAAGATAATGAAAAAAACTCCTAAGGGACATTAATGTCTTTGCAAGGCCATGAGATTTCCTTCACATATGATACTGGTTTTTTTTTTTTCCTGTGCATTGACTTCTTCATTTAAATGAATTAATAAATTCCTTTCTTTCTCTTCATGTAACTCTTTGAGAAAAATTAAATCTATCCCAACTTGTCAATGATCTCTTTAAGGGTGACATGATTTGGCTAGAAATGGCAGTGGACTAAGAGGGGTCATGGTTCTGCCTTCTGTGCGACAATCTAAGAGGTTTTTAGGGAAGGGCTTTCCTTAGCTCTCTAGATGTCATGACAATACTTAGTGGTTTCAACAACAGAATTATTTTCTTACACTTCTGGAAAGTGAAAGGGCAAGCTCAGCATACCAACGTGACTGGGTTCTGGGGAAAGCTCTTCTCCTGACTTTTCAGGCAGCTACTGTCTTAGTTAGTGTCTCTACTGCTTTGATGAAACACCATGACCATAAGCAACTTGGGGAAGAGAGTTTCACGTCCACTTCCACATCACAGTCCATCATTTGAAGGAAGTCGGGGCAGGAACGCAAACAGGGCAGGAGCTGCTGCAGAGGCCATTGAGAAGTGCTGCTTACTGGCTTGCTCCCCATGGCTTGCTCAGCCCACAATGAGGTGAGTTTACATTCATATCATCTGTAAAGAAAATGCACCACAAGCTTGCCAATGGGCCAGTCTGGTGGGGTGTTTTTTTCATTTGAGGTTCTATGACTCTGGATTGTGTCAAGTTGACATAAAACTGGCCAGCACCTTCTCCATGTGAACGAATGTGCAGACATGTATGTCCTTTCTGCCTCTACTTTTTCTCTCTTTTCTCTCCCCTTCTGTCCTCTACTCCTCCCTATCTTCCTATCTTACTCTTTTTCTTCCTCCTCCTCTCCTCTTCTTCCTTCCCTACCTTTCACCTGCCCACTAATCCTACAGGCTTAGGACTCTTGGCCCTCATGGTCTCATTTTGGCTCAATTACCACCTAAAACCTTGTTTCCCAATACTGTCACAGTGGGGGTCAGGACTTGAACTTACATGTTTTAGATTAGTTTAGTTCCTAGCATGCTGTGTCTTCATTTCTTAATCTACAACTTTCTTAACAGCCTCTAATGTACCTAAATTGATTATCATATGAGAGACTCGATCTATATAAAAATTTCTTGTAAATTTTAGAATTCTATATAAATGTAAGACACTGATTGTTAAGGACAATAACATTGAAGGAATACACAATAAATAGAAAAGAGAATATACTTTGACTTCTGAGTTATATATAGACTTATGTAGAAGCTAATGACTATCTCAACAGATGAGGACAACTGCTGCTATTAGAAAGTGCTAAGATAGACTACTACTGTTTAAAATGTGTAATCATTTTAATGGATTATGCAATATTTGTTTCTATATAAGTAGTAAGCTTTAGGATACTCAGTAATTATATCCCATACTATGTATAAATTGGATTTCACACATGAACGCTGAATTTACTATCATAATAGCATTTAAATATCACTAACAGTCCTCACCAACACATCTGAAACACTTCCAGGACAGAGCTCCACTTGCAATAGGTGTCAGATTTATGTAGTGATACTGAACAATTAAAAGCTTTGCCACTCTGCTCTCCTTAATTACTATTCATTACTTTTGCACACTGGCAATGTATCCAGGAGTGCATTAAATAAAAACTTACACTGGCATGGAGATTCACAATTCAATCAGATCTAATAAATCAAGTAAACAAACGTAGTTTTGAAAAATGGTCCTCAGATCTTCTGCCTTCGATTTCTTTGGACGTCAATTATTTGTAGAACCATGCTCTTATCTCTACTTGCTGCCACTAGTGAGCATGAAGGACAGACTTGGGTTTCTACAGACTATGCTCAGGCTGACACCTTTCTTGTCTCTGTGTTGATCTGTGTGAAAATCAAGGAAAGATACGATTATCAAAAGACACATTTTTCTTCCCCTTGAACCCAAGAGACAACCTTCTTCCCAGTCCTGGGTTAGTTTGATCTTTCATTCTATAGAGATAACTGACTTGTCTCTCCTTCCCCTTCTCCTCCTTCCTTCAAATTTAGTGTTCCTCAGTTGAAGTTCACGAATGGTATTTTTTGGGACCTGAAATTCATGCAAGTCTGTTGCTTTTAATGGATTCTCAAATGCCCTTGACCTAAAAAACCTGAAAGCTGTAGAAATACATGTCAGTTAATAATAGTGTAAATTTTTGCCAGAGGACTTTCTTTATGTTTTATGTTGTTAATGGCAACAGTTAAAAAAGAGTTTAGCTTACCCTTATGCATAAGCAACTATTCACGCCATGGAAACCACAAAAAATGAGTAAGATCCATGACTCCTATTTTCAAAGGTATACGATCTTGAAGCATATTTAAGGAAGGTATGTCAATAACAGCAAACCAAGACAGGCTGTGACAAAACCAATAACAAGGAAAGTCCAAAAGAAACCTCCACCGAGGGAGTTGTATTAATAAATAGGATTTTAGAAGCCATAGCATGGAAACAGCAGAGCAAAACACTGAGTGCACTCAAAATGCCAGGTGTATCCATAGAGTATCTCATAACAAGAAGAGTAACCACAGAGTATCTGAAACACCAAGTGTACCCACAGAGTATCTAAAACACCAAGTGTACCCATAGAGTATCTAAAACACCAAATATACCCATAGAGTATCTCAAAATATGAATGTGCTCATAGAATATCTTAAAATGCCATGTAAAAAGATAAAAAATCCAACAAAAGATCAGCAGTTATGGTTCTGGCCAGAAAAAAAAAACAGAACCTAAAGTAGATATTATTTTCTTGGGAAAAGAAACCAGAGGAGATGTTTGCTATATGCAGTTTTCAGAGTTAGATTGTCAGGACGGTGCATGGCAGGGATAGAGATATGATACAAGTACAGCGTCCTGTAAAATATTGTCTCCGTAGAATCATTTCTTCACTTCCTTTCTTCACTCTAAAAGAATGAGTTGTCTCTTAATAACTGATATAGACTCATCTTGTTATTGTAGCTAAGATGGATGTTCTCTTGATGCTTGGGATGCAAGAGGACACTGGTTTAATTGTCTGTTAAAGGAGGAGAAAGGATAAATGCACAAGGGGGAGAAGGATGGGGTGGATGAGGAGATAATACATGTGTGCTAATTTAAAAATAAAGTATCATTAAAATAAATAAATCAGATGAAAACAAAAAAAAAGAAAAAGGAAAAGACAAATACCAGCACACAATGTGAATCTTCACTATTCAGTGTTCAGCCTGTGATGTCCATCAAAATGGGTGGGTGGGGCTGAAGATGAGGGATCCAGGTAAGAGCATTGCAAGCTTGGTATTCATTTCAAGATGGTGAGAGTTATTATAATTAAAGAGCATTTCTTGTAGAAAAACTAAAAAAAAAAAAAAGATGGTAAGAGTTAAAAGATGTAGCTTATAAAAATCATTGAGGGAGAATGTGTTAGAAAAGGAGGAGGAGGAGGAATTACAGGGTGGATGCAGAGTCCTGGGAGGAGGAAGAGAAGGAAAAGGAGGAGGAGGAGGAGAAATTACAGGGTGGGTGCAGGACCCTTATAGGAGGAGGAAGAGCAGGAGGAGGAGCAACAGGATAGGAGAGGAGGAGCAATTAGAGATAATAACAGGATAGAGAGGCAATAAAGATAAGGTAAAAGGTCATGGAAGCAAGTAAAGTGGTTACCAGCAGTACAGTGTATGGGAATCCAACACAAGCCATTAGATCTGACAACTCTACTTCACCCAAGATCTCTGAGAAAATAATTTTTATAGAAGATGAAATGGAAGTCACACCTAAAGGAACTGAGAAGAGGTCAGACTGAGGGACCATTACTCTCACTCAGGATCTAGTGGTGAAGTAAAGGCAGCTACTCTCTTAAGTGGACGTACACACCCAGAAGAGAACTCGTGCATCTGCAGGTGGCTGATTTTAAACAAGGAGTTAGAACACATATTACAGAAGTCTTTCCAATAAACTGTGCTGGGAAGACTGGATATCTGCATGGAGAACGAAACTAGACTCAAATCAACTCGAAGTTGATTAATCTTAAATGTCAGGCATTCGACTGTGAGATGATCAGAGGACGATGCCTGGGAACATTGGCATGGACAAAGACGTTCTCAGAGCAGGACTCAAAAGGAGAGGAACAAGTGCAAACATGGACACACAGGATTTTACTGGATTGCAAACAATCTTTACAGCAAAAGAAAAAGAGTTCAAGAGGCAGGAAACGCAATAGGAGAAAATACTTATAAATATTATACAGGTGACAAGGAGTGCCCCGAAGATACAGGGAACTGGACAAGCCAACAGCAAAGGAGGAGGAGGCCAGGAGAGAAGGGTGCTGACAAGGTACCAAGGAAAGAGAATGTTTGCACCCTGTTGGTGGGAATGTGAATTAATGGAACTGCTATGCAAAACGGTGTGGATCTTTTTAAAAAATTAAAAACAGCTGCCGTGTGGCTCATCAACCCCACTATTGCCTCGTGTAACGTGGTGCTGTGTCCCCAGCCTGGTGGCCAGTCTCTGATGGGCAACACAGAGGTCAAACCCGTGCATGTTAATGCTAGAATACAACAGGCTGAGGACTGCTGTTCCCGTGGAGACCTGTAAACTAGGCCTTTAATACTTTTCTTGGACCCTGAACTTCTGAACACTTGAGTAGGAGTTAATGATTAAAATACACTTGTTCCTCATCTGCTACCAAAAAAGAAATTAGTCTTTAAAATAAAATAAGTAAATGGTATTAAGAATCTGATACACATCTAATGTAGCAATGAAATTGGCTCCTTGGTTTAAGACATGTAATCTTGATTGTTGAAAGTCTAAATAAATATGCCTTATTATCTACACACAACATCAATTATATAGAAATTTAAAAATTCTTTCTGTGTTTTGATCAGAGACCCAGCATACCTGCTGTGTCTTTCAAAGACTGAACACTCAAATACTTCCTGAAACTCTGTATTTTTTTTTTTTTTTGACTAGGAAATATATGGTTTCTCTTTCTGCAAGCCTTGCTTTTATAACCTATGTTTTGCTGTTTTAGTTTTTCTCCTAAAGGGAAAAATATTAGGAGGAGAAAAAAAAAAACAAACAACCTTGACGACAAAGAAGTCAATGTCTAGTTTTGGAAGAAAAGGCTTATTCCTCAGAGACGCATGACTGCCATCCAAGCTCACTAATCTTGGTGCCAAATATTTAAAAAATGAAAGAAAAAGTTAATTAAAAACAAAACAAATTTCTTGCCTTTACCCAAAGTGTATACATCATCTGGTAAAATCTGTAAGAGGGCTGTGGGCCCTATAACATATTACTCCAGAAAGGACAAAGTAATTAATTTTCCTTCCTTTGAGACTTTCATATAAAAAAGAAACCTTTTTCTTTAAAACAATGTAGCCAATTTTAACCTTTTAAATTTTAGTGTTTTTAGTCTCTGGAAATATCACACACTTCTACAATTATTTTGGTCATATTGAACCATCACTCACTATGTCTCTCCAACTCCCCCTAGTGTTCTCTACCATCTCCTTCACAACTTCATGTCCCCCTTTGTTATTGGTGTTACTGATAATAACCTGGTGAGTCTAGTGTGTTGTCCTATGTACATACACATAGGGCCATCCACTAGGGTGTGGGCAGTCAAATCCGCAAAGGAGCATCACTTTCTCTCCCTCAGCAGCTGTCAACTGCCCCGAGCTCCTTTGCCGAGGGCAGAGCTTTCAGGGAGGCCTTTAGCCTGTCTGTGCTGGAATTCTCCTGCCTTGATCGTGTGAAGGTAACCACAGCTGTTGTGAGCTGCTGTGTATAACTGCTGTCAGCTGTCAGGCATCCAGCAGAATTTCACAGCTCTCCTCTCCATCCTCCAGCTCTTACATTCTCTCATCCTCTTCCTCCTTGATGATCCCAGAGACTTGGTTGAGGCAGGTTATGTAGAATACCCATCCACAGTTGAGCACCCCAAGTTACTCATACTTGGTACTTTGACCAGTTATGTGGCTGCACTAACGAGTGCTCACTGCATTAGGAAGCTTCTCTCACCAAAGCTGAAAGCAACACAAATTTATGGACATAAACATAAATATTTAGAAGGCAAATAGAGAGCATGACTGAAAATTGCACCATTTTAAGCACTATAGTTTGATAGGTTTTGTCCAGGAGATAAACCTAACTAGCCACTGTCTCAGTTTAGCCAGAGTATTTTCATCCCACTAAAAGGACACTGGGTCTATCTGCATGGAACTTTCCATCCATTCCTTCCCTAAACCAACTTCAGTACTATATTTTTTATAGTCTAGATTGATGCTAGTTGCCCTGGAATTTCATAGAAATGGCATCAAGCACGATGTACTCCTTTTGTTCTGGCTTTTCCCCTCAGCACAATGTTATTGTGCTCACCTATAATTCATTCTAACTCTTGAAGGTTGCTGTATTTCAGAGGATTAAACTCATGCTTATTCATTGACCCATTTGATAGGAATATGAGTTATTTGCAGCTCAGGGCTGTTGTCAAGACTATGAAGTCTTTTGGTTTCTTTTCTGTTGAGTAGCCTCAGAGGGCACTTGGCAGGCTGTATGGTAAGTGAGCATTTAACCTCACAGCAAAAGAACTGAGAGTTCTCTAGAGTTGTACCATGTCAGATTCTAATCAGCACAGTATGAAAGTTCCAGCTGTTCACAATTGATCATGCTGCTAATGGTGTTTTGATGTGTTTGCTGTTTTGTTTGTTTGCTGTTTCCATGGGTTGTGATTTTTTTCAAGTAAAATTCAGTTCTTGGAATATTGGCTATAGGTCTCTCTCTCTCTCTCCCCTATGTCTCTCCCTCTATTGGTCTGTCTATCATCTCTCTGACATTTTTTGAGACATGGTCCTGCTTTATAATCCAGGCTGGTCTCAAATTTGTCTCATCCTCCTGTCTCAGCCTTCTGAGTGCCAGGACTACAAATATATGCCACTGCATCCAGCAAGAGGAATTGAGAATGATAGGAGGAAGAAATTCTCCAAAGAGGATTTGTCTGACCCCATTTTTGTGTGTGTATGTGCTGTGATCAATTGATCCTGCATCAGACATTGTCAATTGTTCCAGTTTTCATTATTATTATTATTTATATGTTCCTGAATTTCTGAGTTCTTATAGGTATTACTTTCCATGTACCAGTTTATCCATCTGGTTCCCACCCTCAATGACTTCAAATAATGAGAGTCTCTATTACTTACAACTAAGAGAACCCAAAACAAGGTAAAACAAAACTTAAAAAAAAAATGATTCTGATACCATAGACACTACACCTGGGTACTCCCTAAGTCTCCCAACACAATGTGGGGTTCCTAACACTACCTTTAATTGGTAGAAATAATTCTTCAGTGTTTTTAGGAGTTGCTGAGAATACTCGGTTGCTGCAAACCCTAGCATATGCCTCAAAGCTTGGTGCCATCCTCCACCCAGTGGGTGATTCTGGAGTCAATCAGGACTTAAACTGAAGAAACGGACAGAAGTGGTCGAACTGGATGTGGGCGCTCCATGCTGCAGCTCATGTGCGGAACTGAGCGACTCCAACTCCGACAAGAGTTTCTAGACTCTGGTTATCAGAGATCTGGGTGTGTTTCTTTCTCTGTTTAGTACATAAAGTGCTATATCTTCCAGAGTGTCCATCTACCGTTTGCCAAGAACTATGTTTTCATTGGCAAACCTTCCACCAATAGGTTTTCAGATGCTTTTCCAGTCTTGAAAGTGCGGCAGCATTTTCTAATTTAGAACACGTATTAATTTACCTAGTAATGGGACGCCAGTTTCAGCCAGTCGGCTTATTGATTAATCACTCTCTAAGTACCTGTTTTCCTTTTCTTGGTCTGGAGAATAGTTCAAAGGCTCTTCACATTTGAGTGGTGGTGCCCTTTCTGCACGTTCACTAATAAGAGGTCAGGGTTTACAAGCACTTTTGGTACCTGAAGGTTTGTCAGCACCAAGTTTAGGATTGATTAAAACTTTGGTTATAAATACATTCATCCCATGTTCTGGCAGCCAGTGGGACAGCTGAGCAGTAAGAGAAATATGCGGGGCACATTTGTACTGTGTTTGTTTATATGGAGTGGAAGTGAATTTAAAAGAAATCAGGATGAAATTATAGACAATGTTTTCTGATACTACTATGTCCTAAATGGAGTCATCCAGTGGGATTATTTAACTTTGAAAAAAATGGAGTTCAGTAAAAGTAGAATCACATACCATAGCGCTGGTTTAGGTTCACAGAAAAATTAGAAAGTGGAACAACACATGAATTCTTCTGGTATCACACTGGCATGATCTCTCCTATGACCAACATCCCATTTTAGAGTGGTCCATTTGCTGGAACTGATGAACCGACTGACAGAGATCATTCCATGCCATGCTCAGATTATGCATTAGGGCATAATCTTGGCGTTTTCAATCTGTGGGTGTGGCAATGTCTGATGACATGTGTCCAGCATCACAGTTTTGTACACAGTATTTTCACTGCCCTATAAACCCCCTTTCCTTGGCCTGTTTATCCTTCCTGTCCTCTCAGTCTCTGGTATCCACTGCTTCCCTAGTTTTGCCTTTCCCATGATGTCATAGTGTTGACAACATATAGTACACAGCCTTTCCAGATTGTCTTTCATCTAGCCACACTCATTTAAAGTTTCCCCATGTCTTCTTGTGGCTTGACAGTTTTTATCTTACTGTTGAATAATATTCCACTTCATGGTTTTCCAGTAGTTTATCTAGGGAACAAGTTTTTAAATGTCACTCTTTGCAGATGGTTAGGAAATAATTGTGCACAAGCCACTTGAAGTAGAAGTAGGAAACAAAAGACCTGAGATGCTTTGCGTGTGGAGTGGAATAATTGGATAATTTCATAGCGACAATAGAAGCAAACAATAAATGTTTGTTGAACTCAACACAAAACTGCTTGCTTTTGGGAATTAGATTTAGGCACAGGCAGTAAAAGAATGTTGACACAGTAAGTTATGTAGTTATTATGTCATCCACCCCAAGACAGATAGAAACCTTTGAGTGCTTTTTCTCAGGACTTGATCTTAGATTATTAAGTTGGATAGCCATTGCTTTACGGCAATACAAACACTTAGAAGGTTATCACTTTTTATTACACAATGAGGGAAAGTTTTAAATTCTAAGACGTATTTGTAGATCAACAGGGCCATCCCAAACATTTTTTTGATATTGTAATTGAAAATATTAAGCAATCACTTGCCATTATTTGTACCTACTTTTCAGGCCTCTGCTGGTAAAAATATCCAGCCTCCTTGAATAGTTTCGAAAGTTCAGAGCACCTCAATCAGGAAAGACAGTGGGACATTCTTCCTCCATGAAGCACTGAGGACAGGATACGGTTTTAATGATTGGCTCTGCTTGTACAGAGGTGAGCTAGCCTGCCCCTTGGAGGTGGTCACTAAGTGGAAAACAAATCTAATTAGAAGTTTTCATCGTTTTATTTGAGGCCTGAGAATTGGGTTTTCTCTGGTCTCAAAAAGAATTCTGACAAGGTAGTAAACATATTTCTTTTCTATTACATAGTAACTGCTTTTTTTTGCCATTTTGATAAATTAAATGAAAAATTGGGGGGAGAATAATGGTCTAGACTAGCATTTCTGGCTAGATATCATTAAATAATTAATTCATCAGTTCAAGTGCTACTCACTGAGTATCTAGCATGTTTCCAGTAATGCTCTTGAGTCTGGAGAATGCCACAGAAAAGCAGGAAGGCAGGAGAGCTGTGACTGGGGGAGGGCTGACTGTGAGGTCAGAGGTAAATTAGGCAGTTTACAGTGGGTGACGATGAGGAAGGATCCACAGCGCCGAGGAAACAGATCCCTAAAGCACTGGCTATGCATAAGGCAGATACAGAAAGGTGATACAATATTGGGTAGTAAAAAGGAACAAGTTTTCATTAAAACATCAAATGGGCTTTTCAGGGAGATGCAGGGTACCACGGTGGGTAGCCATCCCTCACTCTGCCTATTAGAGAGTCTTCCTGCTCACTAACCAAGGTGAATCTTGAAGCTACAAGAATACCCATGTTCACAATAATAGCCTTATCACCTCCATTCTTTTGTCTTTAAATGACAAAGTGTACATATTTATGGCATCCAGGGTGAGGCTTTATATGTATATTCATTGAGAAATGATTATGACAGCCCAGTTAACTGCCATACCTATCACCTCACATGACTATTATTTTTGGAGGATGAGAACATTTCAGATCTCTGCACTATTTAATACATTGTTATCAGCTGTTGACACCAGGCTGTGCGGTACTTGTACAATGTGTGCATCCCAAACCTTGGACAAACATCTTATTTTCTGCCCACCTCAGGCCTCCAGGTGCCACTATCTCACTCTCCACTTTGTAAGATAAACTTGGGTCCTCCACATACGTGAGATCACGTAGCGTCTGGCTGTCTGTGTTTAACTTATTCACTTCGCGTGCTCTCTCCCCTTTTCCTCTGTTGCTTCAGTTGGCATGATTGGCATCTTTTAAAGGGCTGAATGTAATTCCATCCTTTTCATCTATTCATTGGCTGATCCACAGTATAATTTATCTCATATCTTGTTGATGATGAGCAGTGCTTCAATAGACATGGACATGCAAACATTTCTTTGCCATATTGATTGCATCTCCTGTGGCCCCTATCCAGTAGAGGGGCTGGGTTATATAACAGGTCTCTGTGCAGTTTGTGAGGACATATCATAATGACTTATGACATGGATGTACAATTGGAATTCTCACAAACACAAAGATTCCCTTTTTTCTACATTCCTCCTGACACATTTTATATCTTTTGCCTGTTTTTTTTTTTTTTTTTTTTTTTTTTTTTTTTTTTTTTTTTTTTTTTTTATTGGTAGTGGTCCTCCTAACAGACATGATAGCATCTTGTCGTGGTTCTGATGTGTTTCTCAGATCATTAGCAACATGAGGTTTTCTCAGATAGTTGTTTGCCATCTTTATTTATTCTTTGACAAAGTGTCCTTGAAGATCTTTTTTCTATTTTTTAGTCAGGTTTTCTTGCTATTAACTTAGAGGAATTCTTTATAATTTTGGTACATTAACCCTTCTGTAGGCTGTCTCCTTACTCTTCTGCTTATTTCCTTTGTTACATAAAAAAGTTTAGTTTGATAGAATTTATTTGTCTGTTTTCGCTTTTATCACCTGTGCTTTGAGAGGGGTCCATCACTGGTCTATGACCCTGGTTATCGAGATTTTTCTCCATTTTTTAAGGCAGTCCTGTACTAACAGGTCTTTAATTCACGTGGAATTAATTTTTGTGTATAGTATAAATGAAGGGTCCAATTTCATCCCATGTGTAGGTATTCAATTTTCCCAAAACCATTTCTCTTTTTAAAAGATTTGTATGCTTTTATTCTTTGTTTATGAGTGTTTGCCTGTGTGTTTGTATGTGCACAACATGTATCTAGGCCAGAGGAGGGCACTGGATGCCCTGGAACTGGAGCTTCAGAGGGTTGTGAGCTCTATTCCGTGTGTCTGTCTGTGTCATGGCAGACTGTAGTGCTTTGATTCCTGTCGCTCATAGTCCATACACAGCAGGTTAGCATTGTGCCTTCCTAATGGATCTTCCTTGGCGACAGAGATTTGATCACTCAGTGTCTATTTGTAACTTCACGTGAAGGTTAGAATTGTTTTTTGTATTGCTGTAAAAAAATTTCACTGGGGGGGGGTTTCTTCATTTTGTGCAATAAAGATATTCTAATATTCTTTCTTTGCATACATATATATTTCTGTTTTATTTGTCTAATTTATTTCATCAATGTTTTATAGTTTTCAATATATAGATCTTTTGCATTCTTAAATTTACTCTTCAGTATTTTACTTTTTTGTAAATAAGACTGTTTCCTTGATTTCTCTTTTGGATCCTTCATTGTTAGTGAACACAACTGCCACTGATATTTGTATTTTGATTTTGCATTCTGCAACTTAACTGATCTTGATTTGGGGTTTTGACAATGTTTTATAGATTCCTTAAAGTTCTATATCATAGATTTTTGTCATATTACAGTACAGAAAGGGATATTTATTTTCAAATTTGGATGGGTTTTATTTTTATTTCTTGTTCTGGTTAGGGTTTTAGTACTGTTTTGATCAGAAGTAAGAGTGGGCATTCTTACTCTTGATCTAAGAGGAAACACTTTTAGCTTTTTAACCACTGACATTGTAATCTGTGGACTTGTCCTATATAATCTTTGTTATGCTGAACTACACTTCTTTTGTGTCTGATTTGTTGAGGTTTTTATCATGAAAAAAATTACTTCTTGCGTAAGAATAGATTGACACTAGTCCTGAGATATTTAGCAAAAAGAAGCATAGACTATGGGACTCCTCCCCAGCTCCCTACAGAAGAAAAACAAAGCCTGAGATGAATAACCCCAAAGGAATTAGAGTTAATTTGAAAAGACATGAGAACTTCACACAAACAAATGTGGAATCTGACCTAGTAAGCAGGCATTTGAACAGCATGCTGAGAGAACACAGGGACAGGAGGGCAGGAAACTCAGCAGGCAGGCCATTAAAGTACGAGATGGAAAACTCTAGCAACCTCAGTAAGTGAACAAGGCACAGATGCAAAGAAGAAAGATAAGGCTGCCATAAACTTCATCAAAAACCAACCAGCCAACCAACCAACCAACGCAGTCAGTATCTAAAACTGAGGCTAAGTCATTGTGACCTTTAATAACAGGTGAAGATGAATCATGACATTTGTCATTGAAACTAAAATGCTGCATTAGTATTCAAGAATCAGAGGCCATAGCATTAGGATCTCAGAGAAGGAGGAATACCTACATCATGCCCAAGGTCTCGGCAAATAATGTCACCCATAAGACTTTAGGAACATAACAAGGTTCACTGGTGATGAACATGTGGAATGAACTTGTTCATTCATAAAGAAATTACAAATGCTTCTGCCATTATAACTGCTACTAGCCTTGGTCACAAAAGGGTGAAGCCAGACTTGACATAAACAGGAGAAAAGGGGAAAGTCGGGTGAAGGGAAGAGGTTTTGTTCATTCATAGCTCCAAAGAGAGAGTCCAGAGAAATGGTCTGGAATTGTTTCAAGAAGAAATAGAGGTTGAAGCCTGAGGTTCTGAGGTGATTGGAGTGAGGAACTGAGAACAGTGGTGTAGCTATGTTGGGAAGCAGAGGCTAGAGAAGGTGGGAGGCAGTGTAGATGAGTTCTCATTCATCACTTACAGCAGAAAGTTGTAATAATCAGTAAAGATGTTACAACATGAAATGGCAATTACTCCTATTAAGAGGCTTGAGAATAACTTCCACCATGTGACAGGAGAAAGATCACAGATGAGGATGGATGAACCAATAACTGATGTTTTTCATTATAAATCTATGATGCTAAACTGTTGGTCTATGTATATGTGGATTTTATATCTAGAGGAAGTTGCTGAACCATATTTCCTTCCAGTCTATAAAGAAGAGTACAAATACCCTACAAGGGCACAGACATCTTTTCTGTACCACGATACATATTCTTTACTAATTTAGGTTTTTGAAGTTGGAGGGGAAACCCCTGTAAGGTGAGATAGAAAGGAAAACTCTACCTCAGTTCTTTAGTTTACTTTTCAACCTATTTTTGTTATTGTAACATATAAGAAAATTTGCCATCTTAATCATCTTTGATGAAAGATGCACTCAATGCACTCACAATAGCACTAATGAGTTCCATTTTCTTCCTTGTTTTGATTCCTAACAAACAGCTTGTACCTATTCAACAACTCCCTATTCTCCCCCAAACAGCCTCTGATACCTTCTATCCATTCTCCCTCTACAAATTTAGCTATTTAGCTCAGTCACATGAATCATAATATCCTTTTGTGGCTGATTTCTTTCACTTGTCTTCATGCTATTTTTCAACAGTTTGCTGAAGCCCCTTTAGGCCAAAGGCAAGATTTCAAAAGGCATAGAATGAGAGTTGGAGTATTTATTCCATAAAAAACCTTGGTAGTACCAGGAAAAAGTAAGGAAAAGTGGCTGCTGGATACTCTAGATCCTGGGGCTCTTATGTCAAAGTTTTCTTGTTGCAGCAAGAAAACATGCTTTTGTTAGAGAAGGAAGCTGTATAGAATCTGATGATTTCCATATTTTTCTGACGAAAGACCCCCAACACAATAAGGTATTGGAAACCACACTTCAAAATGCTCCCAAAATAACCTGTATGTTTATTACTTCTTTCATTATCCAAGTGGCTGCTGTATGCACAATTTAACAAATTGTCTAAATCTTACCCTTTACCACACAGAGATGAAGACATTTTGGTTTTGCCCATAGAATTACTGTCTTTATCTATATGCTGGCAATTTTCTTTCATGCTCTGCGCTTCCTTACAGAATAGTGAACATCTCCATATGTGTTTGTAAAGGAATGTCTGTGCACGTGGTAATATGAGTTACAACCTCCCTAAAGAGATTAAACCATCTCTTTTTATTTGTATTGATTTTCCTTTGTCAACTAAAATTAGTTTCAAGGGTATAGCAATTTGTAGGCAAACTCAGGACAGGATAGATAGCAGGCAGATTATTTTCCATGCTTTCCTAAACAGCTGTCACTCTTGACAGATACCCAAGGATGCAGTTATGCAAGGGGATGCTAAAGCCTCAGCATTTCATTAAAAGCAAACTGCTGATGCTGACTACTGAGCAGACCCCAGAGCACAGGAAACACCAATATACTTGCAAGAATGCCCCCGAGAGCTCAAGTGCCATGCCACTCAGATTGATTTACCTTTTGCAAGCACGCTACAGGGAGAATTGTAAATTTCTCAGAGGTGACCATTCCTAAGAGGAAACTGAGATTATAACAAAAATGGCAACACGATCTCTTCAGTGAGACCTCTGGGTTCATAAGCTAATGACATGAAGGATATATATAGGGAGTGGTTTTATTCAAGGCAAATTCAAACATATTTTTATCAGGTCTTTGAGAATTTCATACAATACATTTTGATCATATTCATCCTCAGCTCCTTCCCTTAACTCATTCTGGATCTGCCTCCAACTCACTATTCTTCATAGATTTCATGTCCTCTTTTTTAATTTTTTAAAAGAACTTACCAATTCTAGTTTGTGCTGCCCATGTATTCCTGGGTATGGGGATATTCACTGGAGTTGGCCTTCCAGGAGCCACAGTCTCAAAGAAAACTGGCTCTCAGAAAGAGAGAAAGAAAACAGAAACCATTAACTGTCCATGTTTGAGTCAGGGGTGTGGGTTCCTAAATACCTTGTCACAACAAGGAGAATCGTTAAGAGAAATGAGCTGTCTAGAACTGGTGAAGTGTCACCAATAATGACACCATACAAAGAATTTTGCTGTTAAGTTGTTTTAAAGAGGAAGAAAATATCCACTAATGTCAATACCATCGGAAAGATAAGAACAAAGATGTTAACAGGCCTTTTGAGGTGTGGGGAAAGAGACTGAATTTCTACCAGGCATCTGAATTATAACGGTCAGGTCGCTTTTGGAAAGATGAGGTGCTGGAAATAGGAAGTAGTGGCTGAGAGTTGGGGGGAGGCCCCGAAATATAAACACGCTCAGAATGGCTTGACTAATGCATGAATTATAGGACTGGGTTCTCAAGGGAGCCCGCTAGAATTGCTCCTGTCAAATAGCATCTGTCAGTTAGTATTTATGACTGAAGGGTGAACAAGACATTACTAACAAAAGGGATCAGTGTAGTATCATGTGGGTCTAGGTAGAGGAAACTATGCAAACTGCTGGTGGAAAAACATGTCATCAGTGGCCAGCTGTGGACTCCACAAATTACAAGGATGTCCTGCCTGAGAAGACATGCTCATTGGTGGAACAGTGGCAAGACTGTCTTGGGGGTAACCAGCTGCTTTCTGATTTGAGACTGGAGGGAATCAGTCTGGTACTGTAAAACTGACCAGGAACCCGTGGCTGGGAGGTCATAGGCCTTAAGTGAGACACTGTTGGTTTGCTAAAAGGCACAGTGTCAGCCTGCCAACAACTTTTAAGATTCATGCTATATCTGGTGCCCAACGTTCGTGTTACGAATTCATGAAAAAGCTGTTTGCCTATGGCCTTGTGAGCCCCAGCTCAGGCCCAAGCTACACTCAGCCGGTGGTGGTGGCACACGCCGGTAGGATTTGCTGAAGGAGACAGAGGCAGGAAGATCCCGAGTTTGAGGCCGGCCTAGGAGGCTTGGGAGAAGCTTTGGCCCGGACTGAACCACAAACAGTGGTGGGACCATGGAAGCAGTGGCTACTGCTCCACGTTGCCAGCTCCTTCTCATCATGTTGGTGACTGCGGTGATGCTGCTACCTGGGACCAAGGGTTTACTGCTGCTGGTTCAGAGAAGAATTGCCAGCACCATCGTGTTACAAGAAAGCATTGGCAAAGGTCAGTTTGGAAAAGTTTGGCAAGACAAATGGTGGGGAAAAATTGCTGTGAAGATTTTCTGTTCTAGGGAAGAATGTTCATGGTTCCGAGAGACAGACATTTATCAGACTATGATTGCTCCAAACCACAGAGGAGGCAAAAAAAAAAAAAAAAAAAAAAGTCTGCAGGAAACCATGACCATGCCTAACAGTGACTTTGAAATCTTCAAAAAGATGACAGGATCCTACAATGATGATTCCACATGGACTATGATAAAACCATTAAGCCGATTAACACCATGGAAAAATCGACTTTGGACTACAAACTGGTCAGAACAATTTCGAGAGGACTAGTTGAGATGATCCAGCCTGAGAGACTACTCAAACAAGGACTTGAAACAAGCCCTGAACTTTCCTATTATCCAGAGACTGGACAAACGATACAGGACTTGATGATTAACCCAAAAATTTTCTTTTCAAGAGTCCCTAAATATATCTTCACCCCTAGAAAGCAAAAAGAAAAAGAGAATATAGATATGAGATAGATCATCGAATCTACTCTGAAAAAAAAGATAAAGAAATAATAGGATAAATAGGTGGATCACTGAATCTACACTGAAGAAAAAGGGGAAGATATAAAAATGACAAAAGGTAGACTAATGAATCTATTATGAAAAAAATATGGATATGATAAGATAAAAAGGGAGATTATGGAATCTACTTTTAAAAAGGAACTACTTGTTTTAAATAAGATAAGTAATGAAAATTTTTTGGTCTGAGTTTATCAGATGTTACTGGACTCGACATTGTTAATATATATAATGGAGGTTTTATCTGAATCTGTCAAATGTTAATGGACTAGATATCATTAATGTAATTTTTGGCTGTATATATTGTATATACTTATTAGATAGTTTTTCTTGTATTAGTTATAAGCTTTTTTAATTTTAGACAAAAAGAGAGGAAATGTGGTGGTATTGTGTTCCCCAAAATATTGTGTACTCTAATAAATTTATCTGGGGTCAGAGAACAGACAGCCACTAGATACAAAGGCTAGAAAATGGTGGCACTCACACCTTTAATCCTAGCATTCCAGAGATAGATATCCCTCTGGATCTCTGTGAGTTCAAGGCCACATTGGAAATAGCCAAGCATGGTGACACGCCTTTAATCCCAGAAAGCCAGCCTTTAATCCCAGGGAGTGGTGGTAGAAAGCAAAAAGATATATAAGGCGTGAGGACCAGAAACTAGAAGATTTTGGCTGGTTAAGCATTCAAGCTTTGAAGCATCAGTTCAGCTGAGACCCATTCTGGATGAGGACTCAGAGGCCTCCAGTCTGAGGAGACAAGACCAGCTGAGGATCCGGCGAGGTGAGATAGCTGTGGCTTGTTCTGTCTCTCTGATCTACCAGCATGGACCCCAATAACTCGCCTCGGGTTTGATTTTATTAATAAGAACTTTTAAGGTTCCTGCAACAGTCACCCTTTGATTAGTGCTACTCTTAGCTCTTCATCAGAGAAACATAATTCTGTATGGGTGCTAGTTAATGCAGAGACACACAACTGGTCAAAGTGCAGAGAATAAATGATGGTAGAGTGCTCAACCCTAAACACAACACCCACTTCCAAGGCTCAGCGGACATCTGGAAGAGGGGGCAGAAAGGTTGGGAAGGGTGGCTAAGACACATTGTCTTCTGGCACAGCAATTGCATGTAGGAACTGTGATTTCCTGTAGAAGACTGGGCCTACGACCCTATACATTTAATCATGGGTAGGGAAGGGATTCATGAAGCTCCACCTCTCACTGAGGGACTGTGTGCAGCTAATAGTTTTGGGGAAGTTAGTAGGTTTTACTTCGGTGGTGTGGTCACTGGTGAGTTGCCTATGTAAACAAAATCCACACCTTCTCCTGCAAGCAGCCATAATTAAGCTTGGTGAGTAAAAAAGCAGAAGATATCAAAGAAGGAAGAAGCTTGTTGGGGGGGGGGGAGGTAAAAGGGTCCAGAGGTGAGAAGGAGAGGATAACGGGAAGGAAAAGTGACTAATAATAGAGTATATACATTATGAAATTGTCAAACAATAATTTTGGTGATGAGTTAGAGAACAACAAAGGGTAGGTTCCACTTAACGGTGCCTTAAATTGGAAGAAAATCCAGGAGAGGAAGCATTATATGCATCCTGCACCTGCCTAAGTCAACCATGGCTTCCCTGTTCCTTTCTCTACCAGTAACCCCACTGAGGTGGTTCCCCTAGCTCACCGCACAAGCTAGACCTGGCGGTACCTGCTGTTCACCCTCATCAGATGCAGTAACAATTTTAAAGATGCTGGAAAGCTAGTAGAATGAGAAATGAGGAAAAGCTGACATTGTCATTGTTCTCTCTCAAAGCATGTCTTACTACTCACTTAGTAAAGGGAGGACAAGTAAAGGGAGGACTAGTAAAGGGAGGACTAGTAGAGGGAGGACTAGTAAAGGGAGGACTAGTAGAGGGAGGACTAGTAAAGGGAGGCACAAATTCACACAAAAGCCACTTGCCTGAGGCTTTGCCGCTGCCGACACAGGCCAGAGCTACATGCCTGGGCTGGAGCCCCTACCCTGCTGGCTAAGTTTTAGTTGCAGCCTCTCTGCAGCAAACGCCATAGGTTTTTGGGCTCCAAAACCCACAGGAGTTAGCAGCTTTCCCACGTTTTTCCTGTGCAAGACAGCTGACTCCACTGACGCAAGTCAAAGCCCTGGTTCAGGCTCAGGCCCAGGCCCAGGCCCAGGCCCAGGCCCAGGCCCAGGCTCAGGCTCAGGCTCAGGCTCCAAACATGTCAAAATTAGCCGCTTTTGCATGTTCCCCCATGCAGACAGCTGGATTTTTCGCTTTTTTCCTCTGCCATTGGGTTTTGGCTTTCTTTAGCACCCCTCCCCCCCCTCCGGCTGCTGCCACACCATCTTCTGAATCATCATCGTCAGCAGACTTGGTGAGTCAATTGGGATTTCTTCTTTTCTTTTTTCTTTTTTCTTTTTCTCCTCGAGGCAGGGTTTCTCTGTGTAGCTTTGCGCCTTTCCTGGAACTTACTTGGTAGCCCAGGCTGGCCTTGAACTCATAAAGATCTGGCTGGCTCTGCCTCCCGAGTGCTGGGATTAAAGGCGTGCACCACCACTGCCACCACCCGGTGGGATTTCTTAAAGGGAGAAATTAGTTAAAAGAGAGGTTTTTTCCCCCCACATTAAAAAAAAATGGGAAACATTATTACAATGGAAGGAGTTTGGTCTCTGATAATACACAAGATGGTCTGAAAACAGAACAATTAAATGAGCGGATCTTAGATGGGATTGACATAATGTCAATTATAAACATTATCAGTTTGAGCATTCTTATTTTATCATTTAAAAAGTTGGTTGATATGAGTGCCAAGATACAAGTCTTAGAAAAACTTAGTAAAACTGTTGGCAGCAGACGCTGCACAGGCCTTGTGCACAGCCTGTTTGCTTGCCCTAAGTTGCCCTAAGGTGCCCTTTTGTTCTTCCTCCTTTCCTGTGGTCAGTAAGTCACAGGAAGTTTACGATATAGCTATTGCTGGAACATTGTTTCAAGAGTCAGCTCTCTGCTTGTGGTTTTCCTGTTTGGCTGAGCTGCTGGGACACAGATGGGAACCTGAGGACCGTACCCTGACCCCATGGAGAGTAGGAAGTAGCAGGGTATATAAGGCTGATGGATAGTCAATAAAGGGCTCTCTTTGAATGACGAATCACTGTGTGTCCTGAGTGCTGCTTAACCTCGACGTCCCTAGCCAGTTCTGGGTCCCAGGCCGTGCAGGTCGCGTCATAAAACAGATCATAAAGATATTTAGACCCAGGCAGGAATTTAAAGAAGAACGAATTTCATCATCGCATTATACAGTTACAGAGAAACAGCCTAAGGCTTTCAAACAGCCAACTTTAATTTATCCAGTAACCTTACAAGAAGTGCCAAATGATAGATATCCCCAAGACTGTGTAAGAGATGAATGGACTCCTATGCAAATGTTAAATGTGAGGAGATTCAAAGAAGCAATAGTCTTATATGGTATGCATTCACCTTTTTGTGAAGCAGATGTTAAACTTTTGGTCAACTTGTAATAGAATTATCCCTCAAGACTGGAGTTACAGCAGTCTTAGAGGCTGGACTCCAATTACAATGGAAGATCTGGTGGAAGGACGAGGCTAAGACCTTTGAACAATGGAGTATGGCTAGAGGTATTGAAATTTTCCAAGAACAACTTCTTGGGGAGGGTGATTATGCTGATATACAAAGATGTTCTTTATATGATGACCACACCCTGGCTTTGTGCTGCATGGCAGCCTTAAATGCTTGGGACAGAATTGAAGTAGGAAAGAAAACTGAGTTATTTACTGAAGTTTTAAAGGGCCAAAAAGAAACCTTCATGATTTCTTACAAAGATTGACTTCAGCAGTAAATAGAATGATATCAAATTCAGAAGCTAGACAAATAATAATTGAATCTCTGGCTTTTGAAAATGCTAATGTACAATGCAAAAGGGTTATTAGGCTGTTAAAGGCAAGATCAGCATCCTTGGAGGAATGGATCTGAGATACAATCAATATTGAATCTCATGATCATGATGATGCTTGGATAGGAGAGGTGATTTCAAGAGATTTGAAGAAAAATTGTAAAGTCATGTTTCAACTGTGGTAAACAAGGTCACCTAAAAAGGGACTGTGAATAGGGCATTCCTAGAAACAATGTTTTTTCAAGGAATAATCCCAACAGAACACCCCTCCCTAATGGATTATGCAGAAGGTATGGCAAAGGCAGACATTGAACTAACAAATGTAGATCAACAAGGTACAGACAAGGTAATCCATTGTTTTCACCATCAGGAAACACCCTGAGGGGGCTCTTGCAGGCCCCCATGTCAAATTTGGTTCAGTCCTTTCCTGCCATCGTGGAAGAAACTCCTTCCCAGAGCAATTAAAGAACCTAATGCCTATTGTAAAAAAACCACACTGCTCTGGATGATAGAACAGCTATGGAAGAGAGAACAAAAATTTAGGAGAAATCATAAAGCGAATTTACAGAAAGGGGTAATAAAGATTCCCAGAAATAGATTATATAATGCTATATTAACTTTAAATTTTCTCAGTGCTAATGGGAAAGGAATGACAGCTGTGGAGAGACATTGGATAATAGAAAAAAACTACAGAATTAAATCTGTATACTTTACAGTCTGTATACTTTAAAGATGTGCTGACCTCAGAATGGAAACCAAGATATGTGTTATGTTGGGGATGAGGTTTTGCTTTTGTTTCCACAGGAGAAAAAAAAACCACCAAAATTTTATACCATCAAAATTGTTAAAGGTTCCATTTGAACAAGAGAGACCTCTTAATTAGAAGAGGTGATAGTCCATCAACCAGCATGACTATTCAATTTAAACTAACTTATACCACTAACAAATGCTTTTTATTTGATCAGATCTAACTTGCCAAAAAGGAACCTCCCCAAAGTTAGAATTGGGGAAGGGTTTTGTTTTTGTCTTTCAAGAGAATGAAGGCTAAAGAATCTGAAGAACAGGCTGGAGAGATGGCTCAGCCGTTAAAGGCTAGGCTCACAACCAAAAAAAATTATAAGAATCTGAAGAACACTGGACAAACGAGACATCTGAAGAAAAAGGCCAAATCATCTAGAAAAAAAATGTCCCATTAAAAAAGATTTTCTGCAGTGAACCATGACCATGCCTAACAGCAACCTCTGAAGTCTCCAAAAAGATGATGGGACCTTATAATGATGATTCCATCAGGATGATGATAATGCAATTAAGCTGACAAACACCACCCAAAAGATTGGCTTTGGACTACAAACTACTCAGGGCAATTTCAAGATGGCTAGCTGAGATGATCCAGCCTCACAGTACACTCTAGCCAGGACTTGAGACAAGCCCCACACTTTCCCATTACACAGAGACTGGACAACATATGATACAGCTACCTCTCCCAGGACTTGACAATTAAGCCAAAATTTTTCTTTTCAGGATCCCCTAAAGGTGTCTTCATCCCCAGACAGCAGGAAGTAAATTTGAGAACACGACACCCACATTCCCAAGAGGTGGGGTGGGTAGCTTTTGGTTGTTCACATGAGTGATGGATATTTTCCATTGTATTGGTGGTTGATTACAAGTTGTTATTGGTAATGGTCAGGAAAAAAGCAAAACAAAGGAGATTAGATTAAGAGTTCTTGTTTGAAAAAAAAAACAAAAAGAAAAAAAGAAGATATAGATATAATAAGATAAAAGGCAGATTATTGAATCTACTCTGAAAAAAAGGGAGAATGTGGATATGACAAAATAAAAACATAGATTATTGAATCTACTTTTAAAATAGCAACTACCAGTTTTAAATATTTTACATTGGATTGGATTTTTATATACTGTATACAAATTATATATATTGATACAAAGTTGAGATTTTTTTTTGGAGCATACTGTACATATATTTCTACTCTTGTTCAAGGTATTGTACCTATACAGCTAATTTAACAATGTAATGCAAATTGCTAGTCCTTGAAAGTTATTATTACAAACTATGTAGGATAATAAAGAAATGTAGGCTAGTAGTTAGTGATTACAATGGAACTTGTCAGGCTAGATATGTTTTCAAAGTCAAACAGAGATATTTTAGATAGATAGGTCATCTTCAAACCCTTCAAAGATCTACAGAATATGGAATTTAAGATGTTTTAATAACATTGATTCTTTTTTTTTTAATGACAGTGAGGCATGTCTGCTCCTGGCAGCACCAGTCTACTTCAGAGAAGATGATGGGCATTGAAGAAAACTCCATATCAAGTTTACTTTCTTGGTGACAAGTTAGCTACTGGGCAAGAAAATGCCCTGACCCTGACTGCTGACAATATGTTGTCCAAATGGGACAAGCAGGACATAAAAGAAAGAATTGCCAAACTTTGCCAAGACAAAGTAGGACAGCCCTTCAGAAAATCCTGCTTCACAGATAAGTCTATCAGATATGCTAGGCCTGTAGGCCAAAGATGAATGCCCCAACATTGCAGAGGAACCTTGGGTAACTGCTTAGGCAGCTAGCTGTTTCTGTCATTTCTCATATTTTTTTGGAAGTTGCTTGTTTGTACTTCCTGCTTACTCAGAAAGTGAATTAGTTACAACACTTTGGACTCACAAAAATATGATAAATAATCAGTATTTTCTCTGAATTTGTCAAATGTTAATGGACTGGACATTGTTAATGTAATTCTCTACTGCATATATTGTATATAGTTATTGTACTTATTGTAGATAGTTTTTCTTATACTAGTTATAACTTTTATTATTTTAGATAAAAAAAGGAGAAATGTGATATTTTGTTTGTTCAGTAACAAATAAAATTTGCCCAAAGATCAGAGAACAGAGCCAGCCACTAGATTAAACATACAGGCCAGGCAGTGGTGGCACACACCTTTAATCCTAGCACTCAGGAGGCAGAGGCAGAGATCTGTCTGAATCTCTGTGAGTTCAAGGCCACCCTAGACTATACAACATTAATCCAGTCTAAAAGAAACAGAGCCAGGCAGTGGTGGTACACACCTTTAATCCCAGTACTTGAGATCTCATGCCTTTGCAACCAGTATTTAGGAAGTAAACATTCTTTTTTTTTGTTTTTGTTTTTTTGTTTTTTTGTTTTTTGAGACAGGGTTTCTCTGTGTAGCTTTGCGCCTTCTCTGGAACTCACTCTGTAGCCCAGGCTGGCCTCGAACTCACAGAGATCTGCCTGCCTCTGCCTCCCGAGTGCTGGGACTAAAGGTGTTTACCACCACCACCCAGGCGCATACATGCCTTTAATCCTAGCACTAGGAAGGTTGAGATAGGAAGTGAAATGGCTGGGCAGAGAAAGGTATATAAGGTGTGAGGAGATAGGAACTAGAGAGCCTTTTGCCTGAGGACTCAGAGGTATTCAATCAGAGGATTTGTGGGGTTGGCGAGGTGAGAAGTGGCTGTGGCTTGTTCCTTTGTCTCTCTGATCTTTCAGCATTTACCCCAATATCTGGCTCCAGGTTTTTATTATTAGACTATTGAGGATTCGTGCAACAGTATGTTTAATAAATATGCAGAATCTAGACATGCTTTCCAACTTCATAGTAGGAACATTGGTCCTAGCCACTATTGCTTCATACCTGGGTGGCTGTACCAGCCTTATGATCTATCTGTACACATGTGAACTTGAGCCCTACAACACCTCAATATCTGTGTAAAACCCTTTAACAGCCCTTACTTGACTCAGCAAGAGAACCTTAATATGCCCTACCTGTAACATGAATCTTAAAAGTTCTTATTAATAAAATCAAACCTGGAGCCAAGTATTGGGGTGAATTCTGGAAGGTCAGAGAAGCAGAGCAAGCCACAGCTAACCTCACCTGGCTAACTTCTCAGATGGTCTTGTTTCCTCAGACTGGAAGCTTCTGTGTCCTCATCCCAATGGCTCTCAGCTGAACTGCTGCTCAAAAGCCTGAAGCTTAACCAGCTAAAAGCTTAACCAGCCAAATGCTTCTAGTTTCTGGTCCTCACACCTTATATATCTTTCTGCCTTCTACCATCACTCCCTGGGATTAAAGGCTTGCTTTCTGGGATTAAAGGTGTGAGTCACCATGCCTGGCTGTTTCCTTGAACAGATGGATTTCTGCCTCTGGAATGCTAGGATTAAAGGCGTGTGCTACCACTGCCTATCCTAAGTATCTAGTGGCTTTTCTGTTCTCTGACTCCAGATAAGTTTTTTAGGGTACACAATATTTTGGGGAACACAATACCACCACACATACCAGTGTACACTATGTGACACTACAACTCTTGGGTCTTGCCTCCTATTCTTCTTTCCCATCTTGATACTTCTCCAGCCACATTGCCCATTTAGCCGTTCATTGGGAAGACCTACTATGTTCTGTCCTCGGTACCTTTGCTCCCTCTGTTACTTCTTTCTGTCACTTTTCCCCAAAATGGCCCTATGGCTCATATTTTTCACTTCTTTGTGCTGTGGAACAGTCTTTTTGTACACTGTGAATATTTGTTGCTTTTATTGGTTTAATAAAGGGCCAAATGACCAATAGCTAGGTAGGTAGAGGTTAGGTGGGACTTGGGGACAAAAAGAAAGCTGGGAATAAAGAAGAGCTGAGTCATCAGCCAGATGCAAAGAAAGCAGGAGATAAAGGTACCAGCATGTGGTAAAAGCATAGATAAGAAATATGGGTTAATTTAAAATGTAAGAGCTAGTTAGTAACAAGTATAAGCTATCGGGTGAGCATTTACAATGCATAATAAGTCTCTGTGTGGTTTTTCGGGGAGTCAGTGGTCCCATCAAAAAACTCCACCTATATCTTCGTGTCTTTGCTTCTTCAGAGGACCTCCCACCCCCACCCATTCAGGGGTATCCTATTTCATTCCCACCTCCATTCTTTCCGCTGTTTTATTATTTTTCATTGCATTAATCACCATTTGTTAAATTTTTCTTGTTGTATTTATTGTCTATTTACTTGGGAACAAGGAGGTCTGTATCCTTTTGTATGTATTCCTTATGCCTAAAACCTAGAGTAGTAGCTGGCATATGGTAAGGCTTCATACATGTTTTAGGAGTGGTTGAATGAATGGATGTCATTCACATCCTACTACTAGGACAAGAACCTGGCCTTGCTAGAATGTGTGCTTTTGACTCAGACTTTATCTGAGGTCTTTAAGTAGATCATCCTGCCCTGAACCCACAAATATTTTTCTTCTATCCCACACCACATTGAAGTAGATTCCTGAGCCCCAGTTTTATGAAGTGGGGGCTGTCTCCTTTTACCTGCACTCTTGGAGGCTCCCTGCTGTGTGCCTGGTAGCCACTTTTCTGAAAATGACATCATTTATTTCTTCTTTATGGATAAATGAATCTCCATTGTTTTTAACTCATTCACATGTTGATTAATGCTTAGACTGGTTTCATAACTTGTGAACCCAGCTACAGTAAATGTGAATGCACAGCTATCTCTTATGTGTTGTTTTAAGATTCCTTTAGTCTACTTAGCCGTGAGTGGTGTAGCCAGATCATGTGCTAGTTCTTTTAGTGTTCTGAGGACCTTCTGTAGTGATTTCTCATGGTGGCTACAGTAGTTTGTGTTCCCACCAACTATACGCAGCTACATGTAAATGAATGTAAGTAGATCTTCTCTCTCACCCTGTACAACAACAACAACAACAACAACAAAGAAATCAATTAAAAATGCCTTTCTGTAAGACCCAGAACTCTGAAACTAGAGAGGAAATGACTGGGCCAAGAGCCAGCCTACAGATGGGAGTAAGCTTTACCACTTACTCATTGGAAAGAGAGTTTGTATGTAGCATATATAAAGAACTCAATAAACTGAGCATCCAAATTCAAAGTTCCCAATCAGGTAATGGGCAGAAAACAAAAAACAAAACCCAAACTGAACACATAGCTCTCAAAAGATGAAGTACAAATGACCCACAAATATTTCTTTAAAAATCCAACATCTTTATCCACCAGGAAAATGAAGAGCAGAGCTATATTGAGATTTCATCATATCCCACTTAGAATGACTATCATTAGGCAAACCAAAATTAACAAAAGCTTCCAAGGATGAGATGCACGGAATAACCCCTGAATACTCAACGGTTTCCTGCAAGGACCTACCTAGAACTAGTCTCTCCTCTAAGCCATAAAGCCTTCTTCATTGAGCATCTCAGGAATATTGTCATTTATTTTAGAGAGCGACCTTCTTATTTTGCATATAGTGAGGCTCAATCCAGGAACTGGTCTTATCCCATTGGATATACATGCTTTCAGATTGCCTAGTATGTTCTGTAAGATGGTATTTCATACTTCATTTGCTCCTGCATAAATCATAGAGTATAACAGAGCTTAACTTGGATAGAGAGGAACCCAGACTTTTTAATGTAAGCCCAATGTTATAGGGCCAACAAAGAAGGCAGGGAATTCTGATAGATCAGTCATTTAGTCATGACAACACAAATGGCCATCACCATGTTACCATTCATGATTTAACTAATGTGTTCCTGGGAATTTGGGTTGCATGATATCATTTAGTTCTGTGCTAATTCCAACGGCAGATCTCATTCACTGGAATGTAGAAACAAACAACAAACAGACCAACAAAACCCTCAGGTGCCCAGAAATAAAGGAATCCAAAGCATGAAGCCATAGACAGCAGGGCAAGATCTCAACTTTCCTCCTTGAGATTGGAAAGCTTAGAATCTAGGCTTACTCTTTCCCTACTGAGTAATTCCTGAGGTCTTAAGTGACTCATTGCTGAGGGACACATCTAGCTGTGGAGGTTCCCTGCCTCCTGACTGCCACTGGATTCAGTTACCTCCTGTACTAAATGCCCTCACCATTTAGGGGCGAACTGTATATGTTCATATTAGATTTCATTTCTCCATTACAACTTTTTTTTTTTTTTTTTAAAGAGCGCCTTCAGCTGAAGGAAATGACCAGGAAGTTAGTCCCCTGGAGTACCCACTGAGGTAGCATGGAGTTGCCACTGTCCTCGTTGGCAGATCTATTCTGTGTCTCCAGTAAGGGTGCAAATTATTTTGACAAGAAATACTCTGTTTTGAAGTCTGTTCAAAGCTCTGTTTCAGGCTTACTTAGCAAGGTGCAATTTTTCTTTCTATTTCTTCAGTGTTCAAATGACCCCTGTAATTGGGAGACATTGAAGTCACAAAGTGAACTGAAGTGGAGAAGATAAAAGGTCACCATCTTGGAAAACAGTGAGAATCTCTCCTCTTTGGTACTGCCATCATCCCACACTTGGTAACTTTGAAAGGTTCTGACTGTCACCCTGCAGCAGTTTCCCTATAATTCAGAAAAAGCCCCCAGGCTCTAGCTACCCAACTGGGGGTCATTAAAATGCTTGAGTGAACTTCTTCCTTCCTGTCTGCTGACTAGGGATGTCATTGGACTGAAGGGAGAGAGAAACTTATGTAGGACCGGTGTCTGAGTCAGACATCAAAATGAAGCAGGAATATCTCCAAGGCCAGACCTCAAGCCGCTGCGGTGATTTCAAATGGACATCAGCATCCCCACTTGTTTTTCTGTGTTAATATAGCTTTTCTTCTGCCTTTACTATTTCTATGGAGAATACATTTGTCTTATATTTGTGGTTTTTATATCTTACAGTGCAACCCAGAGAGGTCCAAATCCCTCAATTAGGAATTAAACCAGATTTCTAATCCTTTAAGCTAGAACACTTTGCAAAGGTTTTTGTTTTGTTTTCTAAAATGGAAACAAGAGAGGAAAATGACAGAGTCTAACATCCTTAATTCCGCAAACATCTTACAACAAGGTTTTCTTTCATCCAAGTACCTCACTGTTTTCAAATCCCAAAGGTTGTGGAGCTTTAGTTCCAACAGACAGGTTCACTAATGTCAGGACAACGATGTAGTTAGTTATGTGATTTCATCTTCTCTTGTGAACTTACTAGCTCATACATTCTGCTTTTTGAAGATAATGGTGTGAAACTAAAAACATTTTTCATTTACTAAATGGATTTTACTTAAAATATGTACCCCATTAATTTTCCCAATGATGTATAGGTCATATCATTAATTACTGACTGCCATGGGATATCTTGATTTAGTGATGAACTAATTATATCAGAGTTTTTTGGTGTGTATGTGTGTGTGTGTATGTGTGAATGGGTGTGGTGTGTACACACGTGTATGTAGCATGAATCTTAAAAGTTCTTATTAATAAAATCAAACCTGAGGCCAGTTATTGGAGTGAACACTGGAAGATCAGAGAGACAGAACAAGCCACAGCTAACCTCACCTGGCCAACTTCTCAGCTGATCATGTTTCCTCAGAATGGAAGTCTCTGTGTCCTCTTATCCGAATGGCTCTCAGCTGAACTGCTGCCAGAAGCCTGAAAACGTAACCAGCCAAATGCTTAACCAGGCCAAATGCTTCTAGTTTCTGGTCCTCACGCCTTATATACCTTTCTGCCTTCTACCACCACTCCCTGGGATTAAAGGCTCGCTTTCAGGGATTAAAGGCATGTGTCACCATGCCTGGCCCTTTCCAATGTGGCCTTGAACTCACAAAGATCCCTTAAGAGGGATTTCTACCTCTGGAGTGCTAGGATTAAAGGTGTGAGTGCCACCATTTTCTATCCTTTGTATCTAGTGGCTGTTCTGTCTCTGACCCCAGATAAGTTTATTAAGGTGCACAATATTTTGGGGAACACAATACCACCACACGTATATGTGAGGGTGTGCATGCCCATACTTGCAGGGAGGCCAGAGGAGCAGACTGAACATCCACCTTAGATCCTTGACACGGGGTCTTTCACTGAACTTAGAACTAAGGCAGCATGCAGCAACCCCCAGCACTCCTGTCTCTGCCCCGACTGGGGTGACAGACACATGTGGCCACACCCATCTTTTCATGTCTAAGGGTCTAGGGATTGAAACTCCTCCTGTCTGCATGCCAGGCACTCCCGTCCTCTGAGCCATCTCTCCACCCTCACACCTCAGACATAGGTTGTTATTTCTAAGGAGTTACTCTTCAGCCTCTTTAAGTCAACGCCAACTTCTCTTCCTGGTTATGCTGGAAGATAGAGAAAAGCAGTTTGGACAATGGGAATTAGAATTTAGTCAGCATATTCTCAAGTCTACTTTGTACTGTAAAACTGATGGAGCAAGGTAGCTCAGTAAAACAAATTACAACTGTCAGCATCCCATTTTCTGGCTAAAATTGAAATGACTAACACATTTCAAAGAGAAGTCTATTCCAAGGTAATAAAAATAAATCTCCTCTCGAAAGAATAGGAACATTAAGCTTTGTATGCTTGCTGGAACTGTGGGTTGAGTAGGCATGACTAGACCAGGGATCATAAACTCAGAGGTCGTCAGGGCCAGGTCAGGAATAATAATTTAGAATTGTGAGGACGGAGGTGGACACGGGGGCTTCTTATGTACTCAGGAAGGTGCAACTGCTCCTCAGCTCCTAAGAGTTGCTATCATTTGGAAATGCAGACCTGGCCTTGTCAGAGTGATTATCTCTTTTTTTTTGTTTTGTTTTTTTTTTGTTTTTTTATTATTATTATTATTATTATTATTATTATTTTACAACACCATTCAGTTCAACATAATAGCCACAGAATCCCCTGTTCTCCCCCTCTCGCCCACCCCTCCCCCCAGCCCACCCCCCATTCCCACCTCCTCCAGATCAAAGTCTCCCCCGAGGACCGGGGTTGACCTGGTAGACTCAGTCCAGGCAGGTCCATTCCCCCCTCCCAGACCGAGCCAAGTGTCCCTGCATAAGTCCCAGGATTCAAACAGCCAACTCATGCAACGAGCCCAGGACCTGGCACCAATGCACAGCTGCCTCCCAAACAGATCAAGCCAACTGACTGTCTCACCCGTTCAGGTGGCCTGATCCAGTTGGGGGCCCCTCAGCCTTTGGTTCATAGATCCTGTGCTTCCATTCATTTGGTTATTTATCCCGGTGCTTTATCCAACCTTGGCTTCAACAATTCTCGCTCATATAAATCCTCTTCTTACTCACTAATTAGACTCCCAGTGCTCCACCAGGGGTCCAGCCGTGGATGTCTGCCTTCAGATTCCTCAGTCCTTGGATGGGGTTTATGGCACCACTATTTGGGTGTCTGGCCATTCCATCACCAGAGTAGGTCAGTTCCTGCCGTCTCGCGACCATTGCCAGCAGTCTTTTGAGGGGGTATCTTTGTGGATCTCCGTGGGCCTCCCTAGCTCTCTGCTTCCTCCCCTTCTCACCTTCTCATGTGGTCTTCATTTACCATGGTCTCCTATTCCTTGTTCTGCCCTTCAACTGAAGAATGGATAAATAAATTGTGGCACATATACACAATGGAATACTACTCAGCAGAGAAAAACAACGACATCACACGGTTTGCAGGCAAATGGATGGATCTAGAAAAAATCATCCTGAGTGAGGTAACCCAGACTCAGAAAGACAAATATGGTATGTACTCACTCATAGGAAGATGCTAGATGTGGAACAAGGATGACTAGACTGCTACTCACATCACCAGTGAGGCTACCTGGAAAACGGGACCCCAAAAAAGACACGGAGAAATGGACAAGATCCACATGAATAGCCTGGTCATGAGTGGGAACAATGAAGGGCGACAGTCGAGGGAAAGAGTGGGAGATCCTAGCTGGATCAAGAAAACAGAGTGATTATCTCTTAAGAGAAGCTGCAAGCCAGGTGTGTATGAGGAAGGGCCTCTGCCATTGGCCTAGACTTTCCCAGGTGATGTTTCATTTTATTTTAGACACTGTATCTGCATCTCAAATAGCTGTAGCCAGGAGAAAAATTGTGCTAGGTTTTGGTTATAGGAGTCAGCAATGCAGATGTTCTGTTGGGAGCTGATGGAAAGGGATAACATGGTGTCCATTTTAGGGCTTCTGGTGCAAGGCAAACTCTTTACAAAAGAATCTAACACAAGTACCAGTGAACATAATCGTATAATTAAATAGTATACAAACCAACTAACCACTAATGGCTAATCTCTGATTAACATGTAGAATGGCTTGCATAATGCAGGACAACATCCAGTGATCTACCTTTCATTTCCTGGCAAAATGTCACTGTAATTAATAACCGTTTTGGGGTTGCAATAACCTTGAATCATCATGGACACTGAAGACATGCTGACAGATTTTCACCTTTGATTTGCTACTTTGGGACTCAAAGTCTCTTGGTTGCAAAAGATTAGATTTCTGTTTTGCTTTTGATTCCCCTGTAGTGGGACAGACCCATTTCCCAAATATCTACACTGAAGCCAAAGCTCATAGAAATTCAATAAAATTCATTAGCACGCGTTTCTCATTAACCTCCTCTACATTTTCTGAATTCCTAACTAACACAGCCTTAATCAAGATTAAGCCCAAACATGTGGGTTGCTGACAGATAAATTTCCAAGGCTCCTGCTATCGTTTTGGCCAGTGAACTGTGTTCTTTGGTTTTCAGGTCCAGGCTGTGATTTTAGTGCAATTCTGTCATTTTTATGCCCTGGTGAGTCTAGACAACTCTGAGACGCTTGTCTAACCCATTACAGTTAGACTATTTTCTCTCCTCCTCCATGATTACCCACACTTGAAGATGCAGGTGTATGAGTATGTGTGTGCGTGTGCGTGTGCATACATGTGATACATACATTTAACTATGAAATTTAAAAAAAAATGAGGAATGCACATTGTATTTACCCTCCCCAAACACTTTTAACACATAAGAAGCAGGCAACAAGTGAATGAATTCTCAAACTTACCTTTCTGATTTTTAGCAAATTATGTTCTATCTCTACCTGGCTTTAAAGCACATTTAACACTGCTTAATTTAGAAGAAGTGGGTTTCTTCGAAGTGTGCAAGATCCAAATTATTATGAGAAAGAAAAATGAGCTGTGATGATGGATAGTTTGGTTCCCCACATGGGTTCTGCTCTACACAACGACAACATGCATGCTTACCTCTACACACATACATCTATGCAACAGTATTAATTTCATAAACATTTTCTGAAAATTCATAACATTGAATAAGACAAAAATACCGAAGCCCAAATCCCTAGTTCTAACCTAACTTGTCAGTCTCTGTGATTAGGTACGGGGACGAACAGCAGTGGACCAGGCCTCTCCCACACACATTATGTTCATCATGTTAGTACACTATGGGTTCCTGCTTTGGAATTGTCATTTAAGTATGGAATAGCTTAAGAACTCAGAAGATTTTGTTTACTCTTTCTAGAATTGAAGGTAACACCATTTTGAACACTGTTAGGAGGTTCCTGAACATGTGAAGAATGAATGCTCATGATTGCCTCAGAGATGTTAATAATGAGAAGAAACCACAGTTACTTCAAACATAGCCAAGAATATGCTTAGAGATTCGTCAGTCAATAATTCATCTTATCCAAAAAAATGGCCTAACAGGAACATTTGTGCTACAGCATTCATATCATTTAGCTTTATATATGAATTGGATTTATGGAATATATGAAACATATATTCAAGCTTCTAAGGATGGAGCCAGAGGACAAAAGCAGTATGCATAACACAACCTTGTATTGTCAAGAAGAAGGGCTTCAGTGGAGTTACGGTGGTTTGACTTGTAATCAGATGAGGATCTGTTTGGATCAGAAGTCTTCTCCGAGGAAATCTGGATTCAGACCCAGAACCTGACGGTGCCTGCCTGCTTGTGTTAACCTGTTACCCATGTTTATCATGTTATATACAGTCAGAAGGATCTGGATCTGCAATTCACACCTCAGGGACTGTGTCTTTGCCGGGAAGTAACCATTTAAATTTACTGGTTGGAGGATATAATTAGGACCATGTTACTCAGAATTTGGCAAAGAAGCCTTGACTTTAATGAGCACTAATAATTCTATATAGGTCTTTTGTCCATTCTATAGGGAACAACATTTCTTAAAATCATTTTAATCAACATGTAATAACTATAGATACTGGCATGCTACAGTCCATTTTAGTGTGTAATTTTGATGCATGTTAGTGTATCCATCATCTCAAACATCTGTCATTTCTGTGTGGTGAGAACACTCAAAACCCTGTACTTTAGCTATTTTGAAATATACAGTACATTATTGTTAACTGCGATTACTCTGACACCACTACTCATTCCTTTTATCTCTGTATTTTTCCTGTCAATCACCAACCTCTATACCCCTTCCCTTTCCCAGTAACTGGCAACCACCATTCTCTCTGCTTCTATGAAATCAATTACTTAGCTTCCACATTTAGGTGAAAGCATGGACTATTCATCTTCCTGTGCTGACTTAGTTTCCCCAACATTACATCATTCACGTACTAGCAGAGAAAGGGTTGCTCTGTCCATGACATGGAGCCACTGAGCTTGCTGAAAAATAACTTATTAGCTTACTGTCCTCAGAAAGCATCTCAGATCCACCCTTGAAACTCTTTCTCAAACAACACTGGAAAGTTCCAGCTAGGTTTTTTTTAATATGGGTCAAGCTTTGGAAGGTATAGTATTCCTTGCAATTTGGGCCTTTACATTTTCTTCCTGGTGCAATCACTGCAAGAGGATGAGGCAAAGCAATGAGAAAAGGAAGCAAACAAAACAAAACAAAAATAAAAACAAAAAGGCAGAGTCCGGAACCCAGGTCTTTGAGGAGCACAGACTATATTTGGGGCCAGATAGTCCCTGAACAGGTTATTCTATTTTCTCAGTCCCTGGACAGGCCAGTCTAACTTCTCAGATAGTCCCTGGACAGCTCAGTCTAACTTCTCAGATAGTCCCTGGACAGCTCAGTCTAACTTCTTAGATAGTCCCTGGACAGCTCAGTCTAACTTCTCAGCATCATGAACAAGGTGGTGCCTTGGATTTTTTTTTCCAGTATGCTAGAAATTGCTCTGTAAAATGACTGTTGGGACTTACAGATGAATGGCTAATAAATGTCCCCTACAAAATATCAAAATTTGTGATAATTTCCATTTAAATAAACATGTCTTCTGTATTGTACAATAAACTGAGTTTAGGTCATTCGATAGAATTTAAATTCCAGATAGTCAAAAGAATAGAGTACTTTACCTTAGAGGTCCTCTGTCTATGAAGATGACCTCTTAGACCCAGAGAGCCATTTTCGAAAACATATTCCCAGAGAAGCTCTCGTAGTCTCCCTGAACTCGTGTCTTAGTGTATAATTAATGGTTAGTGTCAAGGACTCTGGCCATCAAGGGCGCCATTATGGCTTTGGTCACCACCATTATTTATTCCATAGTGAGTCACATTCCACTTAGGTTTAGAGTTAAGTCATTTTCTCTGAGAAGGTAAATGACCTCTTCCTGGGTCCTCCTGGGACATTAATTATCTAGCCAAAGTTATCTATAAGAGTTAAAATCTAATTATTTACAAAATAAGGTTTCTGAAAAGGAACACTGTGTTCAAAAGCCATGGAGATCAAGAGACCGTGGCAGTTGAATCTATGCCCTCTCTGTGTGCATCTGTGTGCCTGGATCACTCCCACGTGCCTGCCATGCCTCTTCCCATTTCCCTGTGGTTCTTCATTTGCTCTCTGAACTACTTCTTCTGATCTGCTCTTCCTTTCTCGGACCCAGTCTTTGCTACTATCCAGAAACTACATGCAGAATTCACATCCTTCCTCTCTGTCAAGGGGCTCTCCCCATTGGCTAAGAATGATCAAAACTGGGTTCAAATCCCAGCTTCACTTCTTAGTAATCTTGTGGCATTTTATAAGGTTTTGTTTTGTCTTAATTGGTTTTTAGAAGCTGTAGTTCTTGAGTAAATCTAAAATGTAATTAAATGTAATTTCATTATGCTTCCAGAGACTTAGAAAATCAAGAACAAGAATGATTTTCTGATGAACTTTTAAAGCTGCTCCAAGTTTCAGTTTCCTCACCCATAAAACATAATTAATATGAAGGTGTCTGATGGTTATTATAAAGATTAACTCAGATAAATAATTCTGTACTAAGAATGTGTCTGACAGATAAGCACGTGATATAACATTGCTTAAAAAACATCCCATGGTTTTTATTGAGTTTTAAAAACTTTATTTATGAGTATTTTTCTAATGCTCTACTCACATTTTGTTACTGTCCCCTCGGCTATGGCTCTCAGCTCTTATGTGACATTGGTATCACACAAGTGGCTTTGGCACAGTGACAGAGCCCTGGATTAGGAATTGTGTGGTGTGGGATGGAGTTCAGACCCTGTCACGTATTAGCTAGACTCTAATTAGGTCAGGAGCTTGAACTTTCTGAGCCTGATTTTACTCATAGCAGGAAGGTCATTCAGAAAGATGTCTTAATCCATGCTACGTCCTGTTGTAAATTCCTTATATGTATTGGACTCATTCAGTATCCTTTGCAAACACTTTCCGAGGAAGCTGCTCTTATCTCTTCTGTGGAGATGGGGACCTTGTGGCTTGGAAAGGAAGAGCTGCTTGCATGGTAGAGGCAGGACTGAAAGCTTGGCATGTGCCTGTGACCACCACTCCTGGAAAGGCTTTCTGTTCTCTTATGTGGCCTATGAAGGGCATGGCTGCTCCTGCCTGTTGGGCTCTGTGGGGCTGTTTTCTGTCTGTTTCATTTCCCTGTGAGAGTGTAAACTTCCTCAGAGGATAGGGCATGCTTCTGGGTTTGATCTCTCCTTTTGTCCTAGTACCAAGCACGGCAGTGAATTACAATTTGCATTTAACAAATTTCCTGTTGACTTAAATGTGTGCTCTTTAGCTTTCTCTCCTGAGGGCTCTCTCGCCTGTTAAGTGAGTGCTAGGCAGTGATGACTGAGTGTGGTCACCATTGTGATCCTAATAATAACAGTAATGTCAAAGGCTGCTGTACACGTACTGCAGGCATTGCATGTGGATTTTCTCATTCAGGAGTTGGCAACCCTTAGGAATTGGAAGAAGGAGGAGGAGGAGGAGGAGGAGGAGGAGAAGAAAAAGAAGAAGAAGAAGAAGAAGAAGAAGGAGAAGGAGAAGGAGAAGGAGAAGGAGAAGGAGAAGGAGAAGGAGAAGGAGAAGGAGAAGGAGAAGGAGAAGGAGAAGGAGAAGGAGAAGGAGAAGGAGAAGGAGAAGGAGAAGGAGAAGGAGAAGGAGAAGGAGAAGGAGAAGGAGAAGGAGAAGGAGAAGGAGAAGAAGAAGAAGAAGAAGAAGAAGAAGAAGAAGAAGAAGAAGAAGAAGAAGAAGAAGAAGAAACTGAATTACAGATTGCACTTAACCTGTCTTGTAATAGATGGGGAAACTGAGGACCAGGACAAATGGGTAACTGTCTTAATGTTTCAGAACAAATGAGAGGTGATACTTAGATACTGCTGTCTGAAATTGCTATTGCCGTTGAGAGGCCCCTCCACCCTGCCCAATCAAAGGTAGACACGGGATGAGCACTATCAATATTTCTAAACCACCTTCTAATTTGTCATTTTATAATAATTCACTGCAAAAACTATTTTTGAAAGCGTGCTTTTAGTTTGTGGTACATGCCATCCTTTTTAGCCATCTTAAGCGTACTGTTTAAGTTCACTAAAACACACACAGCTATCACCACTATTCGTCTTCAGAACCTGTCTATCATCCCACACTGAAAATCTACACTCATTTCACATTAACTTCCCATTCTCCCTTCATCCCAGGATGTAAATATGTTTTCTTCCGAGACATGAACAAGGCCATTTGAACTCTGGAGGGCCGTCTGACTGAGAACTTTGGTCACAGAGGCCCCTGAGACGTCGTCTAGCTGTGAATATCTGACTCACCATGGTCTCAGCCTTGAGACTTTCTTAGCCTTTTACTTCCTATCTGACAGCAGCAGGACTGGGGCGGAGAGGGCTTTGGGGACAGGCTGCTTATCCTATCTGCATCAGGCTTTAAAGATTTTTCCTGTCTTTACAGCTTGTTCAGTTTCCTCCGTTGTAGCTGCATCCCCGTGGCGCGGGCCCAGAATTTATGAGTCATCGGCCTTATTTACTTCAGAGAGAGTTACAATGGCGAAAGGAAATGGCCGAATTTATTTATTTGACATGGATCTACTGACTCTCAGGGTGAGGAAGGAGGATCTTTTATCTTCTAGGCAGAAAACGACAGTGTCCCGGTAATGGATAGAGCTGAAATGAAGCATCCAGGCTATAAATACTAGGCTTTATCCATTTGTATACATAAAGAGCACACAGAGGGCAACCAGCAGCCCTGGACCTCTGTTCTTGCTGCCCCTTCCTAGGTATTCCCGACTGTAGGTAGTGGGAAACTGTTCATCCGTTTAGTCCAGTTCGTGAGACAGACACAGATTTCGGACCAAATCTCACAGACGGTCATCACTGCATTCCACTCCTTTTGCTCTCCCTTCAATGCCCGTCATCCTTGACATGCACATTCCCCATTTTCCTCCCCTCTGGCATACGTGTCTTCTTTCACACACACTAGAAATCCCATGTCCTTCCTGTCCAGCTTTAATGAATACCTTCTTTCACTTCCCCAGATGCCTTCAGACGATTTATGCTTCTATGCAGCCTTCCTTGACAATCAAAAATGAGTTGCTAGTGGTTTCATTAACTTCTTTCGTGTTGGCCTTTATTGATACACAGCTCTAAACTTGTTTCATTTAAAACAACATTTGCTTAGTGACAATCGGTGACTAAGAGCACCTTAGAGCCTCCAGCTTCTCCTTGGAGCAGAGATCAAGGGGCAGATATGGGGCCTTCCAGAAGCAGAGACTGATGTTGCTAAGTTTAGAACATCACATGAAGAGAATAAAGTAGTTTTGTTTTAAGTTATTCATTTCCCACGGTTTAAAATTGGGATCCAAATCAGACAACAGTTGGATGTTACGGCTTGAGTTAGACGTAAGGTCTACTATAGTCCAATGCATTGCACTTTGTATCGCAGAGAAGCATTAAGAACCGAACTGTAGTTTCCATCAGTAACTCACACGTTTTTCCTTACTATTGACTTAGCTATCTGACTCTTGTTACTGTATGTCCTCTGTTTGAGACATATGGACCATGTTCTTCTTATGGTGCATAGGATGATGGCAGTCATTTTATATGCAAATGAGGTGGAGAGATAAAGATTAGACTCACGTCTAGGACAACTGTTGGCATATTCATGGTGGTGGGAAAAAAGAGTTAGTTTTAGAGTTTTCAGATGAGGACTACCTTTCCACCCATGTTCCCTTTGGCTCCAAGACAACAGGCAGGCAGCTTGGTGACTTTAGGGGTTTTTAATTATCTCCATAGTTTTTAAAAGTTGCCCCCTGAAATATAGCTTGCTAGTCTAAAGTATTCAGAGATGCTATCAACTGAATTAGAGTATGCTAGGTACTATAACAAAAGTGCTTTTGTTCTCCAGCAATTCCGATTTTTTTTTAAAATCAAGATATATACCCTTTATTTGCATAAGTTTGCAAAACAAACAATGAAAATATAGAAACAAATGAAAATTATTGCCCACAAGAGTGTGGAATACACAGGCTAGAAAGAAAAGAGAGATGGAAAGATTAGGGTCATCTAGTTACATAATTTGTCTTTGAAATTATGTGAATATTTTATAAAATCAAACAACAAAGCCAAATAAAAAATGTAAAGCTCCAGAGTGAAGCATGAAATGAAAGAAATATAAATGGTTACTGATTTTGTGACAGTGGTTTGAATGGCCGTGGCTCAGAAGTGATACAAAGGACTTTCCTGATTGGCCAGTGGCTTTCAGTGTTGGTTTAGGGAACCAGATCAACTGCCTTCTGAAGTTCTGTTATCTTTAAAATATAGCCCCAGGGTAATTGTGTTCAGCTCCATCAACTTGGGTTAAAAAAGAGGGTAGAGCATATGGCTATTTTTTTGAATGGACTTTCCCTGAGCTCCTGACTATCACTTCAGCTCCTGAAGACACATGGTCACAGGCAGAGGAAGAAAGGTTGGATCTGAGAGACAGATGGCCCACGTCTGCTGCCTCAGGGTAGAATATAACACAACCATTTCTTCTGATTTTATAAAATCCCTGCTAATAGACTTGTAGGACTTAAACTTCTTTATGACAAAACACATATGACTCAAAATTAGATGACAGAGATAGACTTTAAGAAGATACTTCATGACTCTGTTGACTCATATTGCAATAAACAGTCAGCCAAAAATGTTGAATTCTTCTTAAAAGAAACACTAAATATGCTGACTAGTTTTGTTAACTTGACACAAGCTATAGTCATCTAAGAGGGAACCTTGACTGAGAAAATGCCTCCATTAGATCCGGCTGTGGCCAGTCTGGACAACACTTTCTTAATTAGTGATTGATGGGAGGGAAAGCAGGCTGAGCAAGCCACAAGGAGGAAGCCAGCAAACAGCATTCCTCCATGGCCTCTTCAGCTGCTATCTCAGGGTCCTACCCTGCTTGAGTTCCTGTCCTGATTTTCTTCAGTGATGGGCTATGATGTGGAAGTATAAGATGAATAAATTCTTTTCTCCCCAACTTGGCTTTGGTCATGGTGTTTCATCACAGCAATAGGAACTCTTACTAGGACACTAAATCAGATCCTCTGGTCATTCATAAAATCATTGTTATACTTTAAGCCATGGAATAACAAAACCAGACCTTCAGGGGACAGTGCAATCCTAGCTACTTAGGAGACTGAGTCAGGAGGAGAACAAGCTTGCTGTGGATATCACTCTGTATAAATAAAACACTGATTGGCCAGTGGCCAGGCAGGAATAGGCGTGACAAGGAGAGAGGAGAACTCTGGGAAGTGGAAGGCTGAGTGGGAGAGACACTGCCAGCCGCCACCATGACAAACAGCATGTGAAGACGCCGATAAGCCACGAGCCACGTGGCAAGGTATAGATTTATAGAAATGGATTAATTTAAGATATAAGAACTAGATAGCTAGAAGCCTGAGCCATTAGGCCTAACAGTTTAAACAATATAAGTCTCTGTGTTTACTTGGTTGGGTCTGAGCAGCTGTGGGACTGACAGGTGACAGAGATTTGTCCTGACTGTGGGCCAGGCAGGAAAACTCTAGCTACACAAGCTCAAAGCTTTCATGGGCTACAAAACAAGGTCAAGGTTAGATAGACAAGTTTGTGACCACCTTACCCCCATCTTGTAGGAAAGGGCTGGGAATACAGTTCTGAGGTAGAAGGGTTGCCTAGCATGCACAAGGTCCTATTTTCATTTACTAGCACGGTAAAGGAACAAACAAAACCTTCTCTTAAAGCTGGGATGTATATTTCTATACTATTTTAGGCTCATTATTCTAAATCTTTCACACTTTTACCTATTTTGTTACAGAGCTTTTTTGGTAGTCACACATCTAGTTACAATTTCTCCTTTTCTCTTTGGCAGAGACATTATATGTGAGAAAAGGTACAACATGTATTATATAATAAGTTGGTGTTGTGTGTTGTATATTTTCTGTATTTATAGTTTTGAGGGTCATGTTAGAACCTTCATGTGCACTGATCTTTTCAATATTCACACAATAATCTAACTAAGTAGGGTCATCACCTTCCCTGTAAAGATGAAGGAACTGAGAGCTATATGGGGTGAATTATTTGCTAATATACATAATCTGAGGGCTGGGAACTATCAGATTCATCTGAGTGTGTCTCACTTCAAAGCTGAATTATACATTGTTCTTTTAAGCCATTAAGTTTACATAGGCAATATTGTTTATAAAAGACTGAAATAGAGAGAGGGCACACATGGTGGATGGAGAGGGAAGAGTCACTAAACTCTAAATAAAGGCAAGATTAGGGGAACAGCTGGAAGCACAGAGGGCAGCAGGGGTTATTCACATACTGCATTGTCTCTGAGGACAAACAACTCTTCTGGTAAACAAGGATGCTCTGAGCTTTGTCAGACAAGTGATAAAATGAAGGCCTCAGGGTGTAGGGAATCAGACCTAACTTGAAGTCACTGTCACTGTGATGACCAAGTGGCCAAACCTGCTTAAGACATTCATTGTTTGATTTGTCTTTCCCCTGATGCACACTGTCCTTGTCCTGTTGGAGGAGAAATTAATATTCATGACTGAATTTAGGAAACACTCACAGGGAAGCCGTCAAAGCGCCACGGCCACGTGGAAAGGTTGGGGATACAGCTCAGTTGGGAGAGTGCTTGCCTAACATGCCTAAGTCCTAGTTTGATCCCTAGCAGCGTATAAGACTGGATGTAGTGACCCGGGTTCCTGATCCCTGCACACTCAGGAAGTAAAGGCAGGAGGATCAGAATTTCAAGGTCATTATCAGCTCCACAAGGAGTTCAAGGCCATCCTGGGACATGCAAGACTCTGCCTCAAAATACTAACAGAAAGGAACTCAAGGATGACTCCCAGACAACCTGCTGGTTTCTAGGACCATGTCTTACCCTCCTGGGAGGTAAAGGAACTATAATGAACTATGGAGGTCATGTATACAGACTAATGACTGCATCTGTTTTAAAATCATTCAGGCAATTGTAGCAAACAAGGAAAAATATCACCACCAACATCACACACACATAGTTTATCTTTCCTTATTGTAGTGAATTACTTAAGGTCTATTGATTTCTTTCCATAGCCAAATACACTGTTTTCCCAAATTGATTGGGAAGCATCAATACTGTTCCACTTAAGGGTTGTTGCACTTCCCCCAAAATATTGACTTATTTGTTGGTGTGTATTTAACAACAACAACAACAAAAAAAAACCTTCACATTTATGTTACTGACATCCATATGAGGGGAGAGGAATGTGGAAAGAGAAATAGATTTGAGAAATTTCAAAAATTTCAAAACACAGATCATTTACACATAATTCACCCACAGAAATTATGATACTATCTAATACTATGGATTATATTTTAAATTTTCATTGACCTTATATACATCAATATTTGTAGCTTTAATGAATCATTTTCTTCTAATTCTTGGTAAAAAGCATTGGATTAGCATATCATGAGTCTCTGGATTTAGGAACAGATACAAGGATTTGTGTGTCTCAGAATCATCAATGGACTTTTTGGGTATAAGCTGTAGTTGGAAATAGCACACAGGATTGATATCACTCTAGTTATTAATAACAACATCAAAAATACATTAAGTGCATTAGAAAGGCTTTGCAATCTGCAACTGGGAAAGGGAAATGAAGAATCAAATTGGAGAAGGTTTACAAATAATTTATCAGGCAATCCTGGTAAGAAGACTAGCAGTCGAAAATATTCCAAACATCCTAAGTCTGGCAAGGACTTTAAGCACATATTATTCTTTGAAAATGCAGGTACTGTTTTCCCAGTTTACAGTGGGTTCTGGTATTGGTAGTTCTTTCCAAAACTTGTATAGAAACTTTAGTGGCATCATAACTTGAAATGCAAGAAGACCCTCTGAGGCCACAAGACTATGGGGCTCTACTCTTGTGAATGCACTGATGTGAATAGTGAGTGCCTAATAAAAACCTGAATTCAACTACTTTAGTTTTTTTTCTTTCTTTTCATACTTATTATCCTTCAGGCATGTTATGCTGTAGTGTGGAAATCCTAGTCAGATTCTAAACCAATATCTGCATCATATTCTTAGGCCTGCTAACCCTCTAAACCGGGCCAGATAAACTTGCACTGTGTATCTATTATCTATTCTGTAGTATTATGTTTTAGCAGATGACCATGGACGAAGAAGTGGGGGTGTTACCCAAATTGCTTAGGATTACATTGATATTAAGGTATCACACTTGCCTGGCATAGTGGCTCACACCTTTAATTCTCATTTGAATTCAAGGCTAGCATGTTCTACATAGTGAGTTCCAGGTTAGCCATGGCTACATAGTGAGAAACTGTCTTTAAAAATGTGAATCTAGAAGGACTGACCATATTCTTGCTGTATTGTCCTATGGTTCTTCAGAGAAACAAAACCAACCAAGTAGATTAAATATAGTTATAGCCATGGGTGATACAGATATGGACGATGCAGGTAGACACACACACACACACACACTCATATCTATATATAGAGAGAGTCAGAGACCGGGAGGGATAGACAGACACAGCAGGATATTTCCAGGGCTTATCTTGCACAATTAGTGAAGTCAAGAAGTCCCACCTCTACTATCAGCAGGTGAGACAGCCAGGAGAGCCTGCGTGGGATAATTCAGTTGTAGTCTCAGTGTCCAAGAATTGCAGTGGGTCACTGAAATATTCCTTAAAAATCCAAACCAGAAGTTCTGATTCTTGAGGGCAGAAGGAGATGGGTGTCAAGAAGGGAGAGAAATTTTACTTTGTCTCTATCTTCTGTCTTGCCTGGCTACAAGGGATTAGGTGTGTGCACCGATCTTGGTAAGGGGCAATCTTAACACAGACTACCAACTCAAATACTAATCTAGTCCAGAAACATCCTCACAGACACAATACCGAAAGAATGTTTTACCAGTCAAGTAGGCATCTTCTAACCCAGCCAAACTGACACATAAGCTCATCACACTTCTTTAATTTTGGCAAGTGGAGAAAATACTTAGCAAAAATGAGAACATGTGCATATCTGATATTAGCATGCAATGTCCTCTATTTGTGCGGTTAGTTTCTAAGTTCCTTTATATCCATTATTTTATTTGTACCTCACAGCAATACCTATATGACTTACACTCATTTTATTTCTTGCAGGAGAGAATATGGAGGGGTTGTTTTGCCCAACACCAGTGATTCCCTTTGGATGTGTGACTTCTACAATCCTAAAAGGAGAAGCAATTGCCACACCAGGAATTTCTCTTCTAATTACATCATTCAAACCTCTTCATGGTTTTTCTGTTCTAGATACAAAACAGGAAGACAATGCAAGACTCCCAGCAGATTTTTACCATCAGCATCTGGCTAATTCTTAGTCCCAAGCCCCAAAGGCCTTATACAGAAATTCATGGTATCTGGTAACTCAATACTTACTTTATCTTGAGTAGCCACCTTTTAACAATGAAACAGTGATAACCTCAAGATATGAACTTCAAGCTAAATGTGAAAACAATAATTTTATGTTTTTACAGAAGAAGAATGGTGTTCCATTTTATTCTGGGATATGTATGCTCAAAAACTCTCAGTCAGCTAGTTAAGGATGCTGTCAATAGTAAATGAAGGACATGGCATGATGGAGCAAGCAATCTTTCCACTTGTAAATGTGAAGCTCACAGTATGTTAATCTTTCCTAATTCTTTCTTTTTTAAAAAGAATATTGACTTAGTGTGGCTGGAAACATAGCTTGGTTTGTACAGTGCTTGCCTAGAGTGTATGAGGTGCTGGGTTTCATCCCAACACTACATAAACTGGGAGTGTTGACTAATGGGTTCATGGCAGTAATCCCAGGACTGGAGAGGTGGAGGCAGGAGAAGCAGAAGTCCAAGGTCATTACTAACTATGTAGTGAGTTCAAGGCCAGCCTGAAGACTTCATATGGGGAAAGGAGGATCTAGTGAAACCTATTTCAGGGGATGCCATTGAACAAGAAATAAGTATGCACGTGAAGATCTTTGAGAAGTACCTCATACACAGCAGGAACTCAATAAACATGGAGATAGAACAAACATTTTCTAAGTTGTCATAAGGAATTAAAGAACCATGAAACTCCATTAAGAATATTAATGGAAGAGCTATTTAAGTATCTTGTTTGTAGCAATACACATATATAACACAATGGCATATTTTGCTTCTCAAAAAAAAAAAAAAACCATGCCATTTAACTCTTTCCATAACAATAAGAAAATTAAGTCAGGAGGCAGAAGGAGTCTTGGTTACATTTAATTACATCTCTGTGACACTGAGTAAGAGTCACATACATTCTCTGAAATCCTGTATTCTCATCAATAAAGTAAAATGATTGTCCCTTTGTTATCTCCTTTCTATATGGTCATGAAAACACATTTATTTGCAAACTTGAATTTCTTTTCATTCTGGTACTGCATCATGATATACATGGTATGAATATACAGCATTATATTATACATTATATACACATCCTGATATCAATACACAACATTGCTCCCAGGTACCAGTCCAAGGCGTCAGAATCTCAGATGCAGGAGAGGAATGCTTGGTTGACATTTCATGCTAAGGTAAACAAGACCTGCTATTTCGAATCCACTGTTTTTCTCTTTTGAAGCCTCCTGCTGTGACAATCATTCTCATTGAATCTGCTGCATTTGAAAGTGCTGCTGGATGATGACTGGATGGGCTCTGGTGGTATGGCCTTTCAGTGCCAGTTTCTGACACTCCAATTCTCTGCGCGGGCCTGCGCTCCTGAGATGTCCAGGGCAATCTCTCAGTCTCAGAGGCGACAGTCTAGATTGAATTAGCTTTGGTTCTCCCATCACTAATTAGATGGTGCAGCAGGCCTGCCTTGGGGCACAGAGACATTGATTCGGCTTCTGTAATAAGTCTAATGAAGTGCCTTCACCCTGTGCCGGGAAGCCAACACTCTAAAAATGGCCCTGAAATGTAAAGCTTAGGAAACATGGGAACTGGGCGATCAATTCAAGACAAGCACAAATTACATCCATACTTTGAAGGATCCACCTACATTTCCCCAACTCTGGGTGGAAAAGGGACCTTGACAGGGCAGATGATTATCCACCAGACTCTGCAGCAGACTGGAATGGAATTATCCTAGAAGTCAGAATCTATCCTGTATTTCTAAAGCCTGGCGGTGCTGCTGTTGTTCCCTGGCTCTGGACAGCTTCTTAACAACATTCCCCGGTCCTCATTACCATGAAATACGACTTTTATTCATAATTGAATATCACTCATTTGCTGACTATTGTCTCCGTGCAAGGAACTTCCATCGTAAGGTGACAAGCAGACGTAGAGAAATGAAAGAAAATTAATGAAGTGCTATAAAATTCCCCACATAAACTTGTGTTTTATACGGCACTATATATTTTGAGGGCATTTTCATACCTCAGTTCAGGGCCCTGGAACAACAGGCCAAAGGAAAACTATTAGGGAAAGAGAGGGTGCAGATTCACGGCATCTCAGAATTGGAAGGAGTCTAAATTCCATCAACTCTATCATCTTTCACATGGGAAACTTTTTTTTTTTTTTTTTTTGCATGCCCGCTGATTGTTTACCAGTTCCTACAGAAATGTGTTGGATTCAGGGACAGGTCTAAGGCAAGAGGTGGCTTGCCCTTGACTAAAACAGCCTCACCTGACAGGACCTACTTCGTTATACTTCGTCAACTCCAGTAACTCCTTCCACTTACACATTTGTGTTTGCTGATAGGGATCCCATTGTTCTCGGTGTGGAGAGCAGTGGAAGGATGGGGAATGTAGTTCCACCATGCAAATCTCCTCCATGCTAAGGAGTCCATTTCTTTCACCCGGATCATGCTGGGGATTCCCAGTGGGAGCTTGTCTTAAACAAAACAAAACAAAACATTAGTTTCCTGCTCTTTCTAAAGTGTTTTGGGTGCATGACCTTGGAACTGGCTGGGCCTGCTGACTGTCAAGCCCCTAGTGTATGGGAATGAGGAGGGCTGACATGATCTGTTCGACTTTGTTGGATAGTGTCTTAAAATACAGCAATGAACACTACAAAGATCTTGCCAGTGTGGTCCCGGGATACAATGATGTTGCTTTCCTTGCTCTGGGAATTCTATTTTGAATATTTGTATTTAAACCTTCCAGTGTTGCTTATTTTTATTCGTTTGCATTAGCCAGAGCCTTGCTGTGAGGAGTTTATGAACAAAGATAAAGATAAGATCTAGATATTTTCACATGAACTATTGCTGCTCTCTTTTGCTGCTTCTCACTCCTGTATTTACTATTCCACATGAGAATCGGCAGGTATCATTACTGAACATTATCCACAGGTGGAGTCACTCTTTACCTTGCAGGGATAATTTCTTGTTGTTGTTTTGGTTTTTTGAGACAGAGTTTCTCTGTGTAAGAGTCCTGGCTGTCCTGGAACTCACTTTGCAGATCAGGCTGACCTTGAACTCACAGAGATCTGTTTGCCTCTGCCTCCTGAGTGCTGGGATAAAAGGCATGCTCCACCATCCCTGACTACTGGGATAATTTTAAAGCTGTGTTTTGGCTTCATATGTTTAGTCATGTCTCTTGCCTTGCATCCACTTAAAAGCTGGATAAGAATGCCTTTATTTAAGACACTGGTAACAGTTACAATTGGGCTGTAATCTGATAACTCCTAGTAAAGGACTCCCCTGTCACCCCCTCCCCACCAAAAGCCAAGATTCTAAACTGACCTCAAAGTCTCAGAAATCCAGCTATTTGGAGACCCAGAAGAAAAGCACCTGTCCCTATCCCCTGCTACCAGAGATTGCATGCTCCTAACCTCAGGCTCAGACACTCAGTGGTTGCAAAAAGAGCCAACAGACAAAGTAGTCTCAGAAACAGCTTACTTTGTAAAAACATCTTATTTTCCCATTCTGTCCCCAAATGAAACCCCCTCTCCTTTCCCTCTCCTTAGCTACAAAACCACCTGACTTGAAGCATATCGTTTGCATTCTCTCTGCCTCTGCTCATCGTGTGGCTGGGCCCTGTATCCTGATCACAGTAGAGCTGGATCTTGAAGTGCCACCTCTCAGGTTAAATTAAGCCTGCTCTAGCTGTCAATGTCACCGGAATTCTCATCCTTTCTTTCTTTCTACAGGCTGAATTCTTACATCTTATAAACTCCCCCTGTAAAAAAAACATTCGACTTTGAAAATATTTTCTGTATAACAACATTTACTGGAATCCATCTTCTTGTTGTTACTCTAGAAATACAAAGAAAATAATAAAACAAGCTGAGCTTACCCTCCCAGTTGGTAAAATAAGGCGCTGGGTTTCGAACTCAGGACTTTGTGTATGCTAGGCAGCAACTTTTATTGACTGAATTACTTCCCTAGGCAGACTTACTTATTGTGTTTCTCTAAATGGCTTCATTTTTCAGGGTCTCATGTCATCCAGGCTGATGAGTTTAGACTCAATATGTAGCTGAGCATGGCCTCGGACTTCTGATTCTCCTGCCTCCACCTCTTAATGCTGAGATTACAAGCATGTGCCACCAAGCCTGTTTATATTGTGCCACAGACTGGACTGGTGTCTCATGCAGAATTCTAGGCCAGCGTTCCACCCACTGAGCCACACCCCCAGCCTACCTTGCTGCTCTTGAGAGAAGCTCACTGTCCAATGAGATTCTGGATCCCAAGATCATGCAAGGACATCTCCTCCCAGGGCTATACTCCCTCCATTAGACTAATTAGGGGAGCAGAGTCCATGCCTATGAACCTGAGGTGAGTCTGTGTTGCCATCTAATTAGGGATGAGAGAACCACAGCTAATTCAATCTGGTCTGTCACTCTCTAGACTGAGGAATTAACCCAGACATCGTGAGAATGCCAGCTCTGCCTCGGCATTATCAGAAGGGACAGCCGATGTTGCAAGAGTTTTATTCTGTCCTGAGGAGCTTGTTGAGTCAGGGCAGAGTGAACTCCTAAAATGTACACATGGGAAGGAGACAAAGCAAACTCATCAGAAGCAGTGCAAGACAGCAATACCTCAGACTGAGGACATAAACAGTACTGAAAAATACTTCTGTTAATGGGTTGGTACTTCAGAGTTGATCCAATGGCAACCTATAAATCAGCTTATAAATCTAATTTATAAGTTCAAGAATGCCAAAATCCAAAGCAAATAGAAACATTTTATAAGCGTCTATATAAGGAAGCTATGAATAGCACACCTTAAAAATAAATATAATCTATTAAAATAATTGAGCCCCCTTTCAATGTTCAGTGTGACTTTGTATGTCCCACAGGCCCTTCTGCCAACCTACCACACTTATTTAATTCACTGGCATAGCCTTGTCCTTTCCTTGAGTTCTAGCATTCTATGAAAAGACCAGTCAATAAATGTTTATTAGATGACTTTTATGAAGCAGGCTTTGAAAAAAAAAAAAAAACAACCAACCAACCAACCAAACAAACAAACAAAAATCTTGCACTCTAGCATGGATAAACAAAATCAGAGAAATACATCAACAGATAAAATAATTTTGGTTGTTGATAAATGCTGCAAAGAAAATGAAACATGGAAGGCTGAAATTTGATGGCCAACTTTTACCCTGGACAAAAATCAAAGACCTCAAGAGACCACAAACTTTGAAATCGCTAGAGAAGAACACAGTGGGAGTATGACAAGATGTAGGCACAGGCTGTGGCTTTCTGAAGGAGACTTCAATAGCAAGTAGATAATAGCAAGGACCAGCCAAAAGGGGGAGAAAAGATAGATGCTTGTGGATAGAGTTAGTACGGTAAGGGACGTTATATACTTACATACAAATGTCAGAATGCTAGCTCTTATTCTGTAGAATTAAAGGAATACTAAGGGAAATCAACAAACTAAACATAAAAACTTAAGTAACAAAAAAGAAATAATAGTAAACTGCATGTGGGATGTGGAAACATGTGTCTTCATGCTGGACTAATGAGAAGCCATTGCTGTCAGTTCTGAGGGAAGAAATCTGCTTGGCACAGGAAAGGGACTCTTTCATTCTTTTGTACTGATTCCTTTTCTGTTTATGTGCATGCATGTGTGTGTCTGTGAGTATATGTCAAACGTGTGCAGATACCAGAAGAGGACATTGGCATCCTTGAGGCTGGAGTATGGTAGACTGAAACCTTCTATGTAGGGATTGGAATTGAACTTGGGTCCTCTGGAAGTGCTCTTAACTGCGGAGCCATCTCGCTAGTCCGCATGTCTGTCCTTCCTCATACTCAATGACTACCTCAGCCCTTGCTTTTGGTTTGGGAAGCTAATTCACATTATTTGTGGTTTCTTTTGTTCAGGCTTTATGGGTTGAATTCCTGATTTAAGGTCTCCTGTAAAACTCTTATATCCAGCCGCGGGTAAAAATACTTGCTTTGCAGACAAGAGGACTCATCCCCAGTACAAATGTAAAAAAGTTAGGCAGGCCCAGGAGTGTATGTACCCAGCATTAACAGAGCACAGGCAGGCAGATCCTGAGAGCTTGCTGACCACATGGCCTTGCTGAAGCAGTGAGTTTCACCTTCAATGAGGGAACCCATCTCCAAAAATAAGGTGGAGGGCACTAGAGAACGATACAGACGTCCTGCTCTAGTCTGCACTCATGCATGTGGGCTCAGGCACTTCTACACACACACACACACACACACACACACACACACACACACACACACACACACACACTCATACCTTTCTCCTTCAGAGAACAGAGAACCTAGGCCTGATTCCCTAATTTGGTAGTTCTCAACCTTCCTAATGCTGTAACCCTTTAATACAGTTCCTCTTGTAGTGACCCCCAACCATGAAATTATTTTGTTTGCTGCTCCATAACCGTAATTTTGCTACTGTTATAATTGTAATGTGAATATCTCATAAACAAGATGCCCACTATGCCAACCCCTGAAGGGCCGTGACCCACAGGTTGAGAACCACTGCCTCTGGAGTCCTAGAGCTTTTACTGTGTGCTCCCAGAAGGTTGCACATTTCCTTCTCTCAGAGCTCATGGTGCTGGCTAGTCATGTACTGACTGTTAACATCTGACAGCGAGACCTCTGCAGGTAGAATCTGAACCTTCAGCTGACACTTGCAGCATCCTCTATGATGCTGTTGCCTAGACCTAGAGCCGAGGCAGTGATCTCCTAAGTGCTTTCGGCTTCAAGTCTGCCTTTCATTTGGCTGAGTTTTATGCCAGATATTTTAAACCCATTTTTTCTGATGGTATCAATTATCAAGAATGATTTCTTATGACTTTTTATTCTTTCTTTTTTTTTCTTTTTTTACTGTATTCGAAGTCCTGTTACATTTTTCAATTTAAATGTAGTTCAATTCCATTTAAAATTGCTTTGGGCAACTACTCTTGCGGACAATATAAAACTCAGGGATCTTTGTAGAACAAGACTTATATGTTTCCAGTTCACTCCTGGTGGATATTTTGCTCTAGTTTTGCCAATAAAGACTTAGTATTCACATTAAAAAACCCTTAATTTAATATTAATATTTTATTTTCTTTATCGTTTGTTGTATCTATTCTCCAAAGAACCTCATGAGATTTTTTAATCATCCATGATTTTCTAGAAAAATCAACCAATATGAAAAGGGAATTTTAAGCTTGGTGTACAACTTAGAAATATGATATTCATATTTAAATACTGTAGTATGGGCAAAGAAAGAATCCCCATGTTTCTTCCCCAAACTATCTTCTGGCCAAGGAGACTATTTAATAAAATTTCACATACACACTTTTTCTTGTTAAAATATAAGTTCCCTTAGGAAGAATTAGATATTAAACCTTGTTCACACTGGCATTTAAATGGCTAATATCAGATTTTTTTTCTCAAGAAAAAAATGAATAGCTGTAAAGCTCTGTGCTCTGGAAGATGTAGGTAGGGAGTAAGGAAAAAAAAAACCTGCAGAGCAAAGTAGAACACATTAAAGAGAGAGGTGGGACCCTAAACTTTGTCAATTTCACAGTGCCTTTAGGCCGTTTATCTCCCCAGCTGGGAGCCCCAGGTTCAGGACAAGATGCACTGTCCTGTCCTTGATAGTTATTTTCCAGATCCCGCTTTACCAAATCCTTTAATAATCTCCTGATTGTGCAGAATAAAATTCGAGGAAATAAATCCCCTTTCTCTTTCAGAATTCAGAGCGAGGTAATTCTCAGTCTCTTGATTTCCAGTATGCCATTCATCCTGGCTTGTCATTCATTAGTCATAGGCAAAATGATTTTAAATATTCAATTTTTATGCTGTGCCCAACTGTGTATTTACATATGTCTTCATAAGAATTGGCAAGGGTAATTTTATATTTATCTATTCAAGCTCTGGCCAGTGTTGGGTTTAGCATTAAATGACTCAAGGGAAATTTTTATATGAAAGCCAGATTAGGATTCCAAATAGTATATGTTTGTCAAATACTAAATAATTCAGATGATTCAAGCCGGTTCTCACTGCAGATGTTAGGGTAGTCAACAGCACACAAAAGAGAAATAGTGTACATTCTAGTGTGTGTGTGTGTGTGTGTGTGTGTGTGTGTGTGTGTGTGTGTGTGTGTGTGTTGGGGGGTGGGGAGTATGAAGTAAACAAATGGCTGCAATGGTTAAGAAAAAAGCAAACAGTGGGTTAGAACTGGTCATCCCAACTATAATGGAGAACTTGATTGGAACTGATAAGTGGAAGGAGGGCTAGAAGACAGTAACAGTGGTTCAAAATACTGAGTTAATACAAATTCTGAGCATGGTACCATGGTGGTTTGAAAGAAAATGGCCCCCAAAAGGGAGTGGTATTCTTGGAGGTATGTCTTTGTTGGAGTGGGTGTAGCCTTGTTAGAGGAAATGTGTCACTGTGGAGATGAGCTTTGAGGTCTTATGTATGCTCAAGCCACATCTAGTATCTGGGTTCACTTCCTGTGGATCAAAGATGTGGAATTAGCAGCTCCTTCTCCAGCACCATGTCAGCCTGCACACCACCATTTCTCACCATGATAATAATGGGCTAATCTGTTCTGGATATTAGTTGATGATGTGTTACATTTGTTTAATGATGCAAAGATGTTTTGCACTCTCTTATGTTGCATTTGTTTAGCTCTGTGAAGTGTTACTTTGCCTATCTAAAACACTTGATTGGTCTAATAAAGAGCTGAATGGCCAATAGGTAGGCAGGAGAAAGGATAGACAGGGCTGGTGGGCAGAGAGAATAAATAGGAAGAGAAAAAAGGGGAAAGAAGATCGAGGAGCAAGAGAAGAAATAGGAGATGAGGACTCCAGGGACTAGCCACCCAGCTACATAGCAAGCCACAGAATAAGAAGCAAAGAAAGGTATATAGAAAGATAAAAGCCCAGAGGCTAAAGGTAGATGGAATAACTAAAGTTAAGAAAAGCTAGCTAGAAACAAGTCAAGCTAAGGCCAGGCTTTCATAAGAAAGAATAAGTCTTCGTGTGATTATTTGGGAGCCGGGTGGTGGGACCTCCAAAGAATTAAAGAGTAAATAAAAACTAACAACACTAAACCTCTGAACTGTAAGCCCCTCAATTAAATGTTTTCCTTTATAAGTGTTGCCATGGTTATGGTGTCTCTCCACAGCCACAGAAGCCCTAACTAAGACAGGTACTAAGTCTTACATGCATGATCTTGTTGAATCCTTGAAGATTTCCTAGGACACAGGTCCCACCTAAATCCTGCTGTGCAAATAAACTTGTTGCTGAGAAAGGTCAAAGAGCATGGCCATTCACAGAGCTGGAGAGGCAGGTCATTAGATCTGTTGGGCGGTGGGTATTTGCTATGTGACTTTAGAACTCTTAACCACTGAGACATCTCTTTTTGGAACTTTTGAAGAAAAAAACCTACTAAAGTTTTGAATATGATTACACTGGACTAGTTTTGTGGAAGAATTTAACAGCTGTGTTCTTCAGTCTATAAACCTAGCATATCTCTTAATTTATTTAGGATTTCTTTGCTTTGAGCCATGTATTGTAAGTTTTAAAAGTTTAAGTGTGTATCACATTTTTTTGTGAATAGGAATGAGGTGAGCGCTTTCCTCTAATTAGTGCCTCTTCCCCAAACCTCAGCTATTTTCTTCACTGCCATGTGGTGATTGGTCCTCTCCCAGTGCTCCTCCCTAGACATCCAGTTGCTCTCTGGTGAGATTCCCCTCTAGAAGATTCCAGCTTCGGTGTTCCCAGGCTCTTACCTATGCTTCTGTGTGTACACCAAAGATTCTTCTAGATTCTACTGAGATTTCTGCCTTTCATCACTACTTACAACTATTCATACGGTAGAAAGCTGGACGATACTGGGGTTCATCCCATCTTTCTATTTCTCAGGGGAGAGCTGCTCTCCGTGGCCTGGTGTACTGTGTGTGTATTACCTGGGGTTCTATGTATTTTGTCTTATTTCTGTTGTTTCACACAAGAGGGGGAAATCTCCTTCTGTTAATGTGTAAGCAGTCACGTGGACCTAATTGGTAAGATAGGGATATCGTGTCCACAGTAAAATGTCACAGTTTCTACCTTCCACATTCCCAGTACATGTCCTTAAAACCAAGTATTCTAAGCACCTTGAGCTGAAATTTGGAGATTTAAGTCTATATTCTTTTACTAATATTATCTGCTGGTCTTTCTTTTCATTTTCTCTTTAACTTCTGGTTTCCTAGTCCCTATTTGGCCCATGATAGTCTTATACTTTTCCTCCTCATTCCCCCAACTCCCAATTTAAGTAGGTCATCATTTGAGGTTATATGTTATAACTTTTATGTTAACATAGCCCCATAAGTTTTTGTTTATAGTTAAAGTGCAAGGTGATTAAAATTTCTTTAATTTTTTTTTCCTTGGAGGTTAAAGCCCAGCCTACTAAGCAGGTTGGGAATAAAATTCCATGGTGAAGTGTCTGCTAGCATGTGTGAGCTTGAAAAGGAAATGTCTCTCATTGGCACAGTTATTTGAGCATTTGGTCCCCCATTGGTGGTGCTGTTTGAGGAGGTTGTGGGACCTCTAGGAGATGTGGTTATGCTGGAAGAAGCAAGCCACTAGGGGGCAGGCTTTGAGAGTTTAAAGCCACACCTCACTTCAGTTCTCTCCCTCCCTCCCTCTCTCTCTCTCTCCCCCACCCCACAGCTTTCTCTTTATAGCTGACCATGTGCTCTATCAGCTTCCTGCTCCAGTTCCTAGCTGCCATGTCTTCCCCAGCACTATGGACTCCCCATCTGGAACTGTAAGCCAAAATAACCGCTGTTCATGAATCCCGTTTGGTTATTGTGTTTTATCATAAGAACAGGAGGGTAACTGCTATAAGTTGGGCTTTGAGTTCAATCTTCAGGATCCAAACAAACACACAAACCAACAGCAATTGACATGAGATCACTTACAAAGCTTCCTAAGAACGTACACTTCATGGTTCTAACTTAGATCCACTAAGTTTTAATTTCTACTCTGGAACCTTAGAGAATTTTTTTTTTTTAAATGTTCTGTATGTCCCTGACATTTAGCGGATTTCTACAGTTCAGTAATAATGGCTCCAAGCACATCTTGTTTAAGAAGTGGTGTATAGATGCTGTAGCCATAGCGCCCTCCTCATTATTGGCCTGTCAGGTCACACTTGATTTTTCTCTGACATTACATCAATTGTCATTGCTGTGATCGCTTCTACCGACCCACACCAAGCCATTGAGCTGAGCCTTGTTAGCGACTCCACTATAACTGGACCTGAGCTGGAGACCTCTGCCATGGTATTCATGTTGTGATGGTCACTGAACTGAAATAAGGATCAAGAATCTCTTTTGAGAAGTCAATTACATCTAGCTGACTCAATTGATTAGGTGCGCCTGTTTTACAGTGGCATTAGTTTATAAAATGTTTGTTTTCATTGAGGTGGCAGTCTCGAACACAATGTGCTATTCACACCACACAATGATACCTTCCTTCCCATTAGGTCTGTAGCCTAATCAGATTTATCTCACACCAGGGAATAGTCAAAGCATGAAGATGGCAAGGCTTCACCATGCTTTGTTGCCCACTGGGAACCAGGGTATTACAAAGTAAGTTCATTCTCTGCCCTTAAAAAGCTAGTAGGTATTTTAAGGCAATAGATATTAAGTTAGAAACATAGAAGCCCCAGGTGCTTCCTGGAAGATGCTTCAAAGTTTCCCAATAATCATCACAAGTGCTAATGCCTGATGAATTATTCACCAAGCACATGTACATGCTGGAAACCTTAGACAGCAAATTTAGGCTTAATGACCAGGCAGGCTCCAATGTATGTGACACAGTCTCTCAAGGGCTGTGCTACACACTTCCCCCTTACCTTACAGATTTGAGAGTGATCATCTTTGTTTTATACTCTGTCCTAACCAGGAAGTGAGTCCAGATCTTCTCTGAACGTTCCTTCCTTCAAGGAGTATACCACAGCTGGCTAGTGGAAACAGGCCCAAAGCATTTGATTTGTTGCAATACCATACAATCTCACATATTCTATTGATCATGCTCTTTTGCAAGGACATTTGGAAGCTGAACTTGAAAGAGACGTTTGCCTTCTAGGAAGTGTTAGGTACTTTAAAGAGCAATACAATCCTGAGTCCTTTAGAACAAGGCAAACTGGGCATTGCTTGTTAATACATGCATTTATTTATTCACTCGTTCATTCAAGAACTGTTTACTGATTCCATTCCACAGAATGAGTGCTCTGTACTGAGAAGCACTACAATGAAAATAACACAGCAGCAGGAAAATGGACAACAGGAAATCAGAAACAGGAAGTCGGGTGTGTGTGTGTGTGTGTATGTGTGTGTGTGTGTGTGTGTGTGTGTGTGTGTGTGTGTGTGTGTGTTACAGTAAACAAGAAGCCCCTTCAGTGAGGCAGCCTTACAGGAGACACTTGAACGGAGTGAGGACATCCTCCATAGGAATCTGGGAGGAAAGAAGAGATGCAAACTTCCCGGTGGCCAAAGCCTGTTAGACGGTGTGAGAAACAGCCAAGAGGATGGAAAAAAAGGAGAGAGTGGGAGACAGGTCAGAGAGATGGGAAGAGGGCCAGGCCTTGGCATGGCAATAAATTGGGTGTTGTTTAGAACCTTAAAGGGAATCTATTGGCAGCTTCAAGCCGAAGAGTAGCATGGACTGTCCTAGGCCTGAAGAGGACTGCTGTGAGCATGGGGTGGGGATCTGGAGGGCTCAGGGATGGGGGAGGCTCAGGGGAAAAGCAGAGGTGAGAATCTGTCACTCCTGGGGTCCTTATGACTTATGGGAAATATAGTAATAAAACAGGAATAATGGATTTTCAAGACAGGTTATATGTTATGGTTTTACAACCACAGCACTGATAGGCGCACAAACCCTCACATCGCTGTAATTCAGTTGTGTAAGTAAGTACTGAAGTAAAATAAACCATGCTTTAAAAATCCCCTGCCCTTCTCTAAGAAATAGGAAGATAAACATAATGAAATCCTCCACTTCTTCTGTACTCTGGGCATAAATTATGTCTTTTCCAGTGTGTGTAGGAGAATGTTCCTTGTAAGATAGAGAGGTGGTAAGTAGAATTCCAAGATTTGATTTTATAATAGATCTTCAGGGAACATTTTTTGGAAGAAAAATGATTCTGTTGAAAATACAATAATTATTAAGCACATTTTTCCAATATTAAGCTTTATGGAAGTATAAACATCTGATTCAGAATGCAGATTCAGACTCAATATTCAGAGGTATAAAGTCATAACTTTAGAGTGAGACCCAAGAATCTCTATTTTAAACGGGTGTACAGAAGAGTATGTTCTACACATATTTCACATAGGTGTGTATGGGAAGTTCTCAGAACTAAGCATTTGCTAAAAGTGTGACATGAAGTTGATGTAGTCTTATTCTCAGCGCTGTATGGTCTGCTCAGCCTGGATGCTTCTGCAAACTACCTTCTTTTCTGTCTCGAATTGCATGGCTACCGGGGACAGCCATCCCCTGCATTATAATCTTACTCCTGCCCCTTTCCCATCTCTAGCCATTGTGGGTTGATCCAGAGGTCATGATGATTCAACTCCTGTCTGGTGAATCAGAAGTGTTCTCCAAGACCAGAGTTTTAAGCCTCTTGGTGGAGACTACAAGTCAGAAAATGTTGAGAGTTTTTAGAGTAAATGGGAGAGTTGTTATGATTGGTAATTGCTAAGAATGATGGGTACCAATGAAAGAATGCAGGGGCAGTATGGAAAGGGTTCCTATAATACGTGTGTTCTGGTTTTATTGTTTCTGAGACTCAGTTACATCCCTACCTTATGACTCAATATGTATACCAATGAGCAATTGCTGTGTAACAAATTACTCCAGAGCCTTTTATACTATGGTGACTATACTTAATAAGAATTATTGTATATTTCAAAATTTCTAAGTGATTAGATCTTAAATGCTTTCAGATTTTGGGGGAAGTAGGGTAGGGAATTAAGGGATAGGAGGTAGGATAGCAAAAAATGACTGTGAATAAACCACACGAAACCCCAGGAGTTTGTAAGCTAATTAAATAAATCACATCTGAGAAACATGGTAAGTCAATATTGCTAACTTCCTAAAACAGTTTACAGACTCACCTTATATGTCTTATATGACAGCCCCTGATCTTCCTCCTATCCGCTAAGTGAAGACTAGCCTCCAATGCATGCTCCTACTGTCATACTATTAAGCACATGGGCAAGCAACCACAGACTAGAAACACATGTCAGCATACATTCCCCAGTTGTTTCTGTCTGGTGCTTTGGTTGCAGCAGCACAAGCATGCATAGGAATTCTCATTTTAACTGAACAAACAAACAGGCCCTCATCAATCTGCAGAATTCATTCAGGGATATGATGCAGTTACTTTCAAACTCAAGATAAAAAATGCTTATTGCAGATCACTTCTCAGGTATCACAAGTTACAAAGCATTTCAGCTTTGATGCTATACACGGCTGTGCTAAACATCTAAGCTGTACACTCTGAGACGCTCCACAGATATTAGCCTTATGTCAATAGGGTACAGAAAGAAAATTGGATTTAGTTGAGCTAGCGTCAAGATGAAGGATATTTTCTCGCAGTTCTGTGGAGGTGATTGGTTCTCCCCTTCCTGGATTGCAGAGCAACGGTAAGGATCAAATGAGACCATAGGTTGGAAGACTGTGTTCAGTGTACACAAGTAAAGCTTTGGAGTCAGAAAAATGTGAAATTGAATCCTGGCTTTGCTGTCTCTTAGATGTATGAGCATGGGAATTTAACTAAACTTTCTGGTCAAAGATTTAGCTTTTCACTTCCACGTGGGGACAGACCATTGCCTATTTCACAGGTTTCCTGCAAGAATGAAATAGGTTATTGTGTGTAGTACAGCTAGCTGACCTTTGAGCCACACAAGAAGGTAAATACAGCTGGACTTCAAGGACACTCTAGGAGAGGAGAATGAATAAAAGGAGAATATTTATCTAGTGTTCCAGAGTTTGCTCATCTGACCTCTGGGTTCTCACAGAACCCCAGTGAACCTGTGGAGTCAGAGGGGATGAGCCAGAGAGAAAATTACTGTATTTTCCAATATTCCAATATTTCCAATATTCCAATCTCTTGAGAGGTGTGCAGTGATATTTTATAATTTATCTGGTTTCCCAAAGTGATTCACATGGAATGTGGCCCTGGTAGGTTCTTAAGTAGTTGTATGAATAATTCTTAGAACAGTTGTGAATACATGGCTTCCTCCCAGTCCAAGCTCTTAAGAGGTACATTAGTCATGAGGCATGCATCAGGATTCAAAACATCTATATCTTCCTTCTATCATATTTTCAATCAATAAAGCCTCTGGTAGTTTTATTTTCACATAGGTATGGAAATCAGAGCATTGGACCATATAATCCCACCCAAATCTTGATTAGCGAACCAGTGAATTATGGAGGTTACTTATAGGAGCATGGTAATCAAAGACAAGTGTGTCATCAATAGCCCCCTCCAGTGTGGGTGACAACTCATAAAAGTTGCATCACTGGGGCTTCCTACATCACTTGCAGGCAGCTGAGCTGGTCAGAAAGCTTACCCTCTCTAGGAAATATTATTGCTTATATACTCTTGGTGAAGAGCCTTATGAATCCTGTAAATTTCAGGAGGTCCCTGATCTTTTTAAGTTTCATTTACTTCCTGTGTTGTATCCAGGCTCTCTCCAGGAGGGAATGCTTCAGCTTGGAGAAAACAGCTTCACAACACATCGCATGGCCTCAAGGGAGTGATAATTCCCATGTTTGAATTTCCCTACCAGCCTCCTGTTTTTGTGTCAGGATTCTAGGACAGAAATATACGTCATCCTTATTTCAACTTAATTTTACAGCTGAGCCAGTGGGCCTTGTGTTCCCAGTGACAGCTAAAGTAGCTCTGCCTATGGGGTAAGAACACAGCTGTGTGCAACAACATTTGTAGACCACTTGCTTGTAAGATGTTGTATCTGTCAGTTACGTCTTTGACAGAAACTGGAGAGCAGTCAATCAAGGTCAAATCTCCTGCAAGGATGGGAACCTTGGGATTCTGTTTGGCTGCCTGAAAGAAAACCCTCATTTACTGGTTATTTTCATCTTATTAGGAGTAACTTTGGGAGGATAAAACATATTGTCTCTACCGAGAAGGACATTTTTCTTCTTGTTTGCCAAGGCAAAACAGTATGAATCTAGTTAATCCAAGAAATCCATGGAGCTATTTAGTTGTTTGGAAATGAAGAATATAATATCCTTTGAAAATCAAGCTGGCAACGTTCATGTGTTATAAATAGAATCAGTCGTCTGCAGGAAAAAACCAGTAAAGGTTATAAATTAATAAGTAGAATCCCAATGGCATGTATTGTGTCTTATTCAGAGAAAGATTGTGTAAAGATAGGCACATGTATATACATACATATATACACACAAATATATTTCACCTAGTTGGTTTATGGATCCATTCTCAGTGAGCCAAAGAAATGTAAATTCACCAGACTATCAATAGGTGACATTTTAGGAGAATTTTGGCCAGAGACTATGGCTTTTATTTTGGTAATCATTTGTGTCACATGCCATGCATAATTAATATTTTAATACCATTAAAAATGAATGAAGTTCTGATTCTGACTAGCATAAATTAGGACCGAAATACAGTAAATTAGAAGTTTTTAAAAATACATATTATGATTCTGATAGAGTCTGTAGAATTGAATGCTGATGTCAGATTTTTTAATATGCAAAATTTGTATTTACCTTTAGCTATTTCCCTAGGAACCTATATGCTTCTGATGCATGATATATTATGGTGAAATGAGGATTTCAATGAAGAATCAGACAGGGTATATTTTTGATGGAGGCTCTGGAGTTGAATGAGCCGATTGATAGTTACCTTAGCCTGTAGAAGGCATTGTGCTTGAAAATCAGAGAGAACACATAAAAAAATTAATAATAAGACTAGCAAAATCATCCACTCTGGAATTTCAACATATCTCTTATAGCTGGGAAAACAACACACTGGATAAAGGTCGGGAGTGGGAAGTCATCAGATACACTATTCAGAGCTATGAGGAAAGACTCTTCTTTGCATAATGGAAATCAATATTAACTGTTACATATATTAACAACAGACTTCTCAAGTTTAAGGCTTGTCAGTAAGATTTGTCATTCTTTCTCAAGAAGTATAAAAGAAATCATGTAAATTTTAGGATGTGTTTGTCTATACCTTGCTTGAGATTCGAAACCAAACTAAACATGTAGTGATGTTTTTTGATTTGGAGCTTAATGTTTTTATTTGTTTGTTTTTTGAGTTGTGTGTATGTGTGTGTGTGTGTGCTTGTGTGCGCACGCACACATGAGTGCATGTGAATGTGTACCACATGCATAAGGGTGCCCGGGGTAACCAGAAGAGGGCACTAGATCTCCTGGATCTAGAGTCACAGGTGGTTGTGAGCTGCCTGGCACAGGTGCTGGGAACTGAACTCCCGTCCCCTGGAGGAGCAGCAAGTCCTCTTACCTGCTGAGCCATCTCCCCTGTGCCCAATAGAGCACATTATTGAAGACAGGATTTATTTAATTAACTTGATCAAATTCAACTGACTGACTAAGCAAATGCCACATTACTCCTGATGGGGGGAAAACATTATAAATATAAAGGGATTATATTTATATAATACAAGCAGTGAGTTGGAAGTTTTGTGTATTTCTAGGTAAATATGGGTGTAACAGTCAATAGTGATATGATAATCAGCCTTCACTTGATTGGATATTAAAACCACTGCCACTTGTGTTTCTCTTGGTTTTGCTTAGCTAGTATGGAAACTGCCCGTTTTTGCTTAACGTAAGCCATTCATTTTACACAACAGTCTAACCCTGGGTAATGAATTCTTGACACATGACTGGGGTGTATTTGCTCCAAGTAGCAGAATCCTACCAAACCATCTTCATATTGATCTTAGACATGACCTTAAACTGCTCCCTAGTGTCACACTTGAATCTGCCACTATCAACTGGTTATCATTTCTATATCAGATCAAATTTAGCTTCAATTTCCACAAAGCACAAAATATCCTTGCATTTTTATTTAAGACATGTTCCCTTGAATATTTAATTATTTATCCTATAATTGTGAACAGATGGCAGCCTACAAATTATCCACTTATTTTGTGTGAGAGGAAGTAAGATCTTGCAAATCTCCCCTCCTGGGACAATCAATGCCCAGATCTTTTCCATTTCTCAGTTTTAAGAATGACTTCTTGTAGAATGCCAATGTGGGGCTTATATGTTGGAGGAGAACATCAAATAAATTGAAATAATTAAAGTGATTTGTAAAGGGATAGTAATTTGTAATCATTTTAGGGACTGCTGAGAAATCAACTTAAATTAATAGCAAAGAAACTAGTAAAATGCTGCCCCCCACCCCTTGTTGAAAGAATAAAATCTGAGCATTTCATCAAAAAATAATTCCAGGAGGGCCAGGTTTCTATAGAACTTTGCTATAGGCTTTTTGAAAATTGTTGAGTGACCAGGTAGACATAGAGTTATAATGCTTTATTTAATCTACAAAGTTTGGAATATTAAAACCAAACCAAACCAAAGACAGGATGACTGGTCAAGGCTGGCCCTGAGGCAGAAGCCAAGGGTTCATTACTGATAGGTTTCTCTACTAAAGAAACTATGGGCTGCGGAGTGAGGTCCATTTAAAACCCAGAGAGCATATGTCCGTTAATTGACACTAGTTGGCTTCAACAAATTTAAAACCCTTACTAGCAAAGCAGCATGCTAGAAATCAGTAATGGCAAACATGCCTGGTCAGCTTCCATGAGAAGAAGAATGAAAATGCCATCATTGGAGCAGAGTCTATGAAAATTGAAAGAGAAATTGCTGATCATGTGCAAATCTTCCCCTCACTTCCAAGGTTTGATCGTTGAAATGCAGCATTGTATTCAGAAGGGTGACTACATCTGTAATGTAGTCATTACTCCCAGCTGCTGAACAGCTGTTGCTCTAGAAACTCAGACAATAGATCCTAAACTCCTGTCAAAACCATGGGTTAATAAGAGCAGTTTTTATAATACAACCTAGAAGCAGATCCCAATCTGAGAATCACCACAATTATACGAAATTTTTACTTAGCTCTGGCTCATTGTACCTAATACAATGCTTTGTCTTAGGTGAAGTCTCCTTTACATGTAAGAAAAACATAACTTACCAGATTTAGGTCTGTTCTTGTGGATTAATTATCCGGATTCCTTTATGTTTCTGGGAAAAGTCACAGTAAGCAATGCCAGACTTTAAAGAGTACTGTTTAATTCAATAACTCATCTAAAAAGGAATTTAAAGCTTATTGTACCATTGGAAAACTTTTTGGCTCACAGTCTGGAAAATTACATGAAATCTTTTTAAATTTAGTTAGTCCTGGGGAGTGGGGCGTGAGATATCTCTCAATGTTGTGTTTCCTCCCTTAACCTGGAGTTGTTTAATCTTTCTGTTTTTGTGCAGGTCAGTCTCAATGTACTTGTCTTTATCATTGGTGAATACAAGATGCTTCAAACACCAGCCTTTGGTGGTAAGCCGTTGATCTAGCAGTATGGTGACCTTGACTTCTCCACTCCTCTGTCTCTGGGAATATCCCCATCTCAGACCCTGACTTCTTCTGCTGCTGCCACAGCAGCTATATTTGAGTGAATACAGAACACTCTGCAGGAGATGTCGGTGAGGAGAATGCAGCAGAGACAGAGGTAGAAACCATGGCTAAAGAATTAGATGGAGCTAATGATGGAGGCAAAAGTTAATCTTTGTCTTCAGGTGCCATACTAGACTCTTACAGTATTACACGTATGTGCACATACATAAACATGCTTATGTAAACATAAACCCGACAATTTTGCTTTTTGCAAAAATGACAAGAATTAAGCTGCCAGCTGTCACAGCGAGAGCTTTCATTATGGGTATTCCATTAATTTTACATGATGTACAACAGCAAGTTCATCTGTGTACTGTTAAGTATTTTTGTAATTAAAACTCCATCACAGTTGTCAGAATAAATGAATAGAGCTCATTCTCCCTTATGTAACATCCTTTGTTTTTAATCTTGCCTTTTTTATTGTTGTTCATTATACATTCATTAAAATACAACTTCATAACCTACACTGAACACAGCTCAGCTTAGTTTGTGGCCTCCAATTTACACTCGATGAATGTTTGCTGAATTCGAATATAAATGATAAACAAAGCGAATCAAAACAAAACAACTCCCCCGCCCCCGGGTGTCTGATGCTTCACTGTGTCCCACATCCCTTCTCCATTTCCTGGTCGAGGTCTCCTGATGTCAATTAGAAACTGGAGGAGAAAGGTGGGAAGACAGGCTTCAGAACTAATGTGAGTCTAGTCATGATAAGGTGTGTGGGGGGAAACAAACCAACAAGAAAAGCAGAGCAACTGAATTTTCCAGCTTCCTGGGGGACTGATGTGCTGGGAAATTATAACAGGCAAAGAGACCTGAGTCTACTGCCAAGCCTGGCTGAGCTCACCTCTATCATTAGACTGCGAAAATACCATTGTTAAAATATAGTGACCCTCACCCTGCAAGTCCTGTTTTTCCCCCCCTTAATTAGATTTATGTTTCCAAAGAGTATTCTTTGAAAAGCAGATTGTGTTTTACTACTGGAATCCACTTTGGGCAATATAATTATCACAAATCCATTTAGTCTCTTCTTTTTTTACTCAGTATGCAGAAAACTGGAATAAAAACAATACCAATGTCATTTCCTAAGAGTTATGGTCAAGAGAAAAGACATCCAGGCCTGTGCCTATTCTTTATTGTTTTCAATTAGTTCAACAAGAGTCTCCTTCGTTGCTTGGTCTTTGGCCATCACATACTTTCTTAGTTTTTCAAGAATATATTTTGATTATCTTTTGCCTCATGCAAAATCAATCTTTCCATCTCCATAGGGTCATTATTATATGTTCAGTTATTTCCCATCTCCACTAACAGAAGAACAAATAAAACCTTGCTGTGTCTTCATAGAGCTCTAAAACCCCTGCAGGCCACATTACTAGAAAAATGTCCATATAATTTCCTCTCCCCCCTTTTATCCAATATCTATCTTTATCACCCTACCACATGACTACAGAGAATGTCACAGAGGTCTTTATGCTTCCAAATATGTGTGTGTGGGGGGTGGTGGATTGCTTTCTAGAGTAACTAAGACTTCATCTTGGAATGTTTTCCTATCCCAGCTGTATATCCTCTGGCCTCCTCACACCCACAGGCTAAGCTTCGTCAGTTTCCTTTCTTAGGTTCTCCCTCCACCTGAACACTCTTCCTTGGACAATCCCATCCCACATCCATGCTGGGTAAATATTTGAGGAGCTGTCCAGGTAGATGTCACTCAACTTTTACGTAACAGCTGAGAAACTCCAAAGTTGGAGTACCCGATTCTCATGATGGGTGACAAGTATAGCTACTTTTTGCCATTGTCTTTATTAGACTGGAAAATTAATTAAGTTTGTTTTTTGTGTAGAAGGAAGACATTATTTCCATTTTCCCCAGACTGCTTACTCTACAAGGGTCCCAGGGAAGATAGTCTGGAGTTAAAGGATGGTACCTCACAGAATGTGAAGCAACAGAAGAGACCCACAGGGAACTTTCTTCAACATTATGATTGTTAGAAAATGTATGCTATCTCCTAGGCTGGATACTTCCTATTCCCCAGGAATAATTCATTCATTTTTTCTCTGTATTCCCCAGGGGCTGGTTTATACTGGAAATGTATCATGTCTCATAGTACATGGCTTGTTTATATCTCCATTTCTCCTGCTGTATGGTGAGATGTTGGTGATCAGGCACCATAGCTGTCCACCCCTCATATTCCTGCTCTTACACCCCAGCATCCAGACAAGGATTAAAATAGTGGTTGTAGATATGTGCTAGATATGATAGAGCATACATGTAATACCAACCCTGGGAGGTGGAGAGTAGAGTCAGGAGTTCAAGGCTAGCATGGGCTATGCATCAATTTCAAGGCCAGTCTGGGCCACACAGCTAAACTCTGTCTGTATACATACATACATACATGCATACATACTTTTAAAAGGGGCTGGATAATTGGCTCAGTGGTTAAGAGCCAGGTTCGATTCCTAGCACCCACATGGAGGCTCACCCTTCTCAGGCACCAGGCACACGTGTCTTGTACAGACCTACACATAGGCAAAACACTCATATTTATAAAATAATAAAAATAAATCTAAAAAAAATAGTTGGTGTGTAATGGAATTATTTGTAACCAGAAATGTTATGAATGTTGTGATCTGGAAGACTTCTTTTGAGGATATGATGAAAACCTCATTATTTAAAAGGAATAGAGAGAGAGGCATGAGGCTTATTAAGAAAATAAACATTTGATGTTCAAAATATCAAAAATGGAACGACTGTTCGTTCAGTGCTACTTTTCAAAGAAAAATCTGTTTTCATCTCCAGAGTGTAATATTAAATGCTGCATTTAACCCCCAAGGAATTGAGAATTCTAGATAGAGACATACTATTCCCTAGGTTCAAATTTATTCTGCTTAAAATGGATATAGAACACAAGTTCTTCTTCTTCTTTTTTTTTATTCCTCTTTAGAACTGTCAGAAAATTCTTCAAGAGGCTAAGAAACTGTGTCCCCAGGGGGGTGAAGCAACACCTATATATAGATGCACGTTGGTCTGCGCTTGTAACTTGCCTTGGTATCCATGGGGATGACAGCTGTTAAAGAAATGCAAGCTGATACGATGACACAAAGCTGAGCTCTACGGCTTTGCATTAAGCATTTGGCATCAAGAGAGTTTGATCTGATCTGAAGTGAGGATAAGTTTGTTAAAAGAGTGTTATGTACTTATTCTGACTTTAGATGGTGTCAAATTGTGTCTTAGAGGGAGTGAGTTTAGGTTAGTGCTGAATATTTATTTCACGGCTTCTATTAGCAGTCACAGGTAAGTACAAGATAAGATTTGTTGATGAGTAAAAGAACAATTGCTCCCAACAGAGAAGATCCAGGAGGGAAGAGGAAAGAACAAACCAGAGCTGATGTGGTGCACTGGTCAGAGCCTAGAGCCTAGGGGAAAAAGAATGCCATTGGCTAGAGCTGTAGATCTATTTCCTAGCTGTATAATGATAACTAAAAGAATTAACACAAGTACACTGCTTAGCCCAGTGTTGACATAGTCAACAATGAATAATTTGCTGTAATACATACATATGCATTTATTTAGGAAGATTTGCCCCAAAGATTGCCATCTGTTTATCTAATGGCTTACTATAAGTTGATAAAAATGTTTTTCTTTAATTTCAGGCTAAAACCCTTAGTCTTATTTCTTTTAGCATTCTCCAGAAGTCTGATTTTTTGTTCCATCCTGCTTTCTGGCTCTGCTTAAATGAAATTCTGCATTCTATATATTTAGGACAGTGAGTGTTTAAGGTGTGTTCTTCATCAATGGCAGACATAGTAGGAGTCACCAATCTCCACCTATTTCACAGCTTTTCCTTGTTACCCAGAGCAGATTCATTCACTGGATTCTTTGTGCACACAGTGGAGTTTATGTTGCCCTTCAGGCTTTCTTTCTCACAGGGTCCTGCAGGATGCTCTTCCTGACCCACTTCAGAGCCTACTGAGGGATTAAGGGCCTTCAACACTCCTGCATGCATCCTCTTGCCTGCTGGCTGCTTCTCTCTTTGATGACAGGCTGTACACTGTCTTCCTTTTGAGCCACTCAATGGTCCCCTTTCACTGGAGTAGGAATAGGGCCTCAATGTGAATGCGTTTTAGAGTCCTTGGCATTGAACCCTGGGGAAGCTGAACTGACACTCAGGTCTCAGTTTTCACACCTGACTGCTCTGCTTGCTCTGGGGAATCATAGCTCTGAAGGCGGGGCTGGGGATCAAGTTAGCTCTCAACCCAGGAGAGAAGGTGTGATGATAGACAGTCATATTTGGCAAAGGAACAAAAATGTGCCCTAAGGGACAAGCATCCCATGCACAGTGTGATTATTGTTCTAAAACAGCTACCAGGATGTATATGCACAGGAGACACTACTCTTCACACATGCTTTTGTTTCTTAAGTAGGAGCTAATCTGGAAAGCTTAAACCTCACACTTATGCAGGGTGGCAGGTTTTTTGAAGCTTGATTTACTTTTATTTTGGGGATATGAATGTTTTGCCTGCATGCATTTAAGTGAGCCGTGTGTGTGACTGGTACCTATGGAGGTCAGACATGGGCATTGGATCCCCGGACATGGAGTTATAAATGGTTGTGAGCTGCCATGAGGGTGCTGGGAATTGAACCCAACTCCTCTGCAAGAACAGCAGGTGCTCTTAACCACAGAGTGGTCTCTCCAGTTCCTGACATGGAAGCTTAAAAGAACAGTAAGTGAGAAATCTTTCTTACAACTGATTCACATACACCATGACAAGACTCAGGAATACAGGATGTGCACCACCTGGACCAAGACAGGAGAATACCAAAGAGGAGAAGACAGACCCAAAATCTGGGAGAGACTGGGGAAGGGAGGGGAGGGGAGAAGTGGAGGGGAGGGGAGGGAAGGGGAAGGGAGGGAAGAGGTGTGTGGGAGGAAAGGGAGAAAGAGACACAGAGAGAAACACCCCTCAACACACACAGAGAGAGAGAGAGAGAGAGAGAGAGAGAGAGAGAGAGAGAGAGAGAGAGAGAGAGAGAGAGAGAGAGAGAAAGGCAGAAGCTGAAGTCACAATATTAAATATTTCATTAAGGATTCACCACCTAAAAATGCTCTTGTATGTGTGTCTTGCTCGCAGATGTCAGATATAAGAGTGAAAGTAGATTTCATATTTAATTTAAAGAGAAGAGACGTGCAGGATGAAGGAAAGGTTAGCGGGAGCTGTAGGAGTTTCTGAGTTTAAACCAACCTTCATGATTATGTATGGGCGCTGTTATTTCTAGTCTTCTCAGAAAACATATGCAGGAAAATTCCCTGACAATGCTTCTGTAGATTGTGGCTTTCTTCTGTGTGCATCTCCTCTGCCCTCCTTACTTTTTAATTGTGTTTACTCAAAGTAGGCTTAAATTTCTGCCTGGAGCAACACGATTCTCTGCCTCATCCACATTTTGAAAAATATAAACTAGCAAATAGTGGGAGGATATTGTGCTAACCTTCCAAATCCTGTCAACACATTCCCTTCCTAAACTAGCTGGCCACCTGCCTAACAGGAAAGCCACCAAGGAAAGGAATCCAGTGGGACATTCAGTCCTGCTACCCTGTGATGCTCCTCTCCTGAAGAGAGTGAAATGTACAGGTCAAAATGTAAGACTCCTCGGCGTGGTATGTTTAATCTTAGAGCTGAAAGTTCTGTAGATTGAGGAAGTGAAGCAAGTCTTCGCTTTGCCATGTTATGTCCTGGGATGATTCTTGCTCTCCAAACACCCATCTGGTCCTCAAAATACTATTACAGGGCTTGCAGATGAGAAAAATGGATACTCAATTTTGTGAGTCCAGGTAACTTGTCCTGAAGGAGTATGTTGCAGAAGGAAATTGAAAACCAGTTTGACCTAAGCCTCAAATTGTATATTGTACTTCCAAACTTGCTATGGTGATAAAGAAATGTTGGGAAGGAATCAGAAATGGCAAGGTCCAGAAATCATTGTTGATTTCCTGCCCTATAAACTCAGTCAGAATGAAGATGAAAACAAATAAATAAAAAATATAGCCACCAAGGCATTTGTAATCTAGAATTTTGAGATAGTTCTGAAGGAAGATGTGTGGGTCCGAAAAGGCTATTTGCTGTTTCTTTTGCTAATGGCACATTGCTGCTGAAATGAAGATATAAATTTTGGAAAACATAGAAAATCACAGAAAATTAGTAATCCCACTGTATTAATTTGTAGGTGTTGTGAGTCACCCAAAACCAAATGAATTTACAGTCTAGAAACCCAATTTCCCTTTAGCATAAGAACTCTAAGGGTGTTTCAGAAAAAGCCGGTGATTGGCTACCTTCAGTGGCTTCAGAATTTGTTTTTGCTGTTACCATTCTAGCCATCTGGAATAGAAGACAGAAACTGCAAAAGCACCATGGGCAAGCATCCTTCCCACTGTCTTCTGTTGTCTATCTAAAAAACAAAGCCCTTCATGTGCAGCGATATAATTCCAGATGACCTGCTCATCTAGTCTATTCAAGTGACTATAAGAAAACACCTTAGACTGGGGTGTTTATAAGTCATGGAAGTGATTCTTATAGTTTTAGAAGCTAGGAAGTCCATAGAGGGGCCATGGGATAATGGGAAAACTTACTATTACCATTGTATTAACAAACATAGCAATAAAATGACTCCTAATGTTAGACTGCTATACCCATCAATCAGTACCTTGCTCAAAGCTCATCAAAGAAGCGTTTTCTTGCAGTAAATGGGAATTAACAAAGGCCCACATCTAGACAATATGCAGAGAGTGAAGAGACCTTGGAACATCAGTCCTCAATGGGATGTTCTCATCAAACCCCTTCCCTGAGGGCTCAGGGGTTCAGCCAACATAAAACAAACTCCATGGTTTGTGTTTTGTTTTTGTTTTTTTCATATACTTTTTTTGTTTCATTTTGTTATTTTTTGTCTTATTGGTCTTTTGATTGTTTGTTTTAATTTTTGTTTTTGTGGGGTTTTTTTTTGAGCAAGAAAGATCATAAAATTGGGGTGTAAAAAGGTGGGGAGGATGTGAGAGAAGTTGTATATTGTATATGAAGAATGTTAAAGAAAAGAAATAAGGCAGCAAGTCCAAAATCAAGGTCTCAGCCAGCTCTCTGTTTTTTTTTTTTTTTTTTTTTTTTTTTTTTTTTTTTATGGAGCCTTCTTGTAGCAGGAATCTTAAAGAGTCTTATTAATAAAATCGAACCTGTGGCCAGTTATTGGGGTGAATGCTCAAAGGTCAGAGAAGCAGAACAAGCCACAGCTAACCTCACCTGGCCAACTTCTCAGATGGTCTTGTTTCCTCAGACTGGAAGCTTCTGTGTCCTCATCCCAATGGCTCTCAGCTGAACTGCTGCTCAAAAGCCTGAAGCTTAGCCATCTAAAAGCTTCTAGTTTCTGGTCCTCATGCCTTATATACTTTTCTGCTTTCTGCCTCACTCCCTGGGATTAAAGGCTCGCTTTCTGGGATTAAAGGCATGAGTCACCATGCTTGGCTGTTTCCTTGAACACATGGATTTCTGCCTCTGGAATGCTAGGATTAAAGGTGTGAGTGCCACCGTTTTCTAGCCTTTGTATCTAGCGGCTGTTCTGTCTCTGACCCCAGATAAGTTTATTAGGGTACACAATATTTTGGGGAACACAATATCACCACACCTTCTTGTTCTGTCTCCTGTGGTGAAAGGATCAGGTCAGTCCCCTCACTTTCTTTTTATAGAGGAACAGACAGGTCCCTTTGTATTTTATCCCCCATATATGAGAACAGAGATCTCATGACTTAATTATGCCTCAAAGTCCCCCACCTTATAATGCTATCTCAGTAACTGTTAAGCCTCAACGTAAGACTTTTGGGGGAACACCGACCTTTGGACGACAATAAGTTGAATGGATTTCAAAGGGAAATTGTGTCTACCTAAAGATTACTCCTTTATTTTAGATTCATAATTAATCTTTTAAAATTAATTAATTAATTTGTGTATATATGTGTGTGTGTGTGTGTGTGTGTGTGTGAGAGAGAGAGAGAGAGAGAGAGAGAGAGAGAGAGAGAGAGAGAGAGAGAGTACTCATAGAGACCAAAAGAGGTTGCCCAATCCCCTTGGAGCTGGAGTAGTAGGCAGTTGTGGGGTGGGTGCTGGAAATCAAACTGAGTTCTGCGGAAGAGAAATTAATGCTCTTAACTAGGGAAGTCTCACCAGCCCACAGCCTCGATGAATCTTGATGTGAACATCCACCGCTACACACTTTAAAAACAGAATTAGAACGGCATACTTAGCGTCTCACAACATGCTGTTTACACCAAGTATATTGGCAGTTTTACTCCAGGTCATTAAAAAAGTCTATGTCACTTAAATATGGCAAGGCATCCCGTGATCCTGACGCAACATACTTTACTCAGCCAATCAGTTGTTATAGTTTACTAATGTAAAAGAGAAATGAGTGACTTCACATAAAAATCTATGCACACCAAAACATTTAGAAGGTCAGTGGACAAGAAGTTGCTAATGGATATTCCAAATGTATCCTAGAAAGGTACTATGAGTCCACTCTCCTGTCTGCAATGCATGAAGTAAGTGATCAAGGTCGTAGAAGAAATACCTATCCATGGCCACTTTGGTACAATTCTGTTACTCTTGAGATGGAGCAGACCAAGGTGACTCTTACTGTGGGCAGGAAGGTCAATGCCAAGTTTGTGTTTCCCGTGGGAAGAAAACACTCCGCTGACCTGTGAGCTTGGGCTTGCCATGTGAGCAGAGCTTGACTGCGCAGGATCCCGTGTCCCTCCGACACAGCCATGCATGCCGAGTAGTGTTTGTTTACTTCAACGACAAAGGGCCAAATCTATGTCCCATCACGTGCTTAGCTTTCCCAACCCCAGCCCAGCCCACATCAGTCCCATGTATGTGAACTCAGCACCTTACTCTTGTATGCCACTGAAATTTAGTGGCTGTTTACCATGCAAAACAGTTCAGTGGTAACTGGTAATCAGTAACTAGAGATCAGCCTTGCGTTGAACATGCAGAGCATGGAGGGCAGGCTGACCCCTTCCCTGCTCTTGGCAGGGTTCTTCTGATCTTTTCTGGGTAAGCGACTGCCCTTGAAGTTCCAGGTGTCAGCAGATGGAGGAGCTGAACTTATTAAACTTTTCACCTTTCTTGTGCCATTTTGGTCTCACATGCTTTTCCATTTTTACTTTCTCTTCATTCTAGACCTCAGTCCCAGCCCAGTGCAAGAGGCTAATGGACTGTAGAACGGCTCTTGGCTTCGAAAATGTCAGACTGTAATGAGAAAGGGAAAACAATTATTAACAGAGCCAGTTGCGGATGCCCACGGGGTACCATCTTTTTACCCCCTGCCTTGTATGTGCAGGGCTGCGAGATTATTAGCAGAGCCTAAATGGAAAATACAACTGCAGCAGAGAAGCTTTGGTAGTTTCTGAAATGCTTGCTAAAAAGTCCTAATTTACTAAAAAAATATTAAAGCAACAATGAAGACCATGTACACTCTCATGAAAAATTCCAAACACCCTACTTCATTTAGGGACTTCTCATGACCTCACTTTAGGGGCAAAATTTGGTATTTTAAATGCTTTACTATGGCATAGAATAATTATTACTGTATTTTTTATTGTATGAGGATATCATTGACTTTGACCATATTCATCTTTCATTACTTTCTCCTGTTCCCCTTTGCCTGCTCCCTTATCAAAGAATCCCCCCTTCCCCATGTACTTGCTTGTGATATGATGTTATTGTATGTGTGTGTGTGTGTGTGTGTGTGTGTGTGTGTGTGTGTGTGTGTGTTTCTGTGTAGTTTAGAGTCCTCAAAGGAGAGAAAAAGTGCAATATTTGTCATTTTCCTCGGGCTTCTTTTGCTCACTCTGATCCATGTTTTTGAGTGCACAGGTGTAGCAGAAGCGGAGCCCTAAGCTCTCAGCCTCCCTAGGATCTTAGGTTCTTCGGAGCAGCAAGTCTCACTGTGGCTGAGAGATTTTCAGTTTTGTCTTCCCTCATAGGTGTGTAATCAGGAAGGCTATGATCTCATGGTCCAAATCCTTCTCAGAAAGTTCTGGGGCAGGCCACAGTGTCAGACAGTCCCAGAGAGTAGCCATTAAGTGATCTCTTTGAAGACCTTTAAAAAATTTCATCCCCCTTGTTCTTCTGTCCTAGGGCTAATGGTATTTGCCTTTCCCAGATCCCACTCTGCTGCGGATGTTGTTTTACCTGCTGAAGGCGGTCTTGCTCTTCTGAGGGCTATAACTATTCCTGCTAGTCCATGTCACATCAGTGCTCACCCTTGAGTGGGGGAAATTCATCCTTGACCTCTACTCTAGCGACTTTATGATTCCTTATGTTTCAGGGGCATGACTCACTAAGCTCTGCCTGATTCAGTGTCTGTCTGCTTCTTGCAGGTGTCTGGATCTAACACGGGGCACTTCACTCTAAACAAGCTTAACAATGGCAAGGTCTTATTGATTAAGACTCCTGACAACCTACTTAGAGATCCCACAATTCCACCATTGCTAGGCTGAGCATACTGAGTCAGCTGTTTCCTTACAGGGCTGTATTTACACGTGAAAAGTGGACATTATGGGGCAGAGAACAAATACAATCAAAAGTTTTGGTTGGGCTATTTAGTGTGGACTTGTGATGTCCAGGCAATGGGGACCCACAAACAGGTGCTGGTGAAATTGCAAAGCAAGTGTGTTCTTGAGAAATTTGCCAGATTCAGAAACATTATCACACCTGCAATCCTATCAAATCATATAAGAAAGAATGTAATTAAGTGCTAAGTGTGTGGAAAAGTCTATAAAAAGGTGTTTTCTGATTCTCTAGCACTGTGTCTGCTTTCGTGCATTATGAAGAAACAAGTCAAAACAAATCAACACTCCAGACAAATGGAGAACTTGATGGCATCGCTCCACTTGACCGAAATTCTGCCCTTTCCCCCGATCAGGGTTCATTTTACTATCTTCCCCTCTTGCTCACCTTTCTTCCTTCTCTCCCTTCCTTTACCTTTTAAAAATACCTAGCCGTTAAGCATAACAAATGCAGAACAATTAAATAGGAAAGTGGGCAAGCTGCTTCCCTTATTTTAGAGCCTGACAAGATGTGTTAGCTTTTACATTTTGAGCTCTGTAGGATGCCAGGCACCCAGAGCAGGGGTGGCTTCTATCTTTATGATGCTAGCTGCACAGGCCTCCTATTGGGATGAAATCATCTTTGTTTCTATTTTTTAAAAATTATTTAGATTTTTGTCAAGGTCTTCAAAATCCCTCTAAGAAGCAATGGTCCTCTAGTTTCCTTTGGCAAACCTGGGCAGCCTCCTGCAGAAGCAAGATGCTTCTGACTGCAGAGGGGCCCTTGTGTGTGAGTGTGTGTGCAGTCAAGCTTCACAATGCGCCTGTCATTCAAGAGCCCATCACAGCCTTTCCCCCCAGGCTCTCCGGGGACTCAGCAGTGGGAGAGCAGGTGCCCCACGGTCCCATGCCAGTTGTCATCACTATCAGAGTTTCTGATGTGTCCGTTTTTTTGTGAGCCAGTAGCTGCCTTGACTACCTGTGGGGTCGTGTGGGAAAGCTTTAAAAAGTACAGAGACCCAGCTCAAGATTTTGATTTAATGGTGGAATGACACAGGCTGGATATTGATCTTTAAAGATTTCCTGTGTGCTTCCAACATGCAGCTGAATTTGAGTGATGTGGGGAGGAGGAGGAGGAGGAGGAGAGGAGGAGGAGGTGGCGGTGGCGGCAGCGGCGGCTTGAGACTATTGTGGGAGTTAAAAGGCAGGTAAGTTTGAAATAGGAGAACTTCAAAAAGAATCACATGCCACATCCACACATTCAAAGCAACTTCCCACTCTGGAATTGTCATGAGGACCCTCTTCCATCCTCTTGAACTTCTACAGGGGACCAAAATCTGTGCCTGCAGTTAGAGACAAGCTTTGACAATAGAGAAGTGACCGGGTTGAGGTTTCTCCACATTATAATATAGAATATATATAGAGAATATATATATATATATATTCTTGCAATGAGAGTGATTATGAAATATGAGCATTTCCCCCCTGCTCCATTCTCCACCCAGCTCTAGAATTCTCTTCAAAAAATGTAAGTCAGGTCCACTGCTTCCTCCATCACCTCAGTCATTTCCCATGAGAAAACAGTGCAAATTCATTTTCTTTTAGGGCACTAGAAGCTGAATCCAGGGTCTCGTGCATGATAGACAACCACTGAGATACGATCACAGCTCCTTATATTTTAAATTCTCTCTTTTGAAGCAGAGTCTCTCTATTATGTAGCCCCTGTGGTCCTAGAACTTGCTATGTAGACAAGGGTGGCTGCAAACTTACAGAGATCCGACTGTCACTGCCATTGGAGCCCTGGAATTAAAGGTGCAAGCTTACCACGCCTGGCTAAATTTTAAACTCTTAGCAATATCTTTGGCTTCCATGCCCACCCAGTGATAGGGCATCTCCTCATCACACTGACTTCACCTTATACTGTTCTCCATTGCAACACCCAAGAGCACGCGGGCATTCTTTTTATACCCTCAGTTCACTAAATATATTTCCCACTTCAGACCTTTGAATTTTCTCATTACCTTTGATTGGAAAAGTCACTCCCTCAAACATCAGTATCACAATGTCCTTCTTTTTATTCAATTCTCAGTGTAAATATCAAATCTTCAGAGAGCCCTTTCCCTCCTACCCACTCCCATTCCACTCACCCTCTCTCATGCCCCATTTGTTAATTCCACAATGCCCACTGCTATCCAAATTAATACGTTCTCTGTCACATGTATTGCTCATCTCCTTTCCGCTGGGAAGGCGAGCTTCTCGAGACTAAGACGCTGATTGGTGATGCTCACTATCATGTCCCTAGTAGCTGGCATAGTGACTTTTGATACCTTCTAGGCACACAGTAATCACTGCTGGAAATTACTGGGAGAGAAAGCAGAGGGGAGAGGAGAAGGTAATGACCCATTCATAATCTTTTCCTATTTCCAGCATTCCAAGGATGCACTGAGTATCTGGCACATGTGGTCCCCTTGTTTCTTTTCAGAATCGGTAGAGTCTGGGTGAGATTGAGAAGCAAGCCAGTATATCCACAGTCTTAATTGCTCCTTTCCTAATGTTAATACCCAGCAATTTTAGTGGCAATTTGAGCTGCAGCCTTTATGAGTAGGAGCCAGGATCTCAATGAGAACCAGGGGAAGCAGTAATCATCAGCAAGCCTTAGTCAAATTTAAATATAGAGCTGGCAGCAGAATGTGAATCCAGTAATGAAGCATGGAGATATTTCAGTGGTGCATTGGGTAGGTTATTGGGCCTCTATATGTCCAAAATGTATGTATGCAAGCTTTCCAAAGTGAGAACTTAAGGCAAACAGGAATCCTGTCTTATGTTACACAAATCCAAGATAATGGTTCTTATTTATTCAGTGCATAAGTGTGTGCCAGTACTCGGCCGGCTTCCTAATACAGTATCTGAGACTTAACCCCACAGGGAAGAAGTTGGAAAAAGAATCTGTTCAATTCAAGCTGCACGAATCAAGGGAAGAATCTGTGATGTCCCCCAGGCAGTGTTCTGAACCATGCAGACAGAATAGAAGCATCTATAAAAGAAGCTGGTCAATGAAAGGGTCCAAAGGCCATACAAGCACAACATTGGTTGTAAATTCAGTACCTTCCTGTCTGTCTTTCTTCCTTCCTGTAGTTTGAGGTTCACTAAGAAACTGAGACCAGAGTAGGAAAAAAAAGGCAAGCTTGTTTAATAATGTGCAAAAGCAATATGGTCATGGTAGCAACAGAACATCTTCTGTAAGATGATGGGCAGTGTTGGTCTCCATTTTGGAGCAGTCTTTGTGTGGTTTAGCATGAGGCACTATGCATGCAATATCTAGCCATATAAACAAGGACAGTCCTGACTGGTCAATGTTGGATCCTATGAAAGAACCTGGGCTTGCCGAGAAGTAGCTCTATCTGATTGGTTGCACTCAGTTACATCAGCTTACCTTTCCCAGAGCCATGGTTTTTCTGTTTGGATCCACATTTGGGTCAGGCTTGCATTGTGGACCTGCTCCCCTTCTGTCCACAGCTCCTCTAGACCTCTCCAATCACTACAGGTTATGCACGCCTATTGAGTTCAAGTGCAAGTCATCACCTGGACCTTCCATTTGCAAGGCCCTATATTTAAAATTTCAGGAGTAGACTCTGAAGAAATATTCTAATTCAACAGCCAGAATAGCTGGTGCATGCTGGAGTCAACTTTTCAAATCCTGAAATTTATGAATGTTTAAGTGGCTTAATTTCTTCCCATAGATAAATAGTTCTACCTGAAAATCTTGAGTATCCCACACATACAGATGGTTTAGTCAGTCTGTGGTAGTCTTTCTTTCTTTCTTTTTTTTTTTAAACCTTCTTCCTTTGCTTGGGGAACTGGACAATACTGTACACCAGGTGGGAACAATGAACTATCAGGATTTCTATATCTGGAGAATCATCTGCCCTAAAATGCCTCACCACCTCCTCAGTCTTTCCTCCTCCTGGAAGAGGGGGTGGAATAGGGATGGAGGCACATTTTATATTCCATTTGCTGCCTTCTGTTCTTGTCATCTCTGCTTTTGCATCTGCCTCCACGGAGGGTTGCAAATGCACACAGGAGAAGGCTTAATGTGATTCTGGGTGTCCTGGGAAGGACAGTCTGCCAGGCACAGATGCCACCAGCCTGCTTGCTGTGGACGCCCTATACTACACCACTGGTTACTGTGGGTTTGCTTGTGATTTAATTTAGTGTAGCAATTAATATCTTCATGAAGGAAATAGGAGCATTGAGGGGAGAAGAAAATGAGGGGGGTGAACTTCAGCTAAGGTATTGCTCTTCTAAGGGCAACTCCAAAGTACAGCCCCAAAGCTTGAGATTTGAAGTTAAGGTCGAGGACCAGAAAGGCAGAGGGAGATGCCTATTGTGAAGTCATTAAGGAGGATATCATGTTCTTTTCCCCAGGGAGGACCTCATTCTTTTCTGTCAAAGAGGACTACATCCTTTACCCTCAGGGAGGATTGCATCCTTTCCCTCAGGGAGAACTGCATCCTTTCCCTCAGGGAGGACCACATCCTTTTCCCTCAGGGAGAACTGTATCCTTTCCCCTCAGGGAGAACTACACATCCTTTCCCTCAGGGAGGATCACATCCTTTTCCCTCAGGGAGGACCACATCCTTTTCTCTCAGGGATGCTTCTCTTCCTGAACTTGTCTATTGGGAAGGCCTAGCAAGTGCTGTTTCCTTGGTCATTACCAAATGTTTCCACAAGGTGACCTCCTTTCACATGTGGTTTCCATGACTACTCATGGACTGACAAATCTCAGAACTAAGTATCCAGTTACAAGCTCATTCCTCAGCATTAGCCTCTCCTTGATATCCTAGAGGCTCCTGGATACAACCAAAAAGTTTTCCTTTCTCTTTTTGGATTCTCTTTTACCTCAAATCTACCAGGCAGACCTCTTTTTAATTTATTATTATTTTCACTTTTTAGCCCCCTTTCACATCTCTGTGAAGAGCACAGAAGGCCACACCAATGCAGATACTACGTTCACCAACTTTTGGGGAACTTACCCTTCCATCTTTCTCAGGTCTCCAGTCTTCTTGCCATGACCTCTCAAGGTAAGTTTTTCAATCTTAAATCCCAGTGACCTCTCCTTTGGTCCTGCTTCTCCAGTCCATGTTACGTGCTTTCCCATGTCCTCATGGCCTTTCATGCATTCTCACTAACTGAAATCAACATCTTTATTGAGCTTTTACAGTTTCCTATAAATTATCTGCAATCCTCATAATAACCCTGTCATCATCCACTCAGGAAATAATATGTCTTACATTTGAATCCAGGCTTGCTGATCCCCACAGCCTTGCTCTTCATTATTGTTCTTCTAGCCTGTTCTTGACACCTCATCCATCCAACCCCCTTGCAAATTTAACTGTTCATGTGCCACCAACTTCTATAGACTTTAAGTATTGAAGTTGGGATTCAGCTTCTCCCTTTTGAATACACACTCAATGTATCAGAATCTACAAGAACTATCTGTTTTAGGTGATAAAGCTAGTCGTTAGCTCTCTTTTATTATAATTAAAACTGATTTACTTATGTTACATGTATGAGTGCTTTATCTGCATGTGTGTCTGTGCATCATGTGTGCATGGTGTGCTGGGACTAGAAAAGGGTATTGGATCCCCTAGAACTGGAATGACAGATGGTTGTGAGCTACCACGGTGTGCCGGGAACCAGACTTGGCTCTGCTGCAAGAATTAAGAGTGCTCTTAAGTGCTGAGACATTTCTCCAGATGCAACAATTATAGTTTCTTCAAATATATTTAGGAAAAGTTTATTATATGATAAATACTTGATATATCATTTAAGCAAAAGATAAAAATCAGTGTTACTTTTTGGTGGACAGCATCAGCAGCTAACAGAGCTGTGAGTATGCCAGGAGCCATTCTGAGAGTTAGCCTGTATTTGTTCATGAACACCTTTGAACAACCACAGAAGTGTCTGCTCTTACTACACCATCAGCATTCACATGAAAAACCATGGTGTTTGGTATTTTTGGACAAATCATAATGCTAGCAGGGAACAGAGTTAGAGGTGGAGTAATAGTCTTGAATCCTTAGCCAGTGTTTCGTGCCTTCATTTCAAATGATACATGAACCAAACCCTGGGAACCAAGGAATGACAGATGACTTCCTGGGACTCTACATGGATATACCACCTTATTCCTACATTATTCTAAACTGAGCCTCTGGGGTTCCTGGAGAAACAGTGCTCTCATACATGTTTCATTTGCTACTCCACAAGAAACCGAATCTGATTGAAGTAGTTTTCAAACTTGGCTTTATATTGGAATTCCCACAGGGATTTTTGGAATACTGATGCCTGGGCCCTCTACCAGGAGACTCTGAGTAAATTAATCAAAGAGGTGACTGGATATTAGGATTTTAAATATCTTTTCAGTGAATGAATTTAATGAACAGCAAAGTTTGAGGACTATTTACCCAGGATGGCAATTCTCCAAATGTGATCCAAGGCCTTCAGGGTGGTCCTGCTGGGGTCCTACGACATCAAGACTGTTAGCAATAATGAAGTGCTTGGGCTGATTTGCTCTCATGCTGTCAAATTAGCGGTTAATAAAAACACTGGTGCTATAGCAGGAGTCGAGGCAGCACTGTGAAATTCATAGAGACTTTGAATTTCTGATTGCTATACACTGTATGGAAAAAGAAATCACCATGATTTCCATCACCAATGATGCCATCGTTGAAGAAATAAGAATTAATTTTATTTAAACTTAAACCAAATAATTATTAAATTTTAAGGTCTTTCTTTTAAACATCTTTTGTGTGTATGTTTATCACATGCATGCAGTGCCCACAGAGCTCAGGAGATGGCATAGAATCCCCTGGAACTGAAGTCACTGATGGTTGTTGGTCACCATGTGGGTGTTGGGAACCAAACCCAGGTCGTCTGTAAGAACAAGAGCTCTTAATCAATGAGCCAGCTCTTTGGCCCCATGATGATGCAGTACTTTTTTTTTTTAACTTGAAAGTGTGGTTGCCATGTAAATTATAGTTTAGATTTGGGTATTTAGCAGATTTGTTTCTAAAATAAAGTAAGTCTTTGTCTTAATGAAAAATAACTAACAATGTCCGTATTTGTTGCCAATGATAAGCTGTTCAACTTTTATGTGAAAATTAAGATTCCCATGGCATGGCTCCTTTGTCATCCTTAATGCTAGTTCCAAAAGGACAGGTGGAAATATTTAAAGGGGGGTTGCTGATGGTAGATAATGGTATGTTGTTACCATCTGGAAGATATTCATGTGTCAAGGAATTAACATTTTTCAAATGTTCAGTCCATGACATTGGAGAATCGGCCTAGATGTGTGACCCACTCAATGTTCAGAAGATACTTGTAGATTTTAATTAATTGAGCATGATGAGCTCAATGACATGTTTTCAGATGCTACATGTAGCTAGCCTGTAAGAAGATTACCATTTGGTGAGTTTGTGGGTAAAATTAAATAAAACTAAAAATAAAAAGAATAAAAGCAAAAAATAAAATAAAAATTAAATTAATTTAAAATAATATTAAAATATTCTTTGTAATACATTTGTTAGAAAATATATTCTTTATATTCTTCAACTAAATGACATATCCTAGTAGACTGACTGTAGAAGCGGATTTGACTATCTAAATGCTTTCTTTTAAGTCAAGCATGAAAGAGAATTACAAATATACAACATTGTCATTTTCCTCAACAATTTTTGGTGTGGGATGTTGTGCTATTTTCATTGTAGCTAGAGTTTTCCTGCCTGGCCCATAGTCAGGACAAATCTCTGTCATCCGCCAGTCCCACAGCCGCTCAGACCCAACCAAGTAAACACAGAGACTTATATTGGTTACAAACTGTATGGCCGTGGCAGGCTTCTTGCTAACTGTTCTTATAGCTTAAATTAATCCATTTCCATAAATCTATACCTTGCCACATGGCTTGTGGCTTACCGGCATCTTCACATGCTTCTTATCCTGGCGGCGGCTGGCAGTGGCTCCTTCTGCCTTCCTGTTCTTTTATTTCTCCTCTCTGTTAGTCCCGCCTATACTTCCTGCCTAGCCATTGGCCAGTGTTTTATTTATTGACCAATCAGAGCAACACATTTGCCATACAGAACATCCCACAGCATTTCATTGTTTTAAAAAATGTTTGCCGAGCAGTGGTGGCTCACACATTTAATCCCAGCACTCGGGAGGCAGAGCCAGGCGGATCTCTGTGAGTTCGAGGCCAGCCTGGGCTACCAAGTGAGCTCCAGGAAAGGCGCAAAGCTACGCAGAGAAACCCTGTCTCAAAAAACAAAAACAAACAAACAAACAAAAAAAATGTTTAAAATGTTAACATGTAATATATTTATTATTTAAGTGAATAAACAAATAGATTAAAATGATCAATTTGTTTTAGGTTTTAGCAAAGTTGGTCCTGGTAGACATAGCCCACATGAATTTTCAGTGTTCTTCCAGTACTTTCTACTCCAGGGTCAATGGGTTCTCTCTAGAAGAGAGAATAAAGGAGGCCTGTGAACAGCCTGGGGCTGTAACTAGAAAGTCTGTCAACTTTCTGCTGAGAGAGACTGGTGAATAAGGCCAGCCTGCTTCACTGCCACTGGGATTTCTCACTCTGAAGTGCTTCCTCTTCCTTCCTCTCTGAAATTTAGATTCTTTTACTGCCTCATCCGAGCTTATTGAATGTCTTTATGCTCTTCTTTATCTGATCAGGACTTGAGTTGTTTTTAGCAGTGGGATTTTTTTTTTTTTTTTTTTTAGTCCCGTGTTACAGAGGATGAGGACACACAGTGGAATCAGTATTTCCAATACCACATCCTTCTGCTGTGATTTATCTGGGTACCCATGCCAATACCACCAGCATATTGAGTACTTTTACTCCAGAGACTACTAACCAGGCTGCTAACTAAAACTTCTTGCTTCAGGTGCAAATACTGATTTCATCGGGGATCAAAATCTAGTTCTGTATTAGACCTCTGCTTATTACACTAAACACCGGCTTGAGAATGTTTAGTCTGTGGGAGCCTCCATCTCTAACTCCTTTCTCCATGCACTGCCCTCCAGGGGGAGAAGTCCTGAGAGCATCATGTTTCATTTAATTCCCATCTCTGAAACTGCTGCATCTGAATTGCTTCAGTGGTACCACAGCACACTTCTCTGCTCTTCCAGCTTTCTTCCCAAGCATTCTCTATTTTATTTGAAATCGATTGCTCTCCTGATTCTACCTTGCTTAAATGCTCCATTTGTTATTTTATGCTAAACCCACAAGCACTATGACAGGATATTATATGTAGTTTACATATCAACAAACATGCCATTCTGTTGGCAGAAGCTGTGAGGTCAACAAGGTATTATTACTCTCTAGCTCTGGGGTCAACTATAGGTATTCTGGCGGCCGGGGAATGTGCCATGTACATCAACTTCTTATCATGTAAAATTCAGTGTTCACTAATTCTTCTGTGTCCTCAAACCCCCTGTGGCCTAACTTGAGATAGTTTATATGAGACATCAGGCATCTTATAAATAAGCTAAAAATCTGCATATCTGAGAAGTACAGTCACGAGAGCGTAGCTGTCCAGTACCTCGAGAGCCCACCTTTCTGGTCTTCCAGGTGATTGTTGGCACTGTCCGTTTATGAACACTGAGTTCCTCAGTGGGACCATCACACCACCGTCTCTCTCCTTTACAATTGAGAAGCTAAGTTTTAGTTTTTTTCCCTAGGTTGATAGTTCTGCATAGCACCTCATCGTGGTCTTTTTATTGAATAAGATTGCAATATCACAGTGGATTAGACTTGTCCTTTACTCCAGCTCAACACCCAGCTTTCACATACGTGGTTGACAGCAGTGGGGACTCCCAGGGCCACCTTGCTGATTTTAGGTCTTTCCTGGCAGTGTTTTCTAGCCTTGTCTTCACTTTTAGTCTTTGAGTCTGCCTTCTATTTTCTTAGATTAGATAAGAGAGGGGATAAATCTCATTGTATGATTTAGATAACAAACTTCCAAACCACAGTGCCTTATAATAAATTGTGGTCTTACTCTCATAGCTCCTATGTAATTCTGTACCATGTGGTGACTCAGGAACCCATGGTGCTCTGCCTTCCACACAAAATACATCAGTAGGAATTATTCACACAACCCTACAGGGGACTAGGCAACCTGGGAAATGCAGTTATCGGTTGGTTATGCATTCTCCAGTGCCGTTGCTAGAATGTCAGAATTCTCTCAGATCCACGTGTCAGGAAATGCATAACTTAAGTGATAGTGGTAAGAGGTGTGGCTTTTTAGAAGTGGCCATGTCATGCGGGTTCAATTCTTATGAATGAAGAACCTTATGAAGGCTTGGTGCCCCTACAGGACAGATGGAGAGCAAACGACTCCCACACCATGTGAAGAGGCAGCAATTAAATGTTGACAATTGCAAAGAGTAAGCTCCTCCAGATCCTGGGGTTTTCCAGGCCTTCATCATTTTTTTTCCAGTCTCCAGAATGCTTAACAATGATTGCTGTTGCTTATAAATATTTGAGTCCTAGGTATTTTGTTGTAGCAACTGACATATAACATAGTTTGTAATAACTTGATAGCAGAGATGGGTAAGTACATTTACATCATGATAAGATATAAATAAAATGTGTGGTTTTAGTCATTTGTAGGTACATACTTCAACGTTGAACATTAAGCAATTTTACATCGGCATACAGCCATCACCAACGTCCATCACTAGAGTTTATTTTGTGTTCCCAAAACAGAAATCTTTACTCATTAAATTATGGTTCCATACTCACCCCAACCCTATTCCCTAGAAAGCACCACTCTACTCCCACATCTAGGAACTCAACCAGTAACACATATAAGTAAAATCTGACAGTGTTGGTCCTTCTGGGATGGGCTTATTAAAGATAGTGTAATGTCTACATTTCCCTCATGTTGATTTTAAGGGTGGATTATAATATTGAATATATATCCAATATATTCAATATCATATTCATATATATATATACATATATATATTAGATAACACACATGAGAGGGGGGGTTATTATTCATTCCACCAATGGACACCTGGTTTGCTCACATCTTTTGGTTTTTACAACGTCATTATCATTGTAGGTGTACAAATATCTCTTTAAGTTACATTTTATTTCTTCTGGTTATCTACCCAGAATGTGCTTTGTTGAGCCACATGGTAATTCTATTTTTAATTTTTTGAAGATAGAAAATATTGTTTCCATAGTAGCTAAAACTTTTCATATTGGGTGCCTAGTTTTTGTGAACGGTTAGCTATCTCTGAAACATCACTCTGCTGCCAATTAGCTCTGTGACCTTGTGCAACCTAATTAGTGCCCATGAATCTTATTTTTCTTGGTCAGAAAACAGAGCTAGCTAGGCATGGTGATGTATTCTTTTGATCCCAGCATTAAAGAGGCAGAGGATCTCTATGAGTTTGAGGTCAGCCTGGTCTATTCTCATTAGGCTCAAATTAGATGATGTATGCAAAGTCCTTAGCATGGTAACTGATAGAAACAGGTAGTTAATGTACTAACTACCTTTTATTTTCCCTCATCTGCTTGAATACCCTGATCACCGTATCTTCTATTCTTTCATTCAACACTGCCTTGAGGTTGAGCTGGTGAAAGTCAGGTACTCCTATATTAATGGTTATCCTCTCCAGGCACTCCAAAATCCCAGATCTGGGACTGAGTTATGTCAGGAGGAGAATGTGGTTCTCAGATGTCAAGAGTTTCAGTAGTTTTACCCCTTAATTTGCTCCATGGGATACCTTCTGTGCTGGCTAGATTAATGTCAACTTGACACAAACCAGAGTCATTTAGGAAAAGAGACTCTCAATTGAGAGAATAGCCCCATCAGATTGGCCTGTAGGCACGACTATAGTGCATTTTCTTAATTAGAGATTGATGGGGAAGGGCAAATCCCATGGTGGGTGGTGCCACCCCTGGGAAGGTGGTCCTGGGTTCTATAAGAAAGCAGGTTGAGCAAGCCATAGAAAACAAGCCTGTAAGCAACACCCCTCCATGGCCTCTGCATCAGATCCTGCCTCTAGGTTCCTGGCCCTGCCCTGACTTTTTTAGGGATGGACTGCAATGCAGAACTAACTGTAAGTTGAAATAAACTGATTCTTTGTCATCACTTTTGGTCCTGATGTGCTAACACAGCAATAGAAATCTGAAATAAGACACCTTTTATCCTTAAGTAGGTGCTGGTTGACTAGGGGGAAAACTACTGTATGGACTGGAGAGATGGCTCAGTAGGAAGAGCATGTGGTGCCCAAATTTGAGGACCAGAGTTCAGATCCCCAGAATCCACTTCAAGCCAGATGAAGTAGCACACATGTATAATCTCAGGATTTCTGCAGCAATATGGGAGACAGAGACAGGAGAATGTCCAGAAGCTACAGATCAGCTAGCCTGGTGGCAGACAAGTCCTACCCCAAACAAGGTAGAAGGTAAGAACCAATGTTTGTGGTTGTCCTCTAACATCCACACATACCATGGCATCTGCGCCAGCATTCAAAAATGTGCACATGTGCAATATGCTTCCATCATACATGCAAAAATATTTAAAAAGTTACTCCACTACTCAATGATCAAGTCATAGTCTCTCTGTCTGTCTCTCTCTGTCTCTGTCTCTGTCTCTGTCTCTCTCTGTGTGTACTTATGTGTAGGGGGTGTGTCTGTTCACATGAGCATTTCTGCATGTGGAGACCACAGGGCAAACTCCAGTCTTGTTCCTGAGTTTCCATCTACTTCGTTTTTTGAGACAGATCCTCTTACTGGGACAAGAAACTCACCAAACTGGCTGGTCAACAAGCCTCAGGATCTGTCTGTCTCCACATTCTCAGTACTAGTATTCCAAGCATATGTCATGAATGCAGCTTTTTTTGCATGGGCTATAGAGGTCAAACTCAGGTCCTCCTGCCTGGATGGCAGACACTTAACCAACAGAGCTATCTCTTCGGCCCCTAAGTCATTCTTTATAGACTTCCTAACTTTTAATTTTGAGTTGAAATTGCTTCTCTCACAATTCTGAAAATCTGAAAATGTCTCAGATCCATATCTGTGCGTAGTTCCGAATTATTTCAGATAAGCGTATTGGTCTCAACAATAGAAAGCTGCAACTGATACCATTTGAGATTACTGACTCACTAGTCCCCAACAGTGTTGGAATCAGAACAAATGATGACGAATCAGGTGAAATCAATCCTTACTCCCTTTAATTGTCCTTGTCCCTGCAACCTCATCCTGGCATGCACTAGGTCCAAAGCTCTTTATCTACTTGAGATAAGGCCACCCTGATTTTCTTATCTTCAGCTGGAGTTAGAAAGTTTGACTCTGGTCCTCATGTTGTCTGCCTAACAGAGCAGGTAGCCAGGAATGTTGACTCCCCTCCCAGCCTCGGCTTTTTTTCTCATTTGCAAACAGAAAGAGGTAAATTAGATTGGAAATTGAATTACATTATCTCCCAGGCTCCTTAGAAAGCCAAAGCTTCTGTGAGCCTCTGCTTCCCTTGGCAATTTGAGGTGTCGTGTGATGTCTTCCACACCTTTTATCAAAGCTAAGGAGACATTTACCAGCAGGAAGACACTTTTCCTCACACATACATCTACTTGCCATGACAATGTTTGAAGATTATTGTGATCTTACACGGCAATACACAATCAAACACCAGATGCTCGACATTCAGAACCAAAAAAGCAGATGAACAATTCAAGCTCTTTCATCTAACAAACTTTGAAATGGAAGAGGCAGACACATTGACCGTGTCTCAGCCTAGGATTCCCCCGACCTTCAGAGTGTGAATCCTCACGGGATCCATGCTGGCTTTGGCATGAGTAGTGGTGGGAACATGGTAGTGATGAGGTGGATTGACAAGAGCTTTGTCAGCTGCAAGACCCAGGCTCTGAAGTACTCACAACAGAAGTCCAAAGAGCAAGAACAGACATCAAGGGCCATTTCCAAAAAGCTTGTCAAGAGCTGTCATACAGTTTATTCAGTGCCTTTAAATGGTGTTAAATAACTGAGATTGGAACTGTGAAGGCAAAACAGGGAGAATTTGGCAATACATTACAAATGCCACTCTATGTTTACAGATAAATAGAATGTCATTAAATCACCTCCTTTCATTAGGAAAAAAGTATTTATTTCTTTTGTCACAAAAAGAGGAATTTTCTTGATGTAATATTTTGTAGACACGGTCATATTCTTGACATTTTCTGCAAATTAATATCTTATTTGTATGTGGGTATCCACACTGTTTGTTCCTATTCTCGACTTCTAAAATCTCTCCCTGTCTCTGTCTCTTTCTCTGGTGTGTGTGTGTGTGTGTGTGTGTGTGTGTGTGTGTGTGTGTGTGTAGGTGTATGTGTGTCACAGGTCACATATGGAGATCAGAGGACCACCATGGGTGCAGATCCTCACCGTCTACCCTGTTTGGGACAGGGTTTCTTGTTCACTGCTGCATACACCAGGCTAGCTGGCAGGTGAACTCCCAGGGATACCTCTGCCTCTCCTTCTCATCATGCTATAGGAGTGCTGTGATTACAGATGTGTACTACTCTGTCTGGATTTTACATGAATTCTAGGGATCTGTGTTAGTTATTTAGCCGCGTTGTGTTCTTACCCTACAAGGAAGTGTCACGAAACACGACAGAATCCGCTTATAAGAGTTTTATTAGAGATAAAGGGATAGAGAGTGTGCAGGCCTGTGGGAGAGACACGTGCATGGAGAAGAAGGAACTGGGAACATGGCACTCTGCTTTAAAACCGGCTGGGGGCGTGGCCAGGTCACGTCACTACTCCATGTGTGTGCATAGATCACATGGTCACTGAAACGTCATGGATCCTGGTTATGCGAAATGCCTTGACCCGGAAATGGCTATCTTAACCTGGAACTGGCTAGGCGGAGGTGTCCAGGTCCGCCGGGTATCCTGGTTACGAGAGATGCCCTAACCTGGAAATGCCTATCCTGACCTGGAATTGGCTAGGCGGAAGTGTCTGCCTGGTATATGAGACCGTGGGGGCGTGTTGTGAACCCTTCAATCTGAACTCAGCTCTTCATGTTTGCATAGAAGTACACACACATCTCCTCAGCCCTGATCTCATATTGCATTGTATTCAATTTGTAAAAGCTTTTGCTTTATTCATCATCATCATCATCATCATCATCATCATCACTATCACCATCATGGTCATATGTGTATTTGATCACCACTACCATTATCATTCTCATCTTCATCATCATTTTGTATGATGTGTGTGCCCAAGTACAGGTGTCCATGTGTCATGGTATCTGTGTGAAAGTCAGAAAACAATTCTGAGGAATTGATTCTTCTTCTATCATAGATTTCAGGAGTGGAACTGAGGTTACCTGGGTTGAGCAGAAAATGTTTTAGCTGTTGAGTTATCTCACAGGTCTCCTAATGGCTTCATTTGAACTCTATCAACAAGTTAGTGAAATTAATGTCCTCTAATTGGACCACTCTGTCTTCCTCTCTTGCACTTCTTTGGCCACCACATGCTCACAGTGTCACAGGGACGCTGAGGTCAATTTACCAATTGTCAAAATAATGCCCTTCTGTTTACCAACTCCACCATTTTACCAGTCATGCTTACCACATTTAGGAGCCTCTATGTTTGGAAAGAGAATGCTGTCTGTGGGGACAATGCCTAAACAAGATTGGTTCTCCCATCGTGGAATTCCAGGCAATAGAAAGTTATGTAGAGGCAGAAGTCTCTTGTCACATCATTTGGGTGACTCTGTCCTCTACTTACAATCCAGGCATCCTGCAAACTATGCACAGAGCAGAGTCTTTTCTATTAATTTTATTATTCTTTTGAGCTAGGTTCAGGTCTAAATTAGGCTGATGTAAAATGTAGCTGGTGATTGATTTTAATGTGCATGTTACAGATTCCTCTTCTGAAGAGTGAGACCCAGTATGCTTTGTGTGGGAATAGGATTGTGTAAACTTCTCCCGTCGGCTTCCGTTTCCCTGCTCATCAACACTGGCAGATAATTTTGCCTTCAGGTTTAATCACTTTAGGTAAGCTCTAAGCGCTGAGCAACACACCGATATCAAAGCCTTGGCATAATAGCTGCAGGAGTCTGTGGCCCATGGAGAGCTGAATGAGGAAGGTCTGACTCACTTTATTTGAAAATAACTTTTCTGATACAAGAAATTGCTGTAATTCTGCTCATGCCAGGAACAGGTGGCAGAAATTAATGACAAGTCACCTATCCATTTTCATTTCAATTTGCGTGTGTTTGAACATTTGGAGTCACGTAATTGTTTAGAGCTGAAGTCAGCAGGGTGTCCTGTGTGTTTCAAGGCAATAAGAAAATCTGATTTGGAGGGGATAGGTCACAGCATTTTCCACAGATGAACAGCTCTGTCGGGGGGCAAGATGAAGCTAGGTGTTGAAATTGCCTCAGGGAGATGAGTGGTACCCCTGAAGAGGTCTCCTCTAGGCACAGGAAACGAAGAGATTCTTAGTCATTCTGGGCCTCAGTTTTCTCCTCCTTAAGGAGGAATGACTTTTAAGATGATGGGGAACGGTGAACAGAATGTGCAGGGCCAGCACAGGCACTGCTGGACTATGACATCACCCTCCTCCTCCCTACCCACAGGTGCCCTTCATTCCCACCCAGTTTCTGTGTCTAGATCAAGAGTTGACTTCCAACTGGGCTTCTCAGAAATCCCACCAAATAAACGATATTCTCAACTATCTATTGATATTTAATAGTTGTCAAATAATGGTAATATGCCATTATTTAAAAAGTGTTTCTTTCCTGAAGTACCTCAGAGTTGACTTTTTTTCATTCTTTGCAGAGACGTCTATTTGGCTGTACAATAGCACCCCAGAAAGACGTGGAGCAGTGAATCACTTAACAATTGTACAAAAGGCATTTTGCACTTCAACAAAGCACATAAAAATGGAATAACCTTTGGTTCAAAACAAATTTTATCTTAAAGCCAATTTTCCCTATTTCTCCTTACACTTTCAAAGGTCAAAAAGAAAAGTGATTTTTTTTCAATTAGCATGCTAAAAACTACAGTTTTATTTAAAAAAAATTGTCCAGATCAGTTGTGTATCTCTGACCAGTTGACTCCATAGAACAAAAGCTGGAAGGTCTATCCAGAGCTGGTGAATTTCCTCATGCTATTCCTGTAATCTGTGGTCCTGCTATCATTGGGCATGGTCATCACCGTGACAACAGGTGAACATGGATGACAGGAGCCAACTGAAGGGACTTTGACGAGGAGAGAGCTTGTGGGTTAAACCTTGATGAGCCCATACAAGTTCATAGCTGGAATCACCTGACTTCTAGAAAATGAATTTATTTTATAGTCCTTTTCCTTAAAACCGTCTCAATTTCTTGCCACTTCAGTTTATAGTTTCGTTATGTTGTTGTTTACTCTGCGTCATAAACTGTCCTCAGTGATTTCACGATCTACGTCACTATTCCAAAACCAAGGTGCAGAGTGCAGTCACTGAGTATCTGGGGCCTGTCAACAGCAGAATAACAACAACACAACCAACACTAGTGAGGGAATGCTGCTTTATCACAGCAGAAAACCATTTTATAGTTGGGGACACAGAGGTCCCAGAAATGTTAAGTACATGTTTAAAGTACTTCCGATATAAAATACATGGGACTCTAAGAAGCCCGGTCCTGAAGCCCATGCCCCTAACTCCTGTAATGTATACCTTCTGGAACACTAGTTCCTCTATACTTTGTGTGCACAATATTGAAATGAAGCCTGCCCCAGAGAAGAAACAACCCAGATGGAGTATTGGTAAACACTATTGGGCCTCTTAACAAAGCAAACTTTTCCCTTGGTGCACCAGGCAAGAAGATAAATGGATTGGGAGCTTTCTAACCTTTGAGATCCAGCTTGGGCCCAATTCTAAGTTGCCATGCAACCTTGTTGTTTTTACATCCTCAGTTCCCTCAGCTATTTCCAGGGAATCAGACAGATGATCCTGTGGGGCTCCTCATACCTCTAAAAGTCAGTAGCATTTAGGTCTAGTATATGTAATATAAAAGGTAGGCCTCCCTTTGTTGGATAAACTAAGTTTGGCTTATTACTGCCATAGATGATCACACTAACTTAGTCTTCTCCCAGGGAGTCTGTGAGAAGAGTTGGGAACTGAAAAGACGAAATGCAGAGCAGACACATCTGATGGTGCTGGGATGAAGGCAGAGAGAACACTGGAATGAGAGAGATTTGCGTGCTGTCTTTATGAGTCTGCAGGGAACAGTGTGTGACTGTATGTAAGAAATTAGCTAGTGTACTGTCCTTCTGCTCCTCACTTCTGGGAAGGACATTCCCTTTCATTGGAGGTTGACTTACAACAGCCAATCCTCTGAGCCAATCCCTCAGCCAATCAGAATTTTCAAGGGGAGTTTTCTTTTCTTTTTAATTGTGGGTAAGGGAGGAAGGGTAACTCTCCCTCCAGTGGTGAGATGTAACTGCAGGAGCCCTCAGATCGCCTACTCTCCACGCTGGGAAGGAGGCTGGTTTCAAAGGCTGGAGTCGCAGAGAGGACCCTATCCTGAGAGCATCTGAGTATCTGGTTCCTTTTGTTTCAGGGAGACCTAGTGGTTGTTGCATTTCTTTTGCTGTTGTTGGTTCATTGTTTTCTGAATCCATCATGCTCAACAAAAACA